>NC_142461.1:12838484-13141515 GCF_049115385.1 Moschus berezovskii | reverse complement strand
TGAGTTTGAGTGAACTCTGGGAGTTGGTGATGGACAGGGAGGCCTGGCGTGCTGCAATTCATGGGGTCTCAAAGAGTCGGACATGACTGAGCGACTGAACTGAACTGAATTCTGAGGCAAAATGGTCCCATCCCTCAGGGGCCCTCCCCCTCCCAGAGCTGAGGGGGGGCATTGTGGGAGACAGGGAGGTGATGGAAGCTGGGCAGAGGCCCCAGGATGGTCAGCCACAGAAGGCATGGTGGGCAGGAGCTGGAGCTGTGGAGCAACCGGGAGCTTGTGGGCTGCCCAGGGGTGAGGGTGAGCCAAGCAGGGCTTGGGCCGTGGGAGACCTTCAGGGACAGCTCAAGGGTCACCAGGGAGCTCAGTATCCCGCCACGCTGATAGGGTGGGTCATGTGGTTTCTTTCTCACACTTAGGAGAGTGATCTCGGCAGAAAGAGCATCGTTCTCTTTTATAGCATTCTATTTTTTCCTTCCTCTCCTTGTCCCAGTCTGCAAAGGTTTAATTCATCTGTCTGGTTTCTTGATGGGCATTATTCTTTCCCCATGGGACTATCCTTCCCAGGAGGGCAGGACCCCGCCAGTCCCCTTCACTCCTGCAGTCCTGGGGCAGCCCTGCTGGGCCGTGGAAGGTTTCAAGTGAATGGAATGAATGATGAATGCTAACCAGGAACAGATCTCAGGAGAGAAGGAAGTAGCAACCCCTGGTTTTATGTTTTAAAGTTGTTGTTATAAGTAGCGTCATCCTTGGTAATAGAAACGAAGCTTCATTACACACTTGGTATGTGCCAGGCTCTGTGCTATGAGTTTTACACCTGTTCTCTCATTTGACTTCTTCTTTGCTGTGAGACTCCAGGTCCCTTTCAGAGCTGCATGCCATCTGCCCTCCTTTATGCAGGCCTTGTGCTGGGTGCTCCCTCCAGGAGCCCATGGTGAATCAGTAACACAGATGCATAAACAGTTAAAAACAAGAGGGCAGGGTTGAAAACATAGAGGACTTGGTGGCTGCAGGGATGAGGCACGGGGTGGAGGTGGGGCTGCGGCTCCAGGTTGGACATTACAGTCAAGGCTTTAAGACTCCACCAGCCGCCACCTGGACGTGTGCAGAGGATTGATTCAGCGACTTAATGTGCCAGCCGGGCTCTGGTGGAGTTGGCGGCAGAATGACAGGGAGCCAAGGTCTCCGTGCCCTTTGCTATGGCTTTTATCTGCCTGATTTCACGTGGATTGAGCCCTGGCCGCCACTCAGCTGGAGAAATGTCCAAACCGTATTAAATCACGGGGTACAGGCAGACGACAGGAGAACACTTGTCATCCACCTCTGCCAGTCCTCTGGCTCCCAAGCCCCTGTGGGGAGGGATCATATTTGTCTGTCTCGCTGTGCTCTGAGGGCCTGGCTCATCTCCTGGGCCTCCTCCATAATGATGGTCTGGATGTAATTTTCTCAAGATGAGAGGGGATGTGGTTAGGTGTACTCACCCACAAGGTGATCCAGCAGCCTCCTATGAGGGTAGAGCCAGGGCACAGAGCCCAGAGGAACACACACATTGCAGTCGGTTCCTGGGCCAAGGTTATTTTCCCCCTTTAGTCTTTATTAGCATATGTGTGTTAAAATTTTGAGAGTATTTTGGTCAGCTGGGGCTGCCATAACAAATAGCCTAGATTGGGTGACTTAAACACCAGAAATTCATCTATTCAGTTTAGGAGGCTGGATATCCAAGCTCAGGGTGCCAGCAATGGTTGAATTCTGGTGCGGGATCTCCTCCTGGCTGGTAAATGGCCTCCGACTCACTGTGTCCTCATATGGAGAGAGACAGACAGACAGACAGAGAGCATCCTGGTGTCTCTTCTTATAAGGGCACTAACTTCATCATGAGGGCCCCACCTTCACGATCTCATCTAACTCCATCTAACCCTGATTGTCTCCCAAAGGCCCCATCTACAAATATGACCACAATGGGGAACTTAGGGCTTCAGTGTAAGAATTTGGAAGGGACACAAAATTCATTCCATAGCAGAGAGTAACACAATCTCACTGTTAAACATTCAAAAATTGTAAGAGTATACAAAGAGAGAAACTTCCCTGTCCCCTTTCCTTAGTCCGAAACTACTTCCTGGATGAAGCAATGGAAAGCCATCACCATCATCTTCACCATCATCATCACGTGTGCTCCATGACAAGACTTTTGGCTACAGTAGTTCAGTTAATCCTCACATCATCCACTGAGGCTCAGAGCAGTGGGGTGAATCCCAGAATATGCCACTGATAGCTATCAGTGAGACCGAAACCCAGGTCTGTGGGCTTCAAAGCCCTGATCTTTCCACTACAACTTACATTTATCTATGCATATTCTAAATTTTATTTCTTTTACAAATACTTGGTACACACTAATTTAAAATTTGATTTTTATTTGCAGATATCTCCCCATGTAAATTGTCTCTTTCATTGGCTGCCTGGTGTTCTGCTATAATAGGCAATGTCATTTGTTTTAGCTCCCTCTAGATGTATTTTTGGGAGAAGGCAATGGCAAGCCATTCCAGTACTCTTGCTTAGAAAATCCCATGGATGGAGGAGCCTGGTAGGCTGCAGTCCGTGGGGTCGCTAAGGGTCGGACACGACCGAGGGACTTCACTTTCACTTTTCACTTTCACACATTGGAGAAGGAAATGGCAACCCACTCCAGTGTTCTTGCCTGGAGAATCCCAGGGACGGGGGAGCCTGGTGGGCTTCCGTCTATGGGGTCACACAGAGTCGGACATGACTGAAGTGACTTAGCAGCAGCAGCAGCAGCAGATGTATTTTTGTAGTTAGGTGACTTTTTTTTTTTTGCTTTTACAAGCAACATTACCTACCATTTTATTTTCTCTCATTCATTTAAAATTATTTCTAATTATCCAAGGGCTTTAATGTAGTCCCTCTTATTGTCATGTATTCAAGCAGGCCATATAGAGAAAAAGTACTTTTGTGCTATGCTCCTCTCCAAAGCCCACTCCGCTCCATAGTAACCACTGCCATGGGTGTGGAATAGAACCTTCACAGACCTTTATCTTTGCATTTATGGATCTTCACACCACATACTAATGCATACTTAATTATAAACACATAAAAGGTATCATATATATTTTTGCATCTAATTTTTTAATCATTTGCCAGTATCATTGGCATCTGTCTGTACATAGAGAGGGACCTCCTTGGTTTTAATTAAGCAGTTTCTTTACTAATTTTAAAATTTCAAAAGCTTCTTAATTTTTAATTAAGCTTTGCTATTTCTCTTTTCTTTCTTTCCTTCTCTCCCTCCCTCTTCCTTGCTTTCTCCTTTTCTTTCACTATTCCTTATTTCCCTGTAAAGGATATTTAGGTTGTTTCCATTTTGTCCTCTGCATAACATCCTTCACTGCAGTGAACATCCTTGTGTAAGCCTCACAGTATTCGTGTGGGATTTTGTCTCTAACACGGAAACCTGGCTTTGGAATTGTTGTGTTGAGGGTTTGTCAGACCAGGCCTTGTCAGAGACCACAGGAGTCTGGGGAAGATCTGGGTTGTGGGTGCTGGGTCTGTTTGCTACAGGCAGTGTGGAATGATGGAAGGGGTCTGCCTTTGACCTGACAGTCCGCTACGTGAGCCCATGTTCTTGGACAGCTCCTGGGGCATTCTTTCTTCAGTCCTGCATCTCCTGAGCCTTGTCTCTGGCCCTGAGGCCAATCAGCCCCTATAAAAGCCTGGACTGGGGTCTGTTGTTGCAGATTAGAGTCCGGACAGATGCTGGGAAGCTCATGAAGTCATGAGATCTCTGGATGGGCAGAGGGTGGGTCCCCTCAGTTCATACAGAGGTCTCCTCTGACCTGACCTGGCTTCCTGACTTCAGGGTCCCCTCTGTGCCCCCTCCAATCTGCCCACTCTGTCTTCTCAAGCACAGGCTTCATCGCACCTTGTTTACCCCTCAGTGGCTGTCCCTTGTTTTTAGGGTGAAGGTTCATCATTCTCTTTGGCCCTGTGTGTGCGACTCTGCAAGGGATGGCTTCTGAGCATCACCTTCCGCACTCCCCACGCCTGCACATCTTATACTCTGGCTGTACCAACTTCTCCTTGTTCTATAACAGCCATTTGCTCCCTCCTCCAAGCCTCAGCACATGCTGTCTACTGAGCCTGGGTGTCTTTTTCGCTCTTTAATACCTCACTCCCATTCTTGATCCTTGGATGACTCCTCTTTCAGGTTTGGAATTAAGCACTCCTTCCTCCAGGAGGCCACCTTCCTCCCCTCCTCCATGCTCAGCATCATTTACAGCACAGTACCATCCAGTGGTGTGATGATCTGGACCCTCCGGTAGCTGGAGCTCCAGAAAGACAAGCTCCTGTCCACCGGGCACTTCACTGTGCTTCTTGCACCTGGCCTAGGGCCCAGTAAGAACCCCTGTAGTTACTCGATGAATGAAACAGGTCCACAGGTGCAAGGCAGGTGAAACGCCACAGCCATGGAAACAAAAATAGACCTGGGGCCTAAATCTGACGCCAAACAGATTAGATCCTGCTGGTCACTTTCCCCCAGTGCAAATGTAATCATTATTACCCACTTCTCTTTGGCAAAAGATAATGAGTGTGTTTGACAAATGCGTTATGCAAATATTAATCTTTAATGGAACATTGGGTCAGTAAGACTCAACATCGCACAAATTGTTCTGCCAAATCTGATAGCGTTTCTTTAAGATGCAAATGCAAACATCTCAGATATAGGGCATGGGGGAAACAGAAACAAACATTTAATGAAATGCTACAAGATGCCTAGCTCATATCAGGCAGATCCAAATATTAATTTTCTACATAAAGAACTTTACAACTTTTGCTAGGTTTCTTATTGACCTCAGAAACTTTGTAAAAAATTTTTTTCAATTGGAAATGGCACCTTTATCTCTGTAGACTGATTTTGAATCCAGCAAACATGTTAAACTTTCTTATCATCCATGGGCTCTTTTTTGGACTTTCCAAAGAGGCAAACACAGCATATGCAAACGTGGCAGTTTTTTCTTTTCCTTTCCAATCTGTATACTTTTCATTTCTTTTTGTTTTTAAGTGCTCTAGCAAAGACCTCCCATGTTGAATATTAATGATGTTGGCAGCCATCCTTGTTTTGTTCTTGATCTTAATTTTAAAGGGAAAACTTTCAACATTTCACCACAAAATATGATGTTTGCTGTAGGCTTTTTTGGCAGAAGCTTTTATTCCTTTCATTCCTAGTTTGCTAAGAGTTTTATCATGAATGAATGCCAACTTTTTCAAATGCTCTTTCTGCATCTATTTAAATAATCACATGCTTTAAAAAGATCTTCTAATGTGATGAATTACATTAAGTCATCAACTAATACTAAACTAACACCACATTCCTATAAGAAAACAAACTTGGTCATAATATATTAACTAATGTATTCATTGCTGGAATTTTCTTGCTAATTTTTAAAAAGACTTTTTGTATATACATTTTTGAGTGAGTGTACTCACTCAAAATTTTGAGTACAAAGTGTACTCAGTAATTTCCTGTTTTTGGTCTGACTTTGGATTCAAGGTTTTGTTAGTCTCATAAAAGAAAGTATTAGCACAAGACTGAAACGATTTCTGTCTTAAATGTGTAGGAGGACTCATAAAACCATGTGGATAAAGTGCTATGTATGTGCGAATATTTCTATTGATTCAACTTAATGGTTACAAAATTATAGAGAATTAAAAAAGTTCTCCTTGGGTCAGTTTTGGTGGTTACATTTTTCTAGGAACATATTCTATTAATCTAAAATTTCATATTTATTATAAAATTATCCATGCAAATTTCCATTATCTCTGCAATTCTTCTGGTGAGTTCCCTTTTCTGTTGCTTATATGGTTCATTCATGCTCTTACTCTCTCTCTATTTTTGTTCAATTTTGCCAGAGTCTTCTCTGTTTATGAATTTTTTTCAGAAAGCAACCTTTCGGCTCTACTGATCCTCTCTGTTAAATGTGGGATTTAACCTCTCCATGCCTCAGTATCCTCAAGTGATGAGCCATGGGAGACACTGTTGCCTTCATCAGTGTGCCTGGAGAATTCAGGCCTGAGGTTGCTTTGGCTGTGGTGTCTATCAGGGCAGAATGGATGATGGGAAGAGAAGGGCAGCTGCATTCCCAGGCAGTGGGCAGAGGGGAGGGGAATTTTCTGTGGACTGTGTTGCTATGGATTGATTGTTATGTGCCCCTTCCTCTCAAAATGCATGTGTTGATATCTACTCCCCAGTGTGATGGTATTAAAGGTGGAGCCTCATGAGTGGGATCAGGATCCTTCTAAAGGAGACCCAGAGAGAGTCCTTGTTCCTTCTGCCATGTGAGCTCACAGTGAGAAGATGACTGCCTGTGAACCTGGAAGAGGGCGCTCACCAGACACCAAATCTGCCGGCTCCTTGAGCTTGAACTGCCAAGCCTTTTGAACAATAATCAGTAAATGTCCATTGTTTATAAGCCACTCAGTCTATGATATTTTTGTTACAGCAGCCCCAAGTAGACTGAGACACACATGGAAGTCACTGAACCTCTAACCATCTCATTAGGAGCCCTTCTTGGTGGGGAGGGGATGCCAGCGGTGGGATGTACTGAACAAGGAGGGCCTTCCGGTTAGGGTGGCGTACAGAAGCTCCTCCACAGAGCGCGTCCTTTTTCAGGGAATGGTATAGTTCCAATGAACACATCCATTTGTTCCACAGGAGAAAGCTGGTCTGTGCAAGCCCACCATGCCTAGGACCTCACAGCTCAGGGAGGACCACAGATAGTACCAGCCAAGTGGAAAATGGCTCCCTTTTTCCTTAAAGGCTCCCCTTCCTCTGCCAGGATCCTGGAGGGGCAAAGGAGGGCATGAGCAGAATTTGTGCTTTCACTTTCCCCATCCCTTCCCAGCTGGGGTCTCTGAACCCTGGTGAGTCCTGAGCTGGGGAAGGGGGCACCTAGCTGGACCTTTAAATGCTGACAAGGGGGCAGACCTTAATTCCACAAGATGAGTTAGAACTGAAGATGAGTTCAAGGTTAAAGTAACTATGATGCTCATTTGGGGTGAGCTGGGGGCTCACATGGAGCTCGTTTGAAGTCAGGCCTGGGAGAAATGATGCTATTTCTGTTTGTGCCCCATTAGATTCTGCCCATTCAGTAAACTGGTAACATATTCATTGTGTATCTTTGAGAAAAAATGAGACCTGGAGACTCCCAGGCTCTAGGGTTGCTTATAATAACATACAGTTGAGAACAACCCAATCAACCCACTATGAGGAGTTCAGTTATTAAGCTCAAGGTGGTCTATTCGGCAAAATGTTACACTATGAGCAAAAATAGCTGTGAGATAGGTTATGAGGTTATACTTTTAACTGCACGGAGCTTGCTTAAAACCATAATGCTAAGCTAAAGAACAAACCACAACCAAGGACTCACCAGGATACTTAATTATGAGCTAAAAAGAAAGAATAGTGGAAGCAGGGAAACAGAAATGTCAAAAAGAGTCCTCTGTGGAGTGTTGAGAATATTCATTGTTTCTTTAGCTTTAGACATTTTTGTTTTAAAATAGAACATACCATTTAGAATAGTTTTCAGTTCAGTTCAGTTCAGTTGCTCAGTCGTGTCCGACTCTTTGCGACCCCATGAATCGCAGCACACCAGGCCTCCCTGTCCATCGCCAACTCCCGGAGTTCACCCAAACTCATGTCCATCGAGTCAGTGATGCCATCAAGCCATCTCATCCTTTGTCATCCCCTTCTCCTCCTGCCCCCAATCCCTCCCAGCATCAGACTCTTTTCCAGTGAGTCAGCTCTTTGCATCAGGTGGCCAAGTTTCAGCTTTAGCATCAGTCCTTCCAGTGAACACCCAGGACTGATCTCCTTTAGGATGAAATGGTTGGATTTCCTTGCAGTCCAAGGGACTCTCAAGAGTCTTCTCCAGCACCACAGTTCAAAAGCATCAATTCTTTGGTGCTCGGCTTTCTTCACAGTCCAACTCTCACATCCATACATGACCACGGGAAAAACCATAGCCTTGACTAGACAGACCTTGGTTGGCAAAGTAATGTCTCTGCTTTTTAATATGCTGTCTAGGTTGGTCATAACTTTCCTTCCAAGGAGTAAGCGTTTTTTAATTTCCTGGCTGCAATCAGCATCTACAGTGATTTTGGAGCCCCCCAAAATAAAATCTGACACTGTTTCCACTGTTTCCCCATCTATTTCCCATGAAGTGATGGGACCAGATGCTATGATCTTAGTTTTCTGAATGTTGAGCTTTAAGCAAACTTTTTCACTCTCCTCTTTCACTTTCATCAAGAGGCTTATTAGTTCCTCTTCACTTTCTGCCATAAAGGTATTGTCATCTGCATATCTGAGGTTATTGATATTTCTCCCGGCAATCTTAATTCCAGCTTGTGCTTCTTCCAGCCCAGCGTTCCTCATGATATACTCTGCATATAAGTTAAATAAGAAGGGTGACAATATACAACCTTGACGTACTCCTTTTCCTATTTGGAACCAGTCTGTTGTTCCATGTCCAGTTCTAACTGTTGCTTCCTGACCTGTATATAGGTTTCTCAAGAGGCAGGTCAGGTGGTCTGGTATTCCCATCTCTTTCAGAATGTTCCACAGTTTATTGTGATCCACACAGTCAAAGGCTTTGGCATAGTCAATGAAGCAGAAATAGATGTTTTCCTGGAACTCTCTTGCTTTTTCAATGATCTAGTGGATGTTGGCAATTTGATCTCTGGTTCCTCTGCCTCTTCTAAAACCAGCTTGAACATCTGGAAGTTCATGGTTCATGTATTGCTGAAGCCTGGCCTGGAGAATTTTCCGCATTACTTTACTAGCGTGTGAGATGAATGCAATCGTGTGGTAGTTTGAGCATTCTTTGGCACTGCCTTTCTTTGGGATTGGAATGAAAACTGACCTTTTCCAGTCCTGTGGCCACTGCTGAGTTTTCCAAATTTGCTGGTATATTGATTGCAGCACTTTCACAGCATCATCTTTCAGGATTTAATAGTTTTAGATTTGCTAAAAAACTGAGAAGTTAGTAAATGTCATTAAATGTCTTACATCCATTTCCTCAAACTATTAACACTTATATCACTTTGGGATATTTGTTGTAATTAATAAACCAACATTTGGAAAGTGTTATCAACTAAAGTTTACTTTATTTGGATTTCTTTAGTTTTTACCTAATGTCCTTTTTCTGGTCCAGAATCCCATCCAGGATGCCATGGTATGTTTAATCATCATGCCTGTCTAAGGCTTGACTGTGACAATTTCTTAGCATTTCCTTGACTTTGATGACCTTGACAATTTTGAGGAGTACTGGTCAAATTTATTTTTGGATGTCCCTTTATTGGAATTTGCTTGATGTTTTCCTTTTGACTGGATCGAAGCTGTGAAGTTTTGGAAGTAAGACCACAGAGGTAAAAATCTCATTTTCATTACGCCTTACCAAGATAGGTATCAACATGATTTATCACTGCTGATGTTGACCTTGATTACCTGGCTAAGGTGATGTTTGCAGGCTTCACTGTGAAGTTACTTTTCCTCCACCCACATTTCCACATTGTACTCTGCAAAGAACTCTTACGTGCAGCCCACACTTGAGTAGGCGCTATACTACTCCTCCAGGAGGGCAGAATACCTACATAAATTATTTGCAGTTCTTCATGGGAGATTTGACTCTTCTCCCCCATTTATTATTCAATCATTTATTTATAACAGCCTGGACTCCTGGATATTTATTGGATACTTTGAGTTCTATTCCGACTACTTTGTTGTTCAAATTGTTCCAGCTTTGGTCATTAGGAGCTTTTTCAGTGGCTCCTGTGTCTCTTTGTCATACTTCCAACAATGTGTGAAGTCTTCCAACTGGTTTTGGCTCAAATTGCTTTGAGGAGAGTTTAATAAATGGTTTCTTTACAAAGATGAGATCAGGGCAGAGGGCACCACAAAGGTGGGTTGATGGATTGGCTGCACTCACCTTGAGCAGGGCATGAGCTCCATCTATACCCTGACCTGGGATAAGCTTCTGCTTTGGTAGACCACAGTGGCATTTTGATTCCCCATGAATTAATGTCAATTCAGATTCAGGGTCTAGTCCCCCAGATGAATTCCTTTCCCAGTGCACATTCACTGTTATAAATGGCTGCAGGTCCCTTTGGAGAAGGCTTGGCGGAAAATTGATGGTATATACATACCATCTGTATAGGCACTGAGCATCTGTGCACCTGCATCTATAGCTGATTTAGGTCTTAAAACTGAGCAAGAGGGCATGACCTTCCGCTGTGTTGAATAAAGTTAGGTTTATGGCTATCAGACTTAGGATTTTGGTTTTCTGGGGATTTTGTTTTTTTTCTCAGAGCAGGAACTACTCCAGTCGACTGCTCATCTGTTTCTTTTTTAAGGAAAGCATGATCACTTAGCTGCCACCAAGCATCCCTGCAGAACAAGGCAAGGCAATCTCCTTGTGGTCCTTTTCAGTAGAGGCTCCCACCTTGATTTGGGCCTCTGTTCCTCTCCTATACCATCATCCCCACTGAAATTCATGAGCCCATCTGAATAGCAACTTTCACCCAAGGTTATGTCTATTTTACAAAGGAGAGCAACCACAGAGCTTTTCAAAGATGTAGGAAGGGATCCATACTCCCATCAGTAATCAGTTTCTCATTGCCTTACTTTCTTCTGGGTGTTCTCACTCAGCATAGTTGGGAGTGGGTGTGCAGGTTGCACACGATAAAGCATGCCCAATAGTCTCATCTTGTGATGGTTTTGGATTCCCTCTTCCACATCATAATCTGTCATTCTTCCACATTTAACCTCTGTGAACCTGAGAATGTCTGGCATCACAAATGTAGGCCATCATCAAATACAACTTCCAATCAACCAAACAAGTAAGCTGTTAGGACCACCTCCATTTGCATGAGCTAACAAAGTAAATCCCAAATCTCTGGTAAATGCACCCATATCAATGAATTGAACCAAATTCTGTGTTAGGTTTCCTCCTTAGAACACTGCCTTCAGAATCTTCTCCTCCTTCAGTCTGCTCTAACATATGTTAGCAAAGTCTTGCTTTTGTTGTGTAAGCTCTTTACTCCTGGGTCAGAGTCTGTACTGTCTCTCTGGAGCATGCTGAGATTTGATCACAATGATGGGTCTAATGGCAACAGGGGATGATTGTTATGGCTCCTGAGGTGAGTGAGCTTCTCATTTAAAGCATCTGCCCCAGCTAAGTCTATCAAGGGACTATTTAAGCAAAGGACAGCTAGTGTCTTCTGGCACTGGAGGAGAAGCTACTTTCACTGCCAAGGGATGCTCATGGGGACTTGGGAATCAAGATTTTGGTTTCATTTAGGTCCAACCAGATGCTTTAATTCCGAGTTTCAGGATCTCATTCTTTCCCAAGAGAAGTAACTCCTCAAGGACATTTCTCATGAGAAATTTGGCAAGTCCATACATTCAGTGGCTATTAGAATTCAGCATCCTGCCTAATTTCATATTGGATTTTGGGGCACTATCAGCGCTATGGCTACAAGAAGGAAGAAACTTGTTTAGAGCTGTCATAACTGAAATTTAAAAGGACTGAGATTCTAAATATTCCAGTTTCCTCAGGAGGATCCACTGCCATCGCTATAGCCTTCATCATTCCTGTAACAGTCAAGTGTTGCTGCCACCTGGGCTCCCATGGCACTTGCTTCTGATGGTACTCCATCACATCAGCCACAGGTGATGGCTTGATTAATCATGATGCCACTAATCAAGCTATTAACCACGGATTCCTAGCAATGCTTTCCTATTAGGAAGGAGCTCAGCACTGTGTTCAAACCCAAGGGTGCAACCAAACTCATTCCAAGATTCTCATCTTTGCGGGTCTATCACCTGGGATCACTGCTAGTAGTAATTCTTCATCAGTCAGAATCCAAGCAGGAGACAGTGACCCCCCTGGAATAGGACAGGGGAAGTTTAATAAAAGTGATTATTAACTATAACTGAGGATTGCCTGTGCGTATGTGCTAAGTTCCTTCAGTTGTGTCTGACTCGTTGCGACCCTGTGGACTATAGCCCACCAAGCTCCTCTGTACATGTTATTCCCCTGGCAAGAATACTGGAGTGTGTTGCTGTGGCTTCCTCCAGGGGATCTTCCTGATTCAGGGATCGAACCTGCATCTCCTGCATTGACAGGCAGGTTCTTTACCACTAGTTTCACCTGGGAAGCCCAAGGATTGCCTGCCAGGGGGTAAAAAGCGCTCTAAACAAATGCGGGAATAGCAGATGTAAAGGGCAGTCACTATAGCTAGGATTCCAACAAGGAAGGAACAGATCTGAAAGATCTGTTCTCCACTCTATTGTCACACTAGGGTCCAGACCTAACCAGAGAGAACATGCAGTCGCCCACTGGACGGTGGAGTTTACTGGGGTGGCATGACGGTGGATCTTGTTGGGGAGCTGCTAAAACTGTTCACAGGGAAATGTCAAGCCCAGGACCTTGCTGGCAGCTGCTCATCACTGGGTATTCCTTAGGGTGCAGTACTGGCCTCTGCACCCTCGGGAGTAATTAGAAGAGGGCACATGAGGGCCATGAAGAAAAGCCTCCCTTTTCCTCCTGTGTTCCCCCAGCGCCAGTTAGGCACTGTGCCAATCTTTGTGACAAAGATTACCATCGTACCGGCTGGCAAGGGAGACGTATTCCAGCATCACATGCAGGTAATGAGGGGTTTGTTGCTGAGAAGCAACACGTGGATAAATATCTGACGCCATTGTGTGACCTTGGGCAAGTCATTGCCCTTCCTCTGAGCCTCAGTTTCCTCATCTGTAAAGGGAGAAGTCCCTCCCTTCTTGCAGGGTGCTGTGAGGACTGAGATAAACATGAACAATGCCCCAAACACAATCGGTGCCTAATAAGAAAACACAAGTTGGCACTCGGCCCCGCTCCACATTTCTCAAAATGATCTGGTCTCTGGATTGCTCCTCCAATGAGAGTCTTCCCCACGCCTATCAGGGTGTTTTTGGGCTCCAGAGTCACAGAGGCTGAAGAGAAGAAAGGAACAGAGCACAAAGAGAGAGGCCGGAGACCTGGGTCCAGCCCCTCCTTCCTCTTCCTCACCTGCTGTAAGTCCGTGGGCCACTTACTTACCCTCTCTGAGCCTCAGTCTCCGCCTTCCTCTCCTGCCAGATTCTCTCCCTCCCGGCTAACCCCATGACCCTTGACCCTGTACTTAGTCAGGTGTGCTGGGAACAGCCCTGACCTGACCCCCCAGGAGAGGTGGAATCCAGCCCACCTTTGTCATGAGCCTGCTGTGTGTCCTTGGGCAACTGTCTCTCCCTCTCTTAGCCTAGCTTTCCCTGTCTGCTGTTGCTCATCTCAGCAAACAAGCGCCACCCGGTGGTATCTCCTCTCTGCAGGGGAAGCCACTGCAGGGGGTGGGCAGCATTGAAAGGCTGGGCACATATGCAGTCCATGGTTAATTACTCCGGCTTCTGTTTACTGCCTCCCTAATTCCCCAAGCAAACATCTCCATTACAGGGAGTAATTTACTGGCACCAGCTTCCACCGTGAGGAGCAGAAGCTTCGAGACATGTTCCCCCTCCAGTCCCCACAGCTTGGGGGTGGACGAAGAGTGTCTTGGGACCTTGGGGCTCTCAGGCTGGCACCCTTCCAGTCCTCTGCACACTCCAGCTTCTTCTGGGAATTTGCGGATACCTGTCTGAATGTGCTTCTGTCTATGGGGTCACACAGAGTCGGGCGCGACTGAAGTGACACAGCAGCAGCAGCAGCAGTCTGAGTGTTACTGAATTAACCCCGGAGCCCAGTGGACTTGGGTTCTGTCCAACTCCACCCCTGACTTTCTGTGTGACCTCAGACAGGGCATGCAGGTGCCCTGTGCACAGGAGGGGTCCCCCTCTGCAGCACCCCCTGCCCGAAGCACCACGCAGCTCTCTAGAGTCTCAATGAGAGGGACTGGAAGTGGGCACCACTTCCTGTCTCCCCACCTGGAGGAGATGCTGCCTTAAGCCCTCTGGTTTGTAAAGCGATGGGGCTTCAAGGCACATTCCTGGGCCACTTCAGAACCAGAATGTCCTCTGGAGCAGGTACTGGTTGAGGGAGAGATTGACCTGAGGTTGGAGCTCTGGGACCAGGCAGCTTCTCTTCCAGCTGACTCGCTGTGAATTTCCCTAGGCCCAGTCGGGGAGAGCACCACTCCAGCAGCATCTAGTTTGGGGGTTTTCTCTGTGTCTAGCTTCAGCGGGTCTGGAGGCTTCCCTGACCTTGAATACAACCTGATATGGGGAGATGGTGCCTCGGCCAGCCCAGCACGAGCCCGGACGAAGCCTCTGATTCATGAACTGCTGGATTTTGGTGAATTTAGTGATCCAGTTTCCAATTGATTTCCAGAGGGAGGGAGGATGGATTTATAGCTCCTAAAACAGGCTTGCGGCCTCGCGGCAGATCTGCGCCAGGCAGTGGGCAGGAAGTTATTGACGTGACCTGGGACCCTGGGAGGGAAAGATAATGAGGTTCAGGAAAATCCACCTCTGTGGGGTTCATCCCGGGCCCTTGAAGATGTACCTCCTCCTTCTGATGGGCGTGTACAGCCCTGTAGATGCTGAGCGGAGAGGATGGAGAGAAAGCGGGTCTTTCTCCCCTCACCTTCCAGCTCACAGAGGAGGCTCTGGCTCTGAAAAGGATCGAAGTTTGTAGAGTGTCCAGGAGGCAGAGAATGGAATTCAGAGATCTCCATAACCCTGGGGGCTGGCTGCCTGTTCTCCCTGTAGGCCCCAGCTGGCCCTCTGTCCCTGCCCTAACCTTCCCTCAGCTGTGTGTGTGTGTGTGTTAGTGGCTCAGTCATGTCCGACTCTTTGTGACCCCATAGACCATAGCCCACCAGGCTCCTCTGTCCATGGAATTCTCCAGGCAAGAATACTGGAGTGGGTTGCCATGCCCGTCTCCAGCTGGGGCCCATCAATTACCTGGCAGCTTCAGAACAAGGAAGGGAGGAGCAAACCGCCTTTGCTGTGGGTTTGAAAATGGGGAGCCCTGGGTTTGAATTCTGGATGATTCCTCCCTTTCTGGCTGTGGACACTGGACCAGTCTAATGTACATCCCGGGCCTCAGTTCCCTCACCTGTGAAATGGGAGATATAGAGACATCTCTCTGAGGATGGCTGTGAGCTAAGATGAGGCGTAAAGTGGGCAGCACAGCCCTTGACCTGTGGTGGGTGACACGCAGGCCTGGACATGACCGCTTTGAGTTAAAGAGCTGACTCCAACAGCCATTCTGTGTGGTTCTGGACATATGCGTTAGTCTCTCTGAACCTCACTGGGGAGAATGATACAGATCCCAGACATGATGGAGGGACTTTTACAGGCCAAACCCTGTGCTACATGCTTTACGTGTACAGACCTTATAACAGTCCTACAAAGGAGATAATTTTGTTAGCCCCAGTTTACAGGTAAGGAAATTGAGTCTCAAATGGGAAATAACTTGCTCAGGGTCAACTAAGAAGTGGTGGAGGCAGGATTTGAACCCAGGGATTCTGGCCCCAGACTCACACGCTTGCCTGCTCCCTGGGGATCTCAGGTCATAGACAAAGGTGTAAATGGCTTCTGCCAACTGTAAAGTGCTGTAGAAATGCCAGACAAGGTCATCTTCTATGGGACTGAGAACTTGATTCTATCAGGTCATGCTGTGCTCTGGGATTATAACCATAGCCAACATTTCTTGGGCACTATCTAGGTGTCAGATATCATGACAACACTTTACATTATGCTGTTCATTAAATCTGCTGAGAGGCTGAAATCGTAACTCTCACCTCATAGATGAGGAAATTGAGGATGAGATGGTAACAGCTTCGTCAAGGGCATACAGAAAAGGGGATGTGAACCCAGGTCTTTCTGACTCCAGAGTCCAAGTTCTTACCTGTGAGAAAGAGCCACTACTGACTTTCTTACCAAATATCAGCACAAGATTCAGAACTCGCCGCTGTTCAGGCTGAGGTCAGAGGAGGCATGACTGGGGCCTGGAGCGGGCGGACTGCACATGGAGGTGGAGAGGTGGGCAGGGCTGACCTGCCTCTGGTCCAGAGAAGGCACTGGGGAGACTGAGCTCAGAGAGCGCAGCGAGAGTGGGGCCTGGCTGAGGGTCCAGCCCCAGCACTCAGCCAAGAGGACGAAAGAGGGGACTTCAGCATCACTGATGTGGTTAGAGATGCTCACACGACCACAGGCTCTGATGCTCCTTGAGGACCATTCCCTATCCTGTTAGCTGGTTTCTGTCTGTTAGGAGGTTGTGTGTGTTCTCATAATTCAGGGTCACTGTTTTATCATTTTGGTGTCTCTGACCCTATAACCCGGAGAAGGCAATGGCAAGCCACTCCAGTACTCTTGCCTAGCACTCCAGTACTCTTCCTAGAAAATCCCATGGATGGAGGAGCCTGGTAGGCTGCAGTCCGTGGGGTCGCTAAGGGTCGGACACGACTGAGCGACTTCACTTTCACTTTTCACTTTCCACTTTCCACTTTCACACATTGGAGAAGGAAATGGCAACCCACTCCAGTGTTCTTGCCTGGAGAATCCCAGGGACAGGGGATCCTGGTGGGCTTCCGTCTATGGGGTCACGCAGAGTTGGACACGACTGAAGTGACTTAGCAGCAGCAGCAGCAGCAGACCCTATAACCAGGGAGTGATTTGTGGTTTTTTCTCCTCTATATTTTCTCAGTTCTATTGACTTGCCCTTCTTCATTATTCTGCTGGTAATTCTTTTCAGGAGCATCCATTGATTTCCATACTGAAATACTTCTTGTTGCCTTTTCTGATGAGAATCCTGTATCATGTGTCGTCACATCAGGGTGAGAGAATTTGGACTTATCTTACTGTAAGAACAGCATCAATACCTGACTGGGAATGCCTGTGCACCCTGCTCCTGGGGATGCTTGCTTTAGCTCTTCAGGCTGTGTTTTCACCTCTTAGTGAAATTTGCTGTTGATAGCAGACGTGACGCATCAGGTCAGAGGGACTCGGGTAAATCAGCGTTTAATGGGCGGTTTTCTGTGTGGCTGGCTTGGGGTCAGTCTGTGCTTACGCTTGCTGTAGTCCCGGTGTCAGAGGATAAAGTTTCCCTCAGTGTGTTTGGTTTTGTCTCCACCGTTGTCCTGGGCTTCCCTAGAGGCTCCTTAAAGAGGGTCTGAGGCTTGCTATCCTTTTAACGACATTATTATTCAGGAACCCTACTGAAGTGGTGGTGTTTAGGGGAGGGGAAGCATTCTATAATCCTAGGATTAGGTCTGTCTTTCACTGCCTGTGAGCTGTATATCTCCTTTCCCCCAGGTAGTTAAGCTTTGGTAACATAGGTTGTCTTGAAGCAGCCTCCTGAAGAACAGAGTATTTTAAAAATATGCTCTGGGCATTTTAAAAATGGTTATTTCCCCTCCCCCTGCCGGAAGCAAGAGAGGATTTTTCTTCTGTCTTCACATTGAGAGCCTTATGGGGCTCCCAGAAGTCAAACTCACAAAAGTGTGGGGGTACTCCTTAAGACTTGCCTTCTTGTAGTTTTTAATTTCCAAGCTAGTCCACAGTGAGACACCAGCAGTGTATCATGTATAAAGTGCTCCTACAGCTAGCTGCTGGCTCCAGGTAAGGGTTTCTGTCCTTGATAACCTGTGATTCTAGGTATCTGCTTGTCTTTCCAGGTTTCAGGGTACCAATTTGTCTGTGACTTCAGTTCTCTGTTGAATCTAAGAAGATGACTGTTGATTTTCAGTTTGTTCAGCTTTTTTTTTTTTTTATTGTGAGGATGGGAATGGTAACTTCCTAGTTCTTTGCAGTAATTTTTGAGCGTGCAGACCTCATATATGTTTTGTTAAGTGTATAGGTAAATATTTCATTTCCTTTGGAGATTGTAAATGACAGGTTTTAAATTTCAGTTTCCACATGTTCACTGTTAGTATGTAGAAACATAGTTAACTTTTGTCTGTTGACTTTTTATCCTGTGAACTTGCTGAACTTAGTTCTAGGAAAGTTTTGTTTTTGTTTGTTTTAGATTCCTTGTGATTTTCTATGAAGAGACATACCATCTTATACCAAATAGAGACAGTAAAGGTCTGTATAGTCAAAGCTATGGTTTTTCCAGTAGTCACATGTGGATGTGAGAGTTGGACCATAAAGATGGCTGATCACTAAAGAATTGATGCTTTTGAACTGTGGTGTTGGAGAAGACTCTTGGGAGTCCTTTGGACTGCAAGGAGATCAAGCCAGTCAATCGTAAAGAAAATCAACACTGAACATTCATTGGAAGGACTGATGCTGAAGCTGAAGTTCCAATACTTTGGCTACCTGATGTGAAGAACTGACTCATTTGAAAGGACCCTGATGCTGGGAAAGATGGACGGCAGAAGGAGAAGGGGACGACAGAGGATGAAATGGTTGGATGGCATCACCAACTCAATGAATATGAGTTTGAGCAAGCTCCAGGAGATGGTGAAGGACAGGGAAGCCTGATGTGCTGCAGTCCATGGGGTCGCAAAGAGTCAAACATGACTGAGTGAATGAATTGAACTGTACTTTACTTATTTCAAATCTGTGGGCCCTATATTTATTTTTCTTGTCTTACTGCAGTGGCTGTATATCCAGTAATAGTAATATGAATGATGAGAGTGGACACCCAGTTTTGTTCCCAACCTTACCCCTAATGCAAGCAAAGTATTCAGTCTTTCACTGTCAAATATGATGCTAGCTGTGGGATGCTTGTAGTTGCTCTTTATCAAGTTCAGGAAATTCACATATATTTCTGTTTTCTTGAGTTCTTTTTTTTTCCCCTTTTGCCATGAATGAGTATCTGAATTATGCCAAATGCCTTTTCTGTGTTGACTGATATGATTATGTGATTTTTTTTAGCCTGTTAACATTATATATTACATTGATAGATTTCTGAATGTTGTACTAGCCTCCAAAACTTATGATAAACTCCATTTGGTCATGGCATATAATTCTTTGTATGCACTTTTGGACTTGATTTGCTAATATGTATCCCTAAGGATTTTGATATGTTGTGTTTTCGTTTTCACTATTTTTAAAAATTACCTTTGAGACTTCTTCTTTGGTCCATGGATTATTTAGAGGTATGCTGTCTAATTTCCACATGTTTAGAGATTTTCCTGTTGTGTTTCTGTTATTAAGTTCTAATATAATTCCAAATTGGAACAAATTTCTAATTTGATTTCAAATTAGTCAGATAGCTGCACTATTTTGATTTTTAAGACATATTGGTTTGTATTGGTGAATGTTTCTTGGGTACTTTAAGACTGTGTATTCTGTTGTTGGGTGGTTTGTTTTGCATAAATGTATAGGTTAGTTAGATCTTGCTGGGTAATTATATCATTTAGATTTTCTGTAGATTTTTTCTATAATCACATTTCTTTCTGCTTATTTTACTTCTGTTTCTTTGCTGAGATCTTCTAATTTTTCATTTGTTTCAAGAGAATTTGTAATTGACTTTTGAAACATTTTAAGTTGGCTGCTTTAAAATTCATGTCAAATAATTCCAGCATCTAATTCATCTTGGTATTTGGCATCAGTTGATGTCTTTGCTCAGTTTGTAATTTTCTTGGTTCTTGTTATAATAGATAATTTTCTATTGTACTCTGAACATTTTGTTTACTCTGTTAGAGGAGTCTAGGCAGTCTAGACCCTATTTAAATTTTTATTTTAGCAGACAATCACCCTGTTTGGGTTTGGCACGTGGGTTCTTGACCGACAATTATGGGCTGTGGTCCCAGGGGCAATTAAGTTATCAGAGTCACTGAGGTTTGCTTGGTTTATCTGATGCTGTCATGGTTCCCACTAGTTCCTTTTGCAGCTAGCTGCCTGATAGGATGTCAGGGGCTTCCCTCGGCCTGCTGTGGGGGGCTGGACTGTGGTTGAGTCCTTCTCCTGGAGCTTTCTGGCTGCCCTGGGGTCTCTATTAAGAGAGTAGAGTCTCAGACTCCAGGGCACACAGGGGCTTTGTGGACTGGTGCAGTTGTGATCGAGTCCCTTTTCCTCATTCTGCTCACCCAGCCCAACCCTAGGAATGTTTTGACATGGCTTACAAAAACTAAAGCTTCCATACTTCCAGCTATTTCAGACTCAGTGGTGTTTGCAACAGATGCCCTCACTTCACCTTTGAGACTGTATCAGCATGTGCTAACCGCCACGGCTCAGGGAGCGACTGATCCAGGGGTGTCAAAGGGCATGATACTTGGCAGCAAGAAGCAGGGATTGTACATGCTGACATCAGAACATTATCTAATTGACCACTGTAAGATATCTGTCTGTGCAAGTGTCAATAGGGTGAGTTCAATTACTTCAGTTACTTAACCTCTCTTGACCTCAATTAAGGGCTTTGGAGCGACTCTTAGATGCAAATTCTTGCGCAACCCCTCATTAGCTGTTGGCATAGTCACACACCTTAGTGTCTCTGCGTCTGAGTTTCCTCATCTATGCAACAGGAATGAGGAAACTCCCACCTGCTCGGCTCTCCAATGTGATGCTGATGTAAAATGTTGAGTGGAGCAAGGGGCGTGTGGTTGATCCAGCTCAGTAACCAGCAGCAATGATCATCATGAGCAACCCGATTCCAGGCTAATGGGGGTGTTTCTTTTAATAGTGAGAATGAAATAATAATGAGGCTCCTAAGAGTACTAATAATGTTGCATACAGAAAATAAACTGGATCAGGCCAGTCAGGGTCTGAATCCTGACGCCAGTACTTAGTCACTGGGTGGGACGTAGGACAACATACTTAACCTCTCTGAGCCTCAGTTTCCTCATCTGTAAAGTGAAGAGAGTGATGATACCTAATTTGTAGATCAGTTGTGCAAAGGGCTTAGCATAGTGCTTGGAATGCACTAAGTGCTCAATCAGTGTTGGCCACAGTCTGCCACAAAGGCAGAGATCTTTGTGTTTTGTTCGTGGCTGTACCCTTGTATTCCTAGGGCCTAGAACAGTGGCACTTTGTCCTGACATGGTGGGGCCTCAGCCAGGCTGTCGGCCCTTCTGGTCCAGGGCTGCGTCTGGTTACTGTGTCTCCAGAGGCCATCTGGGAGCCTCACTCCTGCTCTGGGCAGCTGAAGAGGTTTGATCATTGGTACCAGGGATAAAAATGTTGCCTGAGTCACCTCCCGTTCTGTGTTATTTCTGATGTACCATTCCCTCCCTCTGTCTCGGACTTTATCTCTCTCTTTCTCTCACACACACACACACACTCCAGCAGCAGCAGCTGGAATTTCCACTCACAGTCCCTGTGAGCTCCTTGTATTTTCCATGATTTTCTGCTCTTGAGGGTGGCCAGGTATCTGGAAGATCCCCTTCACCAAAGTTTTCCTTCTTTGGTGCCTGAGATTCTTAGTGCCCTTTTGTTAGAACCTGGAAGATACTGCCAAGCCTGGGGGACCAGGCACCTGCTCCTTCCTCCTCCTCAACCAATCACTCTGCAGTGAGAGGAGATTTCAGGGCCTTTCCTGTGTGCAGCTTGGACGGGGAGGCACAGACAGCACAGGTACTGGGATGTTGGTAAAGACAGAAAGAGCATGAGGGTCAGGAGAAAGTGCTAACATCCACCACTGACCACCTGCCCTCAGCATGTCATCCTGATCATTGGGTACCTTTGGTTCAGAACTACTGTGGGTCTTAGTGAGGAGTATTAGTCAGCTAGGGCTGCCATAACAGAATACCATCCTGCATGGCCTAGGCAACAGAACTTTATTTTCTTGCAGTTCTGGAGGTTGGAAGTCCAAGATGAAGGAGCTGGCGGGATCATACGCCCTGAGGCCTCTCTCCCTGGGTGGCAGATGACTGTCTTCTCTCTGGGTCCTCACGTGGCCTTTTCTCTGTGTGCACACCCCTGGTGTCTCTTCTTCTTTTTGTAAGGACACCTGTCATATGGGATTGGGTCCCCACACTTATGACCCCATTTAACCTTAGTTACCTCTTTAAAGGCCCATCTCCACGCATAGCCAAACTGGGGATTAGGTAGGGCTTCGATATATGAAGGGTGCGGGGACACAGTGTAGCCCATAACAGGGGATCACAGCCCCCAGGGAAGGTCGGTGGGGTCCTCTGAGCCCTAGGACAGTACCAGTGTGACTTTCTTTCATTAACCTCTCATCTCTCCTCCCATTGCTTCTGAAGGTCTAAGGTTCAGGCCTCTAATTTCACCCTTCGGGAATGAGGCTCAGAGAGGGTCAGTGACCTGCCCGAGGTCACAGTGCACATAAGGAGTAGCTCTAGGACAGGAGTAGCTCTAGGACAGGAGTAGCTCTAGGACAGGAGTAGCTCTAGGACAGTGGAGCCTCTTGATCTGGCCTGGGCCTTTCCCAGATGCCAGTGGTCAGAACTGCAGGACTGGTGGGCAGCTGGCACTGGGCTCTGTGGCCTTGGGGACCTGATGTCAGTACTGAGAGCGCCTTGGCACCAAGAGACTGCTTTGTCTCAAGTCTGTTTTTTTTTAATTTTATTTTTCTCTCTTAATGATTCCAATTTCAGGAGCTTCTTTGTCCGTGTTTTTATTCTCTTGTCTTTCATTTTGCTTTCTCACTGGGTAATCTGAGGCTTGCAGGCAGCTAAGTATGACGTGTACATTCCAATGAAATGCAATAAAATATAATTGAACATATTTCTTTCATGTCTGAGGAGTGGATTAATCTCCCTTGCACGTCCTATTTCCTCTGTGCTCCCTCTGATTTTTCATCTTAGTATTTTCCTCTCCTTTCCAGAATCTCTGGGATCCAAGGAGCCCTGCAGCCCCTGCTTGTTGGAGATACACAAATGACTCTGGCGTTACAGCCTTAGTCTTTATGATCTATAGGTGATGTTCTCAGAGAAGAGGAGAGGGAGCTGCCAGATCCTAGTGGGTCTGGGAGGGACGCCAACCCAGGGGGTGGTGGGGCACAGGGGTTGCTGCTCAGCATGGAGAGTATCCACGGGCAGGACCGAGGGGTCCTCTGTGGATGCACCTATTACTTTCACAGGGATCCCTAAGTGGCACCCTCTTGCCTGCACACACACCAGCAAAATGCAAGTCCTTCTTTGTTGCTCTGGAGCTGAGGCTGGATGTTTGTGACCATGACTTTCAGCCAAAAGTGAGTCCCCAGTGAGTGGAGGGATCGGCAGGAAGCCCTGGATGTGTCCAGGAACAGTGGGCTCAGCTCAGGAGGAACGTGTTTCTCAGAGTGACGCTCATCCTCAGTCCCCCATGCAGCTGCACGGGCTCCTGGCTGAAGACAGCATCCCCCCAAGTCCCTGGCTGTGACTCAGGGTCCCCGGTGACCCCTTCTTTCATCCTGTGGTGCTGCTTTGCTTTCCAGGCAACTTCTCTCAACACAGCAAACTCCACCAATTCTTCTCCCTTCATCCCTTCCTCCCGCCAGTATTTACTGAGCACCTACAATGTTTCAGGCCCTTTTCTGGGGGCTACAGCAGTGAGCAAAGCAATGACACCACCTGGGCCCGAGTTCACAGCCCAGTGGGGGCACAGACACTTCCCAAATTTGACCTGGAAACTGTCCTGTGACCAGTGTGCCCAGGACGAGGTTCCCAGGGCTCAGGAGCCCGTGCCGGCGTTTGACTTTGGCAGGAAGGTTGAGGAGTGCTTCCCTGAGGACAGGAGGGGAAACTCTGGGGGGAGGGAGGAGGTGTGTTCCAGGTCATGGGAATAGCATGTGCAAAGGCCCTGTGGTGGCGGGGGAAGGGTGGTGAAGTCAAGGCTTGAGTGGGGTGCCTGAGGCTGGATGAAGGTGTAATGGGAAAGGAAGAAGCAGGTGGGGCTCCAGGCGGGGGGCTGGGCTGGGCCCCACTGTGCTGCGCAGTTGTGTCCTCCCCCTGAGAGCACCGGGGAACTGCCAGGGTTCAGGAGGCCTGAGCAGATTTCTGTGGTGAATCATTTTTAGCAGCCTCTGGACAGCAGCGAAATGTGGGTACGTGGGGAGAAGGAGGCTGAGGAAAGGTCCAGATGGGAGATGATGGAGTGGAAAGAGGCAGTGGTTTGGGGAGGTGAAACTGGAGCTGGGTTTGATGTGGGCTGCAGGGAGGGAGAAGGAGGGATAGAGGACGGCCTCAGGGTTCCTGGTGGAGGGTGAAGCCTCCAGTGCAGTCAGGACCCGGGAGCCAGGGTTGGGGGAAGGTCATGGGCACCGAGGCAGCACCTCTGGTCTTTCCCATCCACAGCTTCTCGTCCCATCTCTTGTCTGCCCCTTCCCTCCCCCCTGTCCATTTCAGATCCAGAACACCAGCTCAGATCTGGACAAAGTATCGAGACCCCTTGGTCCCATCCTTTAGGAACAAGGAGGAGAGGAGCCCCAGAGAGGGAGTGGGATTTCCCAGGACCACTCAGTGATCTCGGGCAGAACTGGAGGAGTTCCTGGAGAAGAGCGTTCCCCGCACGTGGTGCCTGCTGCCCCCCGCGCCCGCCCCAGACATCACAGCTAGGGCCTGAGGCTCTGCCTTGTGGACCTTGGACTGCATCAACCCCTCAATCGGTAGTTGAAGAAACACTGTGGTTAAGGTGCAATTTTTCCAGATGTTTCAAAGAGAAGTTGACAAATGGGTCCTGTCATTTCCCAGGAGATTTTAAATTTCCTTTTGCTTTATTATTTTTTTCCCACTTTTTTTATGACTGTCTCTCTAACACAGGGATTCTCTCTTGTTGCAGCTGAGGAAGACTCCTCCTCCTCTCAGAATGTGCCCTGGATCGGCTGTGCCCCGCAGGGCTGGTGCCTGGAGATGGTGGAGGCTCAGGGCTGCTTGCCTTGTCCCCCCTCGTGCCCTGTGGTTCTTGCTGCCCTCTTGGGGATGGGGGACGGGGGTGAGCTCCCTGTCACTGGAGGGGGCCCCAGAGACTAGACATTTGGCAGGGAGCTGAGGCATCAACCCATTAACCCCCGGACTGGGGTATGACTGAGCCTTCATCTTTGCACTTCTCCCCCCAACCCAATTCCGCCCTAAGTGGGACCCCCAACACCAAGGTGGAGACGGAGGAGGAGGGGGAGCTGACAGTTCCCGTGGGGGAGGGTAGACCTGGGTTTGGTGCTCCAGGTTCCAATTTGCCCCCTCCTTCCCCACCTCCTCCCCCAGCCCCCTCCCAAGGGTCAGGCTGTGTTTTCCTCATTTCACTGATGAGGAAACCGAGGCTCCAGAGAGGTCAAATGAGGCCGTAAGCAGTGGAGTCGGGGTGTGCCTGGTTCTTTCCCCAAAGCCCGACTGTCTGCTTGAGAATAAAGGCTGTTCTGAAGTGAGTGCTTACCTTGTGCCAGGCTCTCCCCCAGACAGAGCAGATACTGTGAAGGATGTGACACTCAGGGAGGTTTAGTTACTTGCATGAGGACACACAGCTGCTGAGCCGTGGAGCTGTGGTACAATCGCAGGTCTGTCATTCTCAGAGTCTGCGCCTATAACCATTGCAATGAACTGTCCCTCCTCCCAAAGTTCTACCTGAGGTCCAACCTAATTCCTCCATGCTGACCTTCATCAGAGCAGCTAGTGAAGGTCAGGACCCCAGGAGCAATAGTGTAAGAAACAGGTTATAAAATTCTAGAGGACAAAGAGGGCTTTGTTTACTTTCATCTCTCATCTCCCTTAAGAATCGCTGAATGAGTGAGTGAGTGGGTGAACGCACAGTCTCTCTACTGACGGGTAGCGGTGGTCAGGCTGATAGGCTGGGGGTCTACTTGGAGCAGATGGGTGCATCCCCTTCCATAGCCAGCAATCCCAGTGGTGGGCTCTAGCTGAGATCTGGGGGCCCTGGGAGAAGGATTCAGTCACCTAGTAGTAAGTGCATCCTGGCGTCCTCACCTTCAGTAGCTGTTGAGTAACTTAACTTCTCTGAACTTCCCTTTGGGCCCCAAAAGCTGCTCTGGTTTCCAGAGGCCCCTGAGAAAGTCAACCATCCCTGGGGTCTCACCCCGAGGCCTCTGAGTCAGTGCCCGTGAAGAGTGAGGGCAGGGTCCCAGGAGAAGGTGTGTGAGTCATGGAGGTGGGATGCGGTGATAGCGGAGTGGCTGGGGTGGGGGGGAGGGACGAGTGCATTTAAGCCACTAACTGCTACTGTCACATGCTGATTGTTTAACGCACGTGTTCGGGGCCTTGTCCTATGCTCGTTCCATGTGTTAACTTGACCCACAGGACAACCATACGAGCCAGTGCTGTTATGACTTCCACCTTTCAGATGAGGAAACTGAGGTCAGAGAGGGAAAGTGGCAGGACTGGAGTGTTGAATCTTAAAGGAGACATGCAGAGGGGGTCCACGCCAGCCTGGCACAGCCCACTGTCTCGTCCTGCCTACCCCAGGCCCTGGAGTGAGCCGACTCCATATCTGGGTAATTGACAGGACAGAGCCCCAGGCCTCTCCAAGGGGAAGGAGCTGTTCGAGGGCATAATCTTAGTCAGAGAGGCATTAACAGTGACCTTGGTGCTGCTTGTAGAAATCTGTGTGTCAGGCCCGTAAATCGCCTGTTTAAAGGGCTTGTGTCTCCATGCGGTGCTGTCTGCACCTGGGGAGACCCTGAAGCTGTGTATTTACTAGGGGAAGGGGAGGGGTTGGTCCAGAACAGATGGAGGAGGGAGGAGTCTGCTGTTCAGCCCCGGTCAGCCTCTTGCTCCAGACAACCAGGCAGGTCTGCCTGGCCCCAGCCAGCTCTGCAGGGAGATTTGGCCTGGGCTGCATGTGAGCTGGGAAAGCGAAGATCACAGGGTGTTGGAATCCCACAGGCTAGGTTGCAGTCCCATGCTGTCCCTCACCAGCTGTGTAGTTTGATATCACTGCTCTGAATCTGTTTTCTCATTTATCAAATAAGACTCATATTAAGAATAAAATCTCACTTCACAGGGTTGTATGAGAGCACTCATGGAGAGCTGCCTGCAGGTCCCAGAAATGATGCCCAGCGGGTGCGGGGTGAGTGTGACAGCTGGGCTGTGTGGGGAGGAGGGGCCGGGGGCAGGAGAGAGACTGGGAGGCAGGAGCAGACTCTCATGCTACGCCCTTCTGGTGATGTCAGGATGTGAGCACTGTCTATAAACACTCACTGCGTCCTATGGACTCGTTCAGGCTGCTACTGTTACTAGCCCTGATTTACACATGTGGATGCTGAGCTCAGCCAGGTTAAGCGCAAAGTCCCAGAGCTGGTGACTGACTGCAGCCAGGCCAGGGGCCCAGGTTTGCCTGACTCGGAAGTCCCTGTCCTACTTGAGTCTGAGGATGTTCCAAGTTCCTCCCGTGACCCTCTAGGCCCCCTCAGCACCCCCTGAGTGTTTATCCAGACGGTCATTACCCACAGTGATAGTTTATGCAAAGCTAATACAGAGAATGTGATGGCTGGATGGCATCACCGACTCTGTGGACATGAGTTTGAGTGAACTCCGGGAGTTGGTGATGGACAGGGAGGCCTGGCGTGCTGTGATTCATGGGGTCGCGGAGAGTCGGACACGACTGAGCGACTGAACTGAATTAGCCCTCATGAGGATCAGCAATTGATCAGGAGCAGAGCTTGTTAACCGCAGCTCGGGTTTCCCTCCTCGCTTTTCCCCCGGGACTCCGTGGGGGCCTCAGCATAAGGGGACCAGGGCTCCCAGCAGATCCATCAGAGGGCAGCTCTGGTGATCAGAGAGGCCCAGCCCTCCCCACGCCCCCTCGTCTCCTCTCCGTGTCTGTCGGGTCCTCAGTTCTGCTCCTGTCAATCCCCTGGGCTCTCAGCTTCCCAGACCCCCATTCACCCTCCAGCTCTTTCCCTTCTTCTCCTCCCCTAGCCTCTACCTTGTTTACTCTAGGTCTTGTTACTATGAACATCTAGAAGCTCCCAGGGACCCCCTGCCTCCAGCCTCACCCCTTCCAGTCCCCGCCACTCACATGGTTATCTCGGGTAGTGGGGGCTTTGGTTATGGAGAGACCAGTGCTTTTACTGGCCTCACCTCTTTAAATCCCTTCAAGCTTCAGTTTCCACATCTCTCAAAAAAGGAGCCTTGGTTTCCTCCTCTGTGTGATGAGGCTGGTGACAGCAGGTGTCTGTGGCTCCACCAACAGCATTCATGAGAAACCTGAGTTGTGTCCTGGTTGCCATGAGGGGACACGGAGAGGGAGGAAGTGGAATCACGTGGGTGAGGTCTGTATCCAGGATGCTGGCGGTGGTCTCTGCTTTAGAGCAGAGCCCTGGACTTAAACGGGGCTCCAGAGACGACCAGGGAGCATTTCCTCCCCACTAGCTGGCACATCAGCAGCCGACTTGAACTTGGGTCATGGTCAATACCCTCCAATAGAAATATAATGGGGGTCATGCATGTAGTAGACATGACTTTAAATTTTGTAGTAGGCATGCTAAAAAAAAATGAAGAAACAACTGAAATTTACTTTCAGAATGTATTTTATTTAATCCAATATATCAGGGGTCTCCAACCCCCATGACGCATAGCAGGAGGTGAGTAGCGGGCAAGCAAACGAAACTTCACCTGTTACTCCCAGTCACTCCCCATGGAGTGATTCACATTATCACCTGAACCAGCTTCCATCTCCTTGGTCCATGTCATGGAAGCATTGTCTTCTGCAAAACTGGTCCCAGGTGCCAGAAAGGTTGTGGACCCCTGCAATATATCATTGCAACCTGTAATCATTATTAAAATATCAATAGTGAGATATTATACATTTTTTTCTGTGCTAAACCCTAAACTCTGGGTGTTGTTGACACTAATAGCACAGCTTAGTTTAGGCCAGCCCCCCTTAGTTTATGAGCTCAAGGGTGGCACATGGCCAGGGGCTGCTGCCCTGGATGGCCCAGGGCTAGTGGCTTTGGAAAGGCCCCCATCTCTGATGACACCAGATGGGCTGGTGTCCGCTGATGGCAAAGAAGGAGCTGTGGGTTCTCCTGTTTGTTTACCTGCCCGGCACAGCAGTGTGAGCATGAGCTCTGGAATGACTGGGGCTTTGGCTTAATGCTCTTCTCCATCAGATAACCTTGGATAAATGACTTCCAAGGTTGCTGGGAAGATTAAATGAGATTACACAGGTAAAGTTCTCGGTACGTGCTGTTCGCACGTGTCAGCTGACTGTGGCTGCTGTATCATTTACCGGTTTTGTTACTCTCTCACCTGGCTGGGCACTGACTCAGTCCCATCACTGTGGCATCTGTGCCTCCCAGACTCTCAGTGCCATGCCATCAGCCAAACTGCTGGATGGCAGCCGCCCGGGGCCTGGAGGTGGTCCCACTGCCCAGCAAGAGCTGGCCTCACAGGAGCACAGTGCACAGAGCTGGGCTGAGCAGATCAGCGTCCAGCCTCCGCTTGGCTCTCACTGCTGCAGGAACTATGATGGGAGGACCAGGTGACCTTCGAAACCCACTGCCAGGGTGAGAGCCTGGCGCACACGATAGCATTTATGCTGCACGTGGGAAGCATTTCCAGAGTGAAGCCGCAGACTAGGCCAGTGGAGTAAAACATCAATGAGCCTTGGCTCTGCTTTAGGTGAGCAGCAACCATGTATGATGCTTGGTTTCCTCCTCTGTTAAAAAAAAAATAGCAGCTTTAATAGCTGACTCCTATGTTGTTGTGACTTTTAAATGGGATAATGGGAATAAGCTACTCAGTACAATGTCCCACCCAGGATCAGAGCTCAATAAATGCTGTTTCCAGCGAAGGGACCAGCAAGGGCTGTCCAAGGAGAGGTTCTACTCTCTCCACTGTCTCTGCCTTGGAACCCATGGCCAATCTGGAGATTACTCCAGTAAGAATTCCCAGGTGGTGCTAGTGGTAAAGAACCGGTCTGCCAATGCAACAGACATAAGAAATGCAGGTTCGCTCCCTGGCTTGGGAAGATCCGCTGGAGAAGGGCATGGCAACCCACTCCAGTCGTCTTGCCTGGAAAATCCCATAGAGGAGCCTGGTGGGCTACAGTCCTCAGGATCACAAAGAGTCAGACATGACTGAAGTGACTGAGCACACACATGCATGCCAGTAAGAATCCAGCAAAACCTACCAGGCCTAAAACAAGCTGTGCGTGTAGGGGAAGGTGCAGGGCCTCTGTGGATCACCAAGGGGCCCGTCCAGGCCCCTGAAGTCTGCTCATTAATAGCTGTTGGTCTGGCTCAAGCACTGGCTTCATCAGGCCTGCAGCATCATGAACACAGAGCTGCTTGGAATCAAGCAGCTCCCCAAGGCTTCTCCACCAGTGATACTGACAGGGACAGAGGAAAGGGACAAAGTAGGTGGTTAAATACAGTCCCACTGCTGCTGCTGCTGCTGCTAAGTCACTTCAGTCGTGTCCGACTCTGTGTGACCCCATAGACGGAAGCCCACCAGGCTCCCCCGTCCCTGGGATTCTCCAGGCAAGAACACTGGAGTGGGTTGCCATTTCCTTCTCCAATGTGTGAAAGTGAAAAGTGAAAGTGAAGTCGCTCAGTCGTGTTCGACCCTTAGCAACCCTATGGACTACAGCCTACCAGGCTCCTCCATCCATGGGATTTTCTAGGCAATAGTACTGGAGTAGCTTGCCATTGCCTTCTCCGACTTAGTCCCACTAGGGGACTATAAGTAGGAAAAACATGGGGGACCCCCTGTTAGTTAATGGTTACTCAAAAAAGCAGGATTGCTTAACCACAGAACCAAGCAGGCTTGATTAGCAACAAAACTGTGCAGCAGAAGCCTGACACAGGCCCCAAACAATAAAACAGTGGTGGCATGAGACCCTCATTCTGCCCAGAGAGCTCAGTAAGTTAATGAAACCCAGGACATGCTCTCTGCACACATAGAAACAGTGATTTATGGAAAAGTGACATTTCAAAGTAAAGACCCTCATTGTACCAAGCCAGCCCTGGTTTGACCATGTAGGGACAAGAAAACTCCCCTGCCCATCCTGGAGGAGGAGATGCTGATGGAAGCGTGACATCTATTCAAGAACGAGGAAGAAGATGGTCTTCTCCCCCCTCCCCACTTTCCCTTTGATTATAAAACTGTAGCCCAGTAAGTGCTTGGCACCCTCTTGCCAGCCCACTTATAAGCCAAACAAGCATCCTATTCTAATAAATCACTTCTTACCTATCACGTTGCCTCTCACCGAATTATTTCTGCTCTGGGACATAAGGACCAAAGATCTTCAGGGCCTTCCCAAATGACACCTAACAGTATCATTTCAATACTGTAGGCATAGGGGGTGGTCGCGTTCTGGGAGGAGGTGACGGGGACAACCCAGAGAGCCATGGGTGGGTGTGGGGTGGGACGGGGCCTGAGAGCATCTGGTCAAGAAGGGAGTGTCTGCCTGCGGATGAATGTGGGCGCAGGAAGGAGGTGCGGATAGGCCACTGTGCTGAGTCAGACATGGACACACCTCCTGGTGGGAGGAAGCAGGTGTCACGGAAGAGCAGGCAGATGGGGGCAAAGCTGGGGTGTCAGCCCACTGGCATCTATGAACAGCTTCTCGCCCAGCTACTCATCCCAGAAAACGGAGACAAGACAGCAGCAGACAGCCGGGCCTGCCCTGGGGAGACACAGAACCCTCGCACCTGGCTTGCTACTCCATCTCTTGCTATCCAAGCTCCCTGCCCTCCGACCTGGGCTTCTGATTTCTGTTTCTAGCCACCCACCACGCATTGGTAACCACCTCCAAGGGACCCCTTGGAGGACCCGGATTCATTTATTCAAGAAACGTTTCTCCTGGGCCCCCCACACGCCAGGCTCTGGGGTCATGACGGTAGGCAAGGCTTTTGCTCATGGATCGCTGAAGGGGAAGGCAGCCACCTACTCACTCATTCAGTCTCCCCCCTCCCTCTCATCCTTCCGCAAGGCAGGAAGGTACAAGGCCAATTCCCACCAGCTGTGTTCACTGTGTCCCGGGAGGCACACTTCTAAGGCCCCGCACCTGTGGGCGGGGTCACACCTGCTCTATGACGCACCGTCACCTGGGCCTGTGTCCATCCTATGCCAGCCTCTCAGAGCCCAGGCCAGCCCAGATCTCTCCTCTGCTGGGAGGCTCCCAGAAGACTGAAAAATGAAGAAATGCTATGACAGAATCACAGACCCTGGGACGGGACTCAAATATTTACAGAGTACAAAGTAGTGCATATCAGCAAATACATGCGGTGTGACTCACCTGGAAGCCACACTTTGAAAGTGTGTTCTGTCCACAGCTGAGGCAGAGCGGACGGGAGCTGCATTCACGGGGGCAGCTGCTGGTTGAGGTCTCGTCTTCTTCCCGCTTCTCCCTGTACCCCTGTGACTGTGGGGCACCTCCTTTAGAGGCAGCATTTGGAGGTCACATCAGAGGCCGTGAAGAGACGGGGTGCTGCCCTCATGCACACACACATGTGCACATACACTCCTGCATGCATGGTCACCCACTGGCCAGGAGGCAGGGGCTGCCCGAATTGAATGCTGCTGTGAAGACATTCACAGATGTAATGCTCATAGCATAGTCACCACTGGTGGTTTTCATCATTTCAGGGAACAAGGAGGGTCTGCCCCGTTTGGGGTTGGGGAGGGAAGCTGACACTGGGAAACAGTTCAGAGGCATTTCTGTAAACCATGAATGGAAGGTGGGTCCCAGCCCCTGCCCCAGGGACCTGTGGGTGGATCAGTCTAGTTCAGTTCAGTTGCTCAGTCATGTCCGACTCTTTGCGACCCCGTGGACTGCAGCACGCCAGGCCTCCCTGTCCACCACCAACTCCCAGAGTTTACTCAAACTCATGTCCATTGAGTCGGTGATGCCATCCAACCATCTCATCCTCTGTCGTCCCCTTCTCTTCCTGCCTTCAATCTTTCCCAGCATCAGGGTTTTTTCCAATGACTCAGTTCTTCGCATCAGGTGGCCAGAGTATTGGAGTTTCAGCTTCAGCATCACTCCTTCCAATGAATATTCAGGACTGATTTCCTTTGGGATGGCCTGATTGGATCTCCTTGCAGTCCAAGGGACTCTCAAGAGTCTTCTCCAACACCACAGTTCAAAAGCATCAATTCTTCAGTGCTCAGCTTCCTTTATAGTCCAACTCTCACATCCATACATGACCACTGGAAAAACCATAGCCTTGACTATACGGACCTTTGTTGACAAAGTAATGTTCTGCTTTTTAATATGCTGTCTAGGTTGGTCATCAATTTCCTTCCAAGGAGTAAGCGTCTTTTCATTTCATGGCTGCAGTCACCATTTGCAGTGATTTTGGAGCCCCCAAAACAGTTTCCACTGTTTCCCCATCTATTTGCCATGAAGTGATGGGACCAGATGCCATGGTCTTAGTTTTCTGAATGTTGAGCTTCAAGCCAACTTTTTCACTCTCCTCTTTCACTTTCATCAAGAGGCTCTTTAGTTCTTCTTCACTTTCTACCATAAGGGTGGTGTCATCTGCATATCTGAGGTTATTGATATTTCTCCTGGAAATCTTGATTCCAGCTTGTGTTTCATCCAGCCCAGCATTTCTCATGATGTACTCGGCATATAAGTTAAATAAGCAGGGTGACGATATACAACCTTGACATAATCCTTTCCCTATTTGGAACCAGTCTGTTGTTCCATGTCCAGTTCTAACTGTTGCTTTCTGACCTGTGTACAGGTTTCTCAAGAGGCAGGTCAGGTGGTCTGGTATTCCCATCTCTTTCAGAATTTTCCACAGTTTATTGTGATTCTCACAGTCAAAGGCTTTGGCATAGTCGATAAAGCATAAATAGATGCTTTCCTGAAACTCTGTTGCCTTTTCAATGATCCAGAGGATGGTGGAAATTTGATCTCTGGTTCCTCTGTCTTTTCTAAAACCAGCTTGAGCATCTGGAAGTTCATGGCTCAAGTACTGTTGAAGCCTGGCTTGGAGAATTTTGAGCATTACTTTACTAGCGTGTGAGATGAGTGCAATTGTGTGGTAGTTTGAGCATTCTTTGGGATTGGAATGAAAACTGTTATTTTCCAGTCCTGTGGCCACTGCTGAGTTTTCCAAATTTGCTGGCATATTGAGTGCAGCACTTTCACAGCGTCATCTCTTAGGATTTGAAGGGTGGGTCAGGTGGGGAGGAAATGACTGCTTGCTTCCTGAGGTCCTGTTGGGTTCATCCCTCACAAAGCCCCGAAGGTTAACTCTTACTCTGTCTTTGATTTGGAAAAGTGGCTCAGAGGGTGGGAGGGGCATGCCGAGGGCTACCAGCCTGGAGTGGAATATTTTCTTTACCTGCTCTAGCTGAGGCTGGGTCCTGAACTTATGACCTCAGACTTGAGCAGCGAGGCCCTCCCTGTTCTGCCAACTTTATTACTGGATATGAACTCCAGACACCAATGCTCAGGACCCAGGCAGGGTTTAGATAGGGCTGGAGGAGTTCGGTGTGTGTGTGTGGAGCGGGGGGGTTCCATGAGTGAAGCAAGAGAGCGAAGTAGGGTATTCTCTGCAGGGTTGAGACAAAGCGCAGTCAGCCAGCGATAGACTGCCCGTCACTCCTGGGGGCAGAACCTCCATCAGTGTCAGCGTCATCACCCTCACCATCTCAACCACTCCTTCAGGTGCGGCTCCTCGGCCCCGCCCACGAGGGTGGTGTGGTTACCGTCCCTGAGCTTCCAATGGGGAAACTGATGCACAGAGAGGAGAAAGGACCCGAGGGTACAGGGCAAGGCAGTGGTAGAGCAGGGGTGTGAACCAGGGCTGCCTGGCTCAGAGCCCGTGAATCCACCCTGGCTAACGGTGCTCATTGGATGCAACTGCTCTCCAGATGCTTCCACGCGCCACCTGTCCCCACACACCACCTTCTGGGGACTGAGGACTGCCAGCTGAAGGCCCTCTGAGTCCTCCACCTCCATCTGTGGGCTCACTGAACTGCCACTCTCCCTGCTGGCCAGTCTCATCAGGCCTGTCTGTGCAGATGAGGAACCCGAGAGTCAGAGCAGGTAAGTGACACGCCCGTCTGACTCGGTGAAGCGCTTAAGGGTTGCTGTGGGGACAAAGTGAGATAACACAGAACTTGAAACAGGGCAGCTTTTAAAGGAAAGCACACACAGCATCCTGTGCGCTAACAGGAAACCGAGGCTCAGAGTGGAGGAGTGGCTGGTCCTGAGCCCTGAGGTTGAGGCTCTCTGTGGCTGGCTTCCCCAGGGCAACCCTGAGGGCAGGGGGACAGACCTGGGAGGGCCTGGCCCTCTCCATCTCTGCCCTGCCTGCGCACTGCCTCCCCTCTCTGCCAAGGGCAAATTTCCACGGGCAATTTTCCAGCGCAAGAGATGACTTCCCACATTTGCCGCAAACTCACCTCTATTAAGTTAAGCAGTTAACAGAGCTCTCACGGTGGAATGCATTTTGTTTAATACCTTGATCTTTCTTGTCTGCTAGAAAAATGAATTCTGTCAAATCTCTCGAAGCCAACTGTCAAAGTCAGGCATTTGGCAGGGGGGTGCGGGGGGAGACAGATCTCTCACTCTGATGGCAAAATTCATTTGATTTGATCCCTTAATCCAGTCTCCCTGCAAAGCTGGGAGCTGAAATTCGGAAAGCCCTTTGCCCTGAACAGTTTCTTTCCACTCCTCCTTACCGCCTCCCCTCCCAGGGTCCACTCCTCTTTCACCTTTAGAAATAACAGCAAAGAATTGCAGCAGCTGGAGTAATGATAACCATTTGGTTTCTCGCGGCAATTTTTAGAGAGAAAATGACAGAGCACAGAGCCTGTCTCTCAGGGTCTATTTGAGGAGAGAGAGGTAATGGTTGTGGAACACTCTAGCAGCCCAGGGGAATGGCGGGAACTGACCCCTGTGCCAGCAGGACACCGAGGCAGGAGGATGTCTGGGAAGAAGCCACAGCCTCCGTCCCTCTCGAAGGATCTTTTTCTCTAACCCTGCTCTGCATTCAGCACCCTCTTCCCATCTTCATCTTATCCACATGCTAGAAACTAACCCCACCCCTGGGTTCAGTGCTTTGCAGTTTACAAACACACATTTACTATACTTATTTGTTTATTAACTGTTCTTTCATTCATTACTTCCATCGTTCACATTATTTATGCTGCGGTATTGATAGCTGGGAATCACCAGGGATAGAGACACTTGGGAGCTACAAGATCGACAAAACACAACTTTCAACTCCAGGACTCTAGGGTCCGACAGGGCAACAGGTGTGGACACGTGACTACAACCTTGTGTGGTGGGCTTATGGTGTGTGAGTGCAGGGCATATAGAAATCACTTCTATTAGTGAAGCTGCATTGGGGAGTGTGTAACGGAAAACTCAGAAACAGTGGTTCAGGCAATTAAGATGTGAAATATGCTCACATAACCAAATATTTTAAAAGAGGTGGTTGCTGCTTGGTCAGATGCTCGGAGATGTCAGCAAAGTCCTGGCTCTTTCCTCTCTCCTCTCTACTATCCTTGGCTGTGTTCACTTTTTGTCATTAGCTTTTTGCCTCATGGTTTCAGGATGGCTGCCACAGCTCCAAACATCACGCCTCCTACAATAGCATTCAAGTTAAGAAGGGAGTGGAGTGAAGCCAGAAAAAATGATTCCCAGAAGCAGTCCCTCTACCAGAAGATTTTCCCTCACATCTCAATGGCCAGCTCTGGGTCATACTGTCATCTCTAAAACAATCTCTGGAGGAGGGGGTTGGGGTGCCAGGCTTGGGTTCACCCCTGGGGTGGGGAGGTCCACCAGGTCTGAGCCTGTTGCTGCAGGACAAACACAGGGCTCTGCAAGGGAAGGAAGGAGGGGTGGGCTATGGGGTGGGCAGTCATGAGTATCTACCTCCTCCTCATCAGCATTTGTGATTGAGTGTCACAGGACACATGGGGTGTGGAGTGGTGGCCTAGCCTCAAAGCTCTGCTCTGAGCCTCTGCCCCCTGTGGGCCGTGTGACCTGGGAAATACTCGACCCACCCAAAGCACAGACGGCCCCCAGTAGAGAGAGGGCTGGAACAGCACCTGACACATGAGGCACTTGTTAAGGGGCCATGGGGTCAGATGTACAGATGCCTGGTTCAAGGGTGTGTCAGCAGCCAGGAGCCATCACAGTGATTAGTCGCATCTGAGAAACGGGCCCATGCACCTCCTCTGTCTCAGTCGTGGGTGAAAACAGCAGGAATGTCAGTTCATACCAGTGAGCACTTCCTGTGTATCCTGGGCACCCTTCACGTGCGCACTCCCCCTTGATCCTCATAACCACCCTGCAAGGAGGGAGCGGCTTTCATCTCCATTTTACAGCCAAGGAAACCGAGGCTGAGGGGTGACTGCAGGTGAGTGAGAACAGACGAGGATCCAGCTCTTATCCCCTGCAGGGCCCTGGTTGGAGCCACAGGCTGGTGCTCAGGTAACCCCTCCTGCCCTGTCACCTGGTTCCAGCTGGTGGCTGCAGCTGGTATCTTTCTTGACCCTTCTCTCCGTCCCTTCTGGAGCTCCAGGACCTCAGGACCCATCTGAAATGTGGGGAGTTTTGCCCACCATCGAGGCTGCCATTTCTTTTCCAAGTTGATGAATAAACAGTGCAGTCAATGGTATCAGTTACTCCTTGATCATGAACTGGCATCTCCATCCTGATGGAAAATAATAGACGCATTACATCCTTAACACAGAATACAGTGTATGATAATGCACTCTATATTTATAGTTTTAAAGAAGTATGCAAAAACACTTCCAAAAATTATGTACCTATAGCACATCACATTTAATAACTGCATCCGAGGCTCCTGGCCAGCACCATGATGCCAGCTTAGGTACCAAGTGTGAAATGAAACTTGCAGGATGAGGGCTCGGCTGTCACATCTGAAGGCCCTTCCTCAGATCTGTGAGCATGCCCACTGTTTCCAGTCTTCCTGGCCCTCCCAGCTTCCCAGAGAGATGGCCTTGGGGGTGCGGATGGGGGTGGTGGTGGGAGAGAGACCCTGGAGTTGAATCCCTCATTTACAGATGGGGAAACTGAGGCCCATTCATGCAACCAATCTCTCATCCAACAGTTTGCCGAACACCTGCTCTGTGCCAGCCTATGATCTAGGCACCGGGGGCTCACCTGGTGATGGGCAACAGGAAGAGACCCAAGGGGGCAGGGGAGAGAGCAGTTTTCATCTTCAAAGATTATAACGTTTATTCTTCCACTTGGCATTAACATCCTCTGATTCTAACATTCAGTGAGTATAGCTTCTGGGACTATGAAATGACCCACCTGTGGGTCAGGCTGGCAGCCTCCCAACCTGAGTCTTCCTAAGGTTTCGAGTCACCCCTTCTTCCCTTGTAAATCCCGTCCAAGCCATCCCAGGCCTCTCCCTTCTCCAGGATCCCGTCCAGACTTTCTGAGTTTATGGCTATCAAAATGTTATCAGCCATGACAGTGACAACTAGAATGACTGTGTTGGGAAAGAAACTTCTGCTAGATTTAGGACCCATCGTCATTCCCCCCAGAGCCTAGGCGGCCGCCAGCCACGTCCCTGTGCCTGACAGTCTCCACCAGGTAGATGATTTGGTCATAAAGTGTTGCTGCCCTTCTCAGCACCTGGGCCCCTGCAGGGAGCCCATCCAGGTCGATACATTGGCCCTTAGGTTTCCAGGCTCCATCCATCCCTACTCTGTGACTCCTGCTCTTTCCCAGCCTTTGCTCAGGACAGCATCTCACCTTTAATCTCTGGGGCATCTCCTGGGGTGTGGCTGCATCTGATTGCAAACCCTGATGGAGGAGGCTCAGCCCCTGTCAACAGCCCCGAGCCCCACCCCCTCGTTAGACCACAGGCTTGGGCCTGATTTCTAGTCCGGGTTCTGCCATGTCCTCCCTATGGGACCTTGGGAAAGTTGCTTAAGTTCTCTGAGCTCAGTGCCCTCATGTGTGAGTTGAAGGTACAAATTTCTGCCTTAGGGGCTGGGGGCCAGACTTAGATGTGGTAACACCTGTGATGCTCAGTGATGAATTCTATTATTATTACTCTGATATTTTACCAAGCCTCTGGCACAGGGTCCAGGCACATTCAGTAGAGCAGGAAGAGCAGAGACTAGGGAGCAGACTGCCAGGGTTCAAGGCTGACTTCTGAGCTGTGTGACCTTGGATAAGTTTCTGAACCTCTCTGTGCTTCTGCATCTTCATCTTAATGCCTCCTTTATAGATTGTTGATTACATGAGCCAATGCATGCAAAGGGCTGAGTACTGGGCCTAGCATAGGGTCAACTTTACTATTTCAGGCCCCGAGGAGGGCTGGGGTTGAGAGGCCGCTAGAGATCTCCCTTTCTGCCACATTTGCACTTGGCGATGAGAAACTGGGGCCAAGAGACACTAAATTAAATGTTTAAGAACAAGACAGTATATGACCCTGCTAAATTAAGCAGGGCGGACAATTAGAGAACAAAACGACCAGTAATAAAGGGCTAATTGGGTGGGACAGACACTTAGAGAGCCCGGAGCCCGAGATACAGCTGGGGACGGGACGGCCTCACTAAGGGCAGACCCTCTCCTTAATAACACGGACCTTTACCCTCAATGTGAGCGATGCCTACTTAACGTTTGGAAAGTGCAAACATTAATATAAAAGAGGTTATAAATCGCTGGTAGCTTCCTTCCCAAAGACAGCTGTTTTTACTTTCTTCACTCTTTTTCCTGCTTATATACAAGTATGGGGCTTCCCAGGTGGCACAGTGGTAAAGAAATCACCTGCTAGTGCAGGAGACACAAGAGACTCGGGTTCAATCCCTGGGTCGGGAAGATCTGTTGGAGTGGGAAATGGCAACCCACTCCAATATTCTTGCCTGGAAAATCCCATGGACAGAGGAGCCTGGCAGGCCACAGTCCATAGGGGTCCAAAGAGTTGGACACGACTGAACGACTGAACACATACACACATACAAGTGTTACTTTATGATTAATTTAGAATTGGTATAACTGTCAGGATACATTAGGATATAATATAAAAATAAGCAACCCTTTAAAATAACAAAGGTTAAAATAGCCTCCTATAAGAGGATGTTGGGTGAAATAGTATGAAGTTTTAAGAACAAATAATTGTTACAATTTATGGAGTGAATAATCCCCGGGGCGTTAGCTCAGCCTTCACGCGACTGCACACCTGGGATCTTCTCCTGCTCTTCAGGCTCTCACCCTGGTCCACCACCACCTCGCTAGGGCAGGGGAAGCGGGCGCCTCCCTGGTCCCGGTCTCTGCCCTGTCCCTGCTCCCGTCACTCTCCCCGCAGGAGCCGGGTGACCCTGTGAGACTCAGGGAGGGGCCGCCCTGCTCTGCTCCACACCCCAGGGCTCCTGCCTCACAAGAACACAGTCCACGCTGAGAGTGGCCCCAGGCCCTGCATCTCCCCGACCCCGAGCCCATCCCCCTCACTCACTCCCCGCCCCGGCCCTCCATCCTTCCTGGACCAGGAGCCCAGCGCCTGCTCCTCCTCAAGGCCTGGCCCTGGGCCCTCCCTCTGCCCAGAGCCCCTTCCTGTGTCTGCCCACTTCCTCCTTCCCCTCCTTCCCCAGTGTCACCTGCTCTGACCTTCCCTGATCCCCGTCTACAGTGAACCTCAACACCCTCTTCCCCTCTCCCCGTGTCGTTTTACTCCTGACTCTTATTATCTGTGTCCACACCGAAGTCCACCATTAATGCTGGGGTGTCTCTTTCTGGAACCTGAACTTCTCTCTGTTGCTGAGATGGGGCCCCCCAGGTGGGCTCTGGTGGATATTTGCTGAGGCAGTGAGCTCCCTGCACGCTGACTCGGCTTCCCGTGTGAGACGCTGTCCTCAATGAGATGCTGTCCCTTACTGGTCACATCAGTCCTATGGAGCAGCTTCTCAGTTCAGTTCAGTTCAGTCACTCAGTCGTGTCCGACTCTTTGTAACCCCATGGACCACAGCATGCCAAACCTCCCTGTCCATCAACAACTTCCAGGGTTTACCCAAACTCATGTCCATTGAGTCGGTGATGCCATCCAACCATCTCATCCTCTGTTGTCCCCTTCTCTTTCTGCCCTCAATCTTTCCCAGCATCAGGATCTTTTCAAATGAGTCATGTCTTCGCATGAGGTGGCCAAAGTATTGGAGTTTCAGCTTCAACATCAGTCCCTCCAATGAATACCCAGGACTGATCTGCTTTAGGATGGACTGGTTGGATGTCCTTGCAGTCCAAGGGACTCTCCAACACCACAGTTCAAAAGCATCAATTCTTTGGTGATCAGCTTTCTTCACAGTCCAACTCTCACATCCATACATGACCACTGGAAAAACCACAGCCTTGACTAGACGGACCTTTGTTGGAGCAGCTTCTAGGGACACCCGTATTCTCACAAGGGGCCTGGCTCAGGAACCGCCCAGCATCACACAGATGCCGGGCGCTGGGCTGGGGCTCCCAGCTGGCTCCTCAGGATCCAGGGCTGGGCTCTGAGCACTCCTTACGTGATTCTCACGCAGGTGTGACTGTTCTGGGACATTCCAGGCAGTGTGTGCTAAGTCACTTCAATCGTGTCCGACTCTTTGCGACCCCAGGGACTGTATATAGCCTGCCATATCCATGGGATTTCTCAGGCAAGAATACTGGAGTGGGTTGCTATTTCCTACTCCAAGGGATCTTCCCAACCCAGGGATCTCTCATGTCTCCCTCCTGCCCTGGCAGGCGGGTTCTTTACCACTAGCGCCACCTGGATGCTGAGTAGTGAGGTGACCTCCCCACGCCTCTGCCAGCACTGAGGGTCTTCCTGGGGAAAGATGGGCCCTCATTGATTCCACTTGCATTTCTCCTTCCCATTCTGAGCTCTGCGTGGCTCTGTATTGGGGCTGAATGGACTCCAGGAGACCAGGACACATCCTGACAACCCTCTGCCCCAGTCCTTCCCTCCCAGGTTGGCTCATCCATCCCTACGGCTTCCTCATCACCAGCCACCGGGGCCCCAGACATCCGTGTTATGATCCCAGGATGCAGCCATTGCACCTGGGGAAACCACAGCAGAATTCTGGTTCCAGCAGGTGCACTGGTAGCTGGAGGGATGGTGCTGTCGTTGGGGAGCTCCGCCAGGTGAACCTTCCTGTGAGCTGGGAGAGGTGCCCCCTGGCAGGGCACAAGTCCTTTCTCTTGACTGATGTCAGTGGGGTCTGGGCTGAATTTACAACAACTTTGTCTAAGACATGTACACCCATAGCTGATTCATGTCAACGTATGGCAAAAACCACTACAATATTGTAACGTAATTAGCCTCCAATTAAAATAAATAAATTAATTTTTTAAAAGACTTAAAAAAAAAAAAAGACACACCTCTTGCCCAGCTCCGTAATGGGCCATCCATATGCTCCCAGCTCCTTGCCCGAGTTTAATGCACCCAAATCTGCATGAACCACCAGCCCCCAAGGCACCCCTTTCTGCCTTTCCTTCTCACCAGACACTCAGCTCTCTACCTGGTGGCTCTGACCACCTGGTGGGTGAATGGCTGCCTTGTCTTTCTCTGTTTTTATAGCCCCACTTAGTCTGAAGTTCTTCCTACTTTCCCAGAGTTAGGCCCTGACCAGGACGGGACCCATACACTTTCCTGGCCCTGGAATGCCCCCCCCTTCAGCTTCTTTCTCTCTGTCTAAACTACACTGAGTGTTTTTTTGTTACTTGCAAAGAACCCTGACTCAGACACCAAGGAAACCTGTTTATTTAAAAATCTGATTTAAAAAAAGGATTCTTTCCTACAATGAATGCCTCTTTTTCTCTCTCAGAGACCTCATCAAACGAGAGGAACAAGGCTTTTGCAAACCTATATGAAAATTAAACCCACAATCTGGGCACACGCTTGTTTGACAAGTGATAATTAACTGCTGACAATATAATTTTGGCTTGGACGTAGACATGTTTTTCATTAGGAAGTATTCAAAGATATCCTTCTGTTCTAGAGGCCAGCCTCATCTGCAGAGCTCAGCACTCTGAGGATGGTTGCAGAGTTGGTGATGAGGGTCTGATGCTCCCTGCCGTGGGGGATTTGGACTCCAGCAGCGACACTAGTATTTCATATCCCTAGGTTTTCTGGGCCCCCCAGACTCCTGGCAATTCCCAGAAGGTGACTCAGGGAGCCCCTGTCTCTCTCTAAGGGACCGTCCCCTCCTCTGGGCACCCCAGCCCCGAGGGTACCTGGAACCAGAACAGAGACTTGGCACCAACTGTAACTTCAGGGAGGGAGGGGGAGCGCTCATCTCCGCAGCCCCTGCCAGGCCTCGGGTCCTGCAGGGGTCCCAGCCCATCCCCCATTTGACAGAGGCTCAGAAAGGGGGAGTCACTTGCTCAAGGCCACGTAGCGTGGTGAGGGGCCAGATGGGGATGTGACCTCTGACCTGACTACCCCCACATCCGTGCCATCCTCACCTTCTACCTAATTCCCTTTATCTAGTGAATTCAACTGCTCTGCCTCAGTTTCCTCATCTGTAAAATGAGGAAAATGCTAGTACTCTCCTTAGAAGGGCTTTGAAGGATGAAATAAACAGACACACACACACACACACACACACACACAAAGCACTTACAGTAGTGCCTGGCACAAAGTAAGCCCTCAACATATACTACCTATAATGCTTATCAGTTATTATTAATATGAATATTTGTATAGATTGGGGCTTCCCTGGTGGCTCAGATGGTAAAGCATCTGCCTGCAGTGCAGGAGATCTGGGTTTGATCCCTGGGTTGGGAAGATCCTCTGGAGATGGAAATGGCAACCCACTCTAGTACTCTTGCCTGGAAAATCCCATGGACAGAGGACTCTGGTAGGCTACAGTCCATGGGGTCTCAAAGAGTCAGACACGATTGAGCAACTTCACTTTCACTTTATAGACTAAATGTGTCCCCCCAAATTCGTATGTTGAAACCCCATGACATCCTCAATGTGTTGGTATTAGGAGGTGGGAACGTAAGGAGGTGATTAGGTCATGAGGGTGGAGCCTTCATGAGAGGGTTTAGTGACCTTTTAGAAGAGACCCCAGAGAGTTCCCCAACCCCTTCCACCGTATGAGGACAGAGAAGCAGGATTTGGGCTCTCAATCTGCCCACACAGTCTTGGACTTCACAGCTTCCAGAACTGTGAGAAATAAATTTCTGTTGTTTATAAGCCACTTAATCTATGGTAATCTGTTATAGCAGCCTCCAAAAGATTAAGAGAATAATAAAAATAACAGCACGCTGATATTATTAGTCAACTTTCTTTCTTCCAACCCACAAACCAATGCCTCTTCCCTCTTTAATCATCTCTAATAATCTCAAGAAAGTTACATAAAATTAAAACCATGATTAGACACATACTGTAGTGAAAATGCAGAATGCCAAGAAAAGAGAAAATCTTTAAAAAGTAGCCAGAGACAGCCTGAATGGGAGGGGAGTTTGGAGGAGAAGAAACACACGTACATGTATGATTGAGTCTCTTCACTGTTCACCTCAATCTATCACATTGTTTGTTAATTGGCTATACCTCAATACAAAACAAAAAGTTACTTTTAGAAAAAAAGTAGCCAGAGAGAAGACAGATTACTTATCAGGGGATGAAAAACAGGCAGCAGATTCTCCCCAGCAGTAGCAGAGGACAGAGAGCCAGGAGGTGAGATATTCTAATGCCAAATGAAATCAGCAAAGGAAAATTCTAAACTCAGCTAAATTATTCAAAATTAAATGAGAAATACATTTTAAGGCAACGAGACACTTGCAAGACCTTTTTAAAAACTGATTAAAAAAAAAAATCACTCAGAAAGAAGGCCATTGAGCCTAGAAAGAAAGAGAGGATCAAGCCAGCAACAGAGAGCAAACAGATGAGAGAATCTGGAGCAGATAGTGGTAGACAGGTGTGGTGCCACCAGCCATATGAATTACAGGCAGCGCGGGACAGCAAGGCGGTGGGACCACAGGGCTGCCACGCACAACACTGAGGGGGACGGAACACCAGAGGAAGCGAATCCTGAGCCTTCATGCTGCTGGAGGGAGAGCAGGGATACTGATCTGCTTTAGACTGTGCTCAGTCAAGTGTGCTTATGATGATTTTCAAGGCCAAACAATTAGGAGAGAGACAAGAATATGGAATTTCCAAACCAGTAAAGGGAAAAGAGGAAATAAAATCTGATCAGTATGAATGGGTGGCAGGAAACAAGCTAGAGAGAGAGAAGGAATAATAACACAAGCGGAAACAGAAAAGGTCTTTGCAGTTAAAAGCACACGTAGAATTCTCTAAGGTATAATCCCGATTCTGCTTTTCACATCCGTGTGTGATCTGGGCGAAAGGCTTGGCAACTCTCTTCTGCCAAGCAGCACGTTTGGATAAGGGTTATAAAAACGCGTCTATCTAAGGGCTTCCAGGAGGACCCATGCAGTGACCACCACAGGACAAGGAGTCTCTATTAACTGTGACCACAGTCACTCTTCACCAGGCATGTTCTATGAGTTCTGAGCACCGTCTCCCTCTCCCTTTGAACAGCCCCGCAGGGCAGGTACCACCATCAACCACTTTGCTGGTGAGGACACAGGCTGGGTGGTGAAAGGCTTGCTGAGGTCACCCAGCTGGGGAATGACCAACCATGGACACACACTGGGGTCCTCTGACCCTGAAGCCACTTGTTGACTCTCAGGTCAAGCAGCTGCTTTCACTTCTCCTGGGCTCAGTTTCCTGATCTGTGCATTGTGGTTATCCCAGGCATCATGAGGCTGGGCAGAGAGGAAGCACGTGAACCCTCAGTATGTTCCCAGCACTGGGGATGGGCCAGTAGGTGTCGTTACCATTTGCAACATACAGACAAAGGACTCGGGGCTGAGACAGGCCTGGAACTGGCATGAACACGCGGTGTGTGCTGACTTATAGGATCAGGGCCCCAGCTGGAGTGTGAGTCCCAGGAGGGCCCTGGTGGGCCTGGTTCCAAGGACTCACACTGAGGCCAGCCTGGGTAATGAGTGAGTAAGGGAATGAGGGGGGTCAGGGCCCTGGGTCCTACTCCCTGCAGCCAGCTTTCCATTTTTAAGAGTGTTCTTTGTGTCCAGGAGGCCCTCCAGTAGAGAGTAGCTCTGGGAAGCCTTGGGGCAGTAGGAAATGGGCAGGTGCTTCATTAGACAACTGAGGCTGCACAAGATTCAGCTTGATTTTTCTTCTCTGCACTGACCACCGCCTGACATGTACTCTGTCTTCACCCCTGTGGCTGGCGCTCCTCAGCACAATGGCATCTCCATGGAGCAGGGACTTTGGTCACTGCTAGCGAAGGAGAATCCCAGGGACAGGGGAGCCTTGTGGGCTGCCGTCTATGGGGTCACACAGAGTCGGACATGACTGAAGTGACTTAGCAGCAGCAGCAGCAGCGGAGGAAAGTTAAACAGGGCTCAAAATAGCCTGGAGTTAAAACTCCCCTCCAGATCCTCCCCACCATTCTATGCAAAACAAAGAACTCTCTCACCTGAAGGAAAAAATGGACATTAGGTTGATTACGCCCAGCTCCCAGCCGGTCCAGCCTCTGGCCAATCTCCAAAATTCCTTTCCTCAGCCGTTTAAGAGATAACTACTCCGAACAACCTTGGAGAAGAATGGGCCCCCTTAAGACAATAGCTTTCCACACACATGCCTATATATACTTACTCTTTTCTTGGGTAAGAGCTGCTGCTGCTGCTGCTAAGTCACTTCAGTCGTGTCCGACTCTGTGTGACCCCATAGACGGAAGCCCACCGGGCTCCCCCCAGCAGCCCACTAATCTGACTGCTGTCCCTTCTCGCCTCATCAAAGGTGATCTGTTCCTGTACAGAGCTGGTCTCATTCTTTTTCTGAACCTTGCCTGCTCTGACTCCCTTACCCTACACTTGATAGGTGCTTAGGAAGGTGGCATCCCATGACCTTGTAGTGACATCACCTCTCTTAGCCTTGGTTTCCTCATCTGCTGGACGGGAGGATGAGGCCCCTTTTGCAGCGAGACTCTGCCATCTCATCCTCAGTGTGGGGGACACAGGCAGGGGTGAGGGGCTGCCCTCCGCCTCTTTGCAACCAGGGACCTTGCGTAAGAAATTGATTTTATGGACATCGCAGTGCGAGCACTTTCTCTTTTCTTTTTTTCTTTGATGATAAAGCTTTCTGCAGTCGAGCTTTATTTTATCAGAAGGATAAGAGATTATCAAACTAGCTTAGCAGCCCATCAAGGGAATTTCCAAAGAGGCAAAGAGGCAGGAAGCATCTCTCCCAAGACAAACTCGCCTTTATCTTTATTCTTCACTTTGTCGATAACAACTACTACCTTTTTTTTTTTTTTTTTGATGCTTGAGATATCCCAGAAGCTGAATTTATTCACATTGCTCCATTTGAAGCAGCAGTTCTCAACGGGGGTTGCTTTCTGCCCCTCTGGGAGCATCTGACAATGTCTGGAGATGAATTTGGTTGTGATAGCTCATTGGGGGTGGGGTGGGGAGTGTGTTCCTGACATCTAATAGGAAGAGGCCATGTCTGTTGCTAAAAACCCACACTGTGCAGGAAAGGCCCCCAGGAAAAGAATCATATGGCCCCAAATGTCAAAAGTGCTGAGGTTGAGAAACCTATTTAAAAACCCACCCAGCAACCTTGTGAGAGTAGGTCATCTCTCACCTTAGAAATGAGAAGACAGCAGTTTGGAAAGTGAATGAAACTCATACAAGGAAATGGCTGAGCTAAGACTTAAATCTGGGGCTGTCTGACTCTGAAGACTGTGGTTCGTTGGCTATTTAAATGGAATGGCAAGCCACTCCAGTACTATTGCCTAGAAAATCCCATGGATGGAGGAGCCTGGTAGGCTGCAGTCCGTGGGGTCGCTAAGGGTCGGACATGACTGAGCAACTTCACTTTCACTTTTCACTTTCCACTTTCACACATTGGAGAAGGAAATGGCAACCCACTCCAGTGTTCTTGCCTGGAGAATCCCAGGGATGGGGGAGCCTGGTGGGCTTCCGTCTATGGGGTCACACAGAGTCGGACACGACTGAAGTGACTTAGCAGCAGCAGCAGCGGCTATGGATTTATGGGCTGAATATTTGTGTCCAGTCCAAACTCATGCACTGAAGCCCTAACCCTGAGTGTGACTGTATTAGGAGACGGGGCCTGTAAGAATGCAGTTAAGATTAAATGAAGCTATAAGAATGAGGCTCTAGTCTGAAGGATTAGCATCTTTATAATAGGAAGAGGAATCAGAGCTCTTTCCCCTAGAGGTGAGCACCGAGGAAAGGCCATGTGATGACACAGTGAGAAGGTGGCTGTCTGCAAACCAGGAAGAGAGCCCCCTCCAGAAAACCACCCTGCTGACACCTTGATCTTGGACTTCCAGCTTCCAGAACTGTGAGAAGAAATGTCTGTGGTTTAAACCCACCCAACCTGTGGTGTTTCGTTGTGGCAGCCTGAACTGACCAAGACAGCCAGAAATCTCCAGTCCTTTTATTATCAAATAATCTTCCCTAATAGGAGTCAGTGCAGCGTGTGACCAGGATGTTTTAAATGTCCATGTTTAATTGTGTAGAAGGAAATGATATCATTTTGTGGGAGTCACTGCTGCCTATTTCTCCTTTAAATTTTTATAGCTTCTTCCTCTGTCTCCAAGGTCAATTTGTGAAGGCCAAGAACAAACTGAAGAATGAAGAAAATATGTTCATCGCAGCACTGTTTATAATAGCCAGGACATGGAAGCAACCTAGATGTCCATCTGCAGATGAATGGATAAGAAAGCTTTGGTACATATACACAATGGAGTATTACTCAGCCATTAAAAAGAATGCATTTGAATCAGTTCTAATGAGGTGGATGAAACTGGAGCCTATTATACAGAGTGAAGTAAGACAGAAAGAAACGCACCAATACAGTATACTAACACATATATATGGAATTTAGAAAGATGGAAATATAACCCTGTATACGAGACAGCAAAAGAGACACAGTTGTATCGAACAGTCTTTGGGACTTCGTGGGAGAGGGTGAGGGTGGGATGATTTGAGAGAATGACATTGAAACATGTATGTTGTCATATGTGAAACAAATCAGCAGTTCAGGGTCAATGCATGTTACAGGATACTCAGGGCTGGTGTGCGGGGATGACCCAGAGGGAGGATAAAGGGAGGAGGGAGGTGAGAGGGGGGTTCAGGAGGGGGAACTCATGTACACCTGGGGCGAATTCATGTCAGTGTATGGCAAAACCAACCAATATAATATTGTAAAAAAAAAAAAAAAAGAAAATTAAAAAAAAAAAAAGAAAATATAACAGGATTCTCAGCTGCCCGTCTGACCACCTGTGGTTTTCCCAGCCAGAGGTGGCCTGTTGTTAGTATCCCGGGACACCTGCTAGGGCTGCCCCTTTGAAGCTGGACTTGCTCTGGGCAAGCGGAGGGCGTGGAGTCCAGCCAGAATAGCCCCACTAGGCATAGCCCGTGGAGGTGACTGGCCAGAGGGTCATTTGGTCTCTCTGTCCAACACCATGGACAGTTGGGAGACAGGTAGGTCCTGGAACTGATGGAAGTTCTACAGGTGACAGACACCAGGGTACCTCATGGTCACGGATCCCCTGGGCCCACCAGGGGTCACCTCAGGTGTCTGACTCCCTGGATGAGGGCGCCACTCAGCTTGGCTGCAGGGAACTCACTGCTGTGCTCCCCCAACCTGCTCCTCTTGCTGATGGGAACAGGCCTCACTTCTCTCCACGGGGTCTAGGCCCTTGTGATCAGCTCGGCCTCCCTCTTAGGCTGGTCTTTTGTCTTCGTCCCCCTGCCATGGTCAGTTTCATCAGGGCTGGTTGGGGAAGGAGTCAGTTGTCATCCTTTGGTCAGGAGGGTCAGACCCAGAAAGGGGGTGATGGACTGTCTGTCACATTTGCAGGTGAGACCTCGTCAGGTATCGTTTCCAAGGCCTTAGAGAAAGAGAGACAGTTTGAGTGTGCTGAACTATTCAGGAAAGTAGACTTTTGGAAGTAGGAAGAAATCCCAGAGTCACAGGTGCAGATACACAGCATTCAGTCCGCAGGATGGACAGCAGGGGTGACATGCAGGTCATTGTCAGGGACCTGGATCCTCCATCCAGCTTCTCCAGGTGCTCACAGAGGACAGGGCCGGTCTCCCCTCCATCCCTGCGGGGGGGTTAGACCACACACTGACCTCTGGTCAATGCTGGCTCTGGGTCGGGGTCAGTGTGGGGACCCGGAGATGCTTTAATCCTCATGCACTTAGATCAGAGCAGAGCCCCGGCCCCCTAACAGAGTCCGTGGATACTCATTCTGTACACAATCGCACCAGCTTATTTCCATACATTCGGGCCCAACAGGTCCTAGAGGCGGTGCACAGGGAGTGGGGAGGGGCTGAGACGGGCAGATGCAGGTGGAGTCCAGGAAACAAGTGACACTGGAAGAGCATCAGCGATGGGGCCACGTGAGAAGCTCCTTGAGGACATAGTGAGTGGCCTCTTGCTCAGCAAACCTCGTGGCTCTGAAAGGAGCTGAAACAGCTTCCCAAACCCACACTGCCCAGCAAGACCCATGCATTCCTCCCCTAGCATTCACTGAGCACCTACTGTATGCAGACCCTGGGCTGGGAGCTGAGCGTGTGCTGAGGAAGAGATTGATCCTGCCCTCAGTCTGGTGGGGGGGAAACAGAGACCCTGTTACCCTGTGATGAGGATGTGCTTGAGCTGCGGGGACACAGTTGGGGGGTGACTAACTCTGAGCCTGACCTGGGTCCAGAGTGAGAGTTCCTGGGTAGCCCGGGGAGTTTGGGCCTTTGGAGACTATCTTCACTTCACAGGGGGTGCTGACCAGGCCCTAATGTCCTGGAACCAGGTTTTCCCAAACTTGAGCTCTGTCCCCAGCATCGCCTGGCCTCGGGGGCTCCTGGGATGATCACAGTGACAATGCCAAGCCCCTTCCTCATTCCCAGCCTGCTCAGCAAACTTTCTCACACAGACAGTGATTACACCTCCCAGAGGTTAATTTATAAGGAGACAGTGAAAATGTGTTATTTAAATAGCAATTATTAAAATCATGCTGGGGGTTTGCTACATAATAGGTAATTATCTGTGACCTAATTGTGAAAACAATGTAGTCAATTCCATTTAGCGCTTCCCTCTGAACCAGAGTTAATCCTGCCGAGCAGTGTGCTCTGTGACTTCAGCTGACGTTTGCTCAATAGTACTCTTATTAGATCTAAAATGAGGGCACCTGAGGGACTTCTGCTGCCGATCCACCAAGGCCCTGGACTCATGTCCGGGAGAAGATGCTGCCCTCGGACTTTGGGGTTTGGTTCTCCCGGGGACACACACGTCTCAGGCGCTACCTGCCCTCCTCTCACTCGTTCGCCTCTTCAGTTTTTGTTCCTTCACTTCTGATGCTTGCAGGCACCTCTTCACACACAGCTAGTGCTGGTTTATTCTGCCCGTCGCCCCTGGTTTCCTTCACTCCTGCCTCTGGGCTGTGGCCTTTCATTCGCTCCGCCTGGAGCCTCACTCAGCCTCGGAGATTTCTTCAGTCTTTATTTTGTCAGCTCATATGTTCATTCACGCCCGACCCATCCACCCATCGCTTCACGCATGCACTTGTTCATTGTTTCCTTGTCCATTTGTCTGTGAGTTTAAGCACTCGTTCATTCAACATGCACAGACCATTTGTTGGCAGACGGTATGTACTGGCAGGTTTGGTTCAATATGATGGCTCAACACATCTCTCCATCCAGCACAGCAAAGTCCCTAGGGCCTCTTAAGGACACTTTTTTATTACAGTGTAACACAGTATATGACAAGAAAAACTCACACATCACAGCTGGATAACTGAAGAATTTCTGCAAGCAGCTGTCCTGGCCTCCAGAGATCCTCTGTGCCCTCTGCCTGTGTCCACCCCTCTGACTTCTAAGAGTGTGTTTACCTGTGCTGCTCTGAACCTCAACAAACATACCTACCGTCTGTGCTCTGCCCTCCCCTCTCCCTGTGTGCGACTTCCTTTCTCTGCCCCTGTGTTGGTGAGGTTTATCCACCTGGTTGCATTAATTTGTGTACTTTGTTCCTTTTGACGGCTAGGGTTCTCCTGTATGAATATGCAACAACCATTCACGTATCCGTCAACTCTAGATAGGGTTTCAGTGCTTTCCTATTTTAGCTCTTGTGGATAGGGATGTTGCTGCTGCTGCTAAGTCGCTTCAGCCATGTCCGACTCTGTGCGACCCCATAGACGGCAGCCTACCAGGCTCCCCTGTCCCTGGGATTCTCCAGGCAAGAGGACTGGAGTGGGGTGCCACTGCCTTCTCCAAGGGATGTTACCAACGTCTTCCAAAGACCACACGCCTGCCTCCCTGTGGGGCATGGGTCCAGGAGTAGAGCTGTTGGGTAAAGGATTATGCAGAAGTCCAACTTCGTGATACTGAGTTTTCCAAAGTGACTGTTTTGATATATGGGGTGCCTTTCCCCCAGACCTGCCCCTGAGATACTGGCCTTCTCCAGGACTTTGGTCTGTTTCAGGTCATCCCAGCCCACCTGCTCAATTCTTCCTCCGAGTCTGGGCTCCTCCCAGGGGCTTAAGTGCAAGCCTTCCTCTCCGCAGTCCTGTGGCTGGTTCCTTTCAGCCTTGGTCCTATCTTTCTGTTCTGGAGACACATCCTCAAGCTACTCTGGGTGACGGTCTAACCTCTGGGCCTGGCCTAACCTAGCCACCTTTCTCGCCCTGTGGGTGGATAGAGCTTAATTCTGCTGGGGAAACTTTGGGACCCAGGAATGATCCCATCTGAGAGCTGACGGAATTGTAGTTCCTTGTCGAAGGCTCTTGCCAAGGGAGTTAATTCCCTGGCCCCTCTGGTCTGCCCCAAGGGAGATTAGAGTGGGCTTGGAAGCCTCGAGAAAGTCTTTAGGCGATGGAGTACAGGAGCTGAGTCTTGGGATTCAGGCCTGTGCTGAAGGAGTAAGGCCAGAGGCTGTGGTGGAGCATCACCGGTGTATGTTATGACTACTGGGGCTTCCCAGGTGGCTCTACCAATGCAGGAGATGTAAAAGACATGGGTTCCATCCCTGGGTTGGGAGGATCCCCTGGAGAAGGTCACGGCAACCCATTCTAGCCTTCTTGCCTAGAGAATCCCATGGAGAGAGGAGCCTGACAGGCTACAGTCCATAGGGTTGCACAGAGTCAGGCACACGTGAAGAGACTTACCACGGCACACGGCCTTAACAATAAGGTGAGGATAAGAGGGCACACCTTAGTCACTGGCAAATGGAGTGGAATTTTATGGTGACGCCAAACTTCTAAGCCTGGGTCACTGAGAAGGTTGTAGAATAAATCTCGTTCATTGGGGAAACAGGTTAGGGGCAGCCGGGTGGAAAGATGATGAGCTAGGTTTCAAATACGCGTTTCAGGCATACTGAGTTTGAGATGACAATGGGATATGCAAGAAGTGTCGCAGATTCAGAGAACAGACTTACGGGGCCCTGGGGTTGAGCAGGGAGTTCAGGTGTAAGTCCCATCTCCCTGGGTCTCTCTGGGGTTGTGGTGGGCAGAATCCACCTCTAGTTGCACCTCTCCCTGAGTGGGATGTAAGCAAGAAACAGTGAAGACGGAGCCATCAGCTGTCAATGATGTGTTTTGTTTTGAAATTGGTTTGGGGCTCACGAAACAGCCAAGTTGAACTTCACTGTCTTGTTGAGCTGCTTCAGAGCATCTGGTGTCTGGATGGTACTGAGTTTGGGATGGTGGGGTCAGGTTGAAATGGGACAATGAGTATGGAAGGGTCCAGAAGAGGTGAATACAGAAGTTGACCCTAAGGTGGTACATGTCCCCTGTTCCTCCCCGGCATGTGAAGCAGGGTCCACCGTCTCTAGGCAGGTATAAGTTCCTCTCGTGGGGCCCCCGATCCTAGGGCTGGAGGGATGTGGGCAGCAATTCTTCTGGCAGCTGACTGCTCAGGTGTCACCCTGAAACCCTGCCAGCGGGGAGGCCCCTGCAGAGCCCTGGAGGGGAGGGTGGGAAGCCTCATTGCAGTCTCAGCCGCAGTTTTCTTCAGCCAAGTTTCACCAGAAACGAGGCCCAGAGGCTAATTCCCCCGGGACCACCTTTTCTCATCTAGTCCTCTAGGGAAGGGGTGGGGCCTCTGTGATTGACTCCCGGGAGACAGATGCCAGCCTTCTGCAAACCCACAGTGCAGTCATGTTCACTCTCGGCATCTGGGGAACCTCATAAAGGTGCAGACCACCCTCAGGGCCCTTTTCTTTTTCCAGGACTCCGAGCCCAGGCTCCTGCAGAACATGTGACCCAAAGGCAGCACAGCTACAACCCAGTTCCGGTTGACTGCCTGGCACACTCATTTCCCGAGTTTCTGGTTCCTTATCTATGAGTTGATGGTGATGATACCCACCTCTTTAGATTATGGGGACTTCCCACATGGCACTCGTGGTAAAGAACCCACCTGCCAATGCAGGAGATGAAAGAGACGGGGATTCAATCCTGGGGTTGGGAAGATCCTCTAGAGGAGGGCATGACATCCCACTCCAGTACTCTGGCCTGGAGAATTCCGTGGACAGAGGAGCCTGGCGGGCTACAGTCCAGGGAGTCACAAAGAGTCTGACAGGACTTAGCCGCTGACCACAGCACAGGGTTCCGGGCGGGGCGGGGGGATTAAATGTGGCAATGAGCATGAAGCTGTGTTGCAAATTCTGACCTTTCATTTACAGTTGAGTTAGTGATTGTCCTCCCTGTAGAAGACAGGAGGGCATTCCCTCATTTTTATTCCTTAAATTAAATAATCCCCAATTCACCAGGATCATACTTCCCTCACTTCCCCCAACATTTATGGTCCTTCAGCAATTAAAAGTTTTAATTGGGGAGGGACCACGGAGAAGGACTGGTCCAGTTGGGGAAACTGAGGCACGGCAGGGAGACAGTGGGTTCCAGGTGACCCAGTGGCTGTGACAGAGCTGGGTCCCGACCAGGAGGCCCAGCCAGTGGCCCTGCCTCTCTCATCTCTGCCTCTCAGCTCTCCAGAGTCTCCTACAAGCTTGCCTTGGATTCTTCGCCAGTTTCTCTCACCAAGATCAAAAACTGACAGCCATGAAACCCAGCTTTCCACAGCTGGAGGCTAATTTGCTTTGGGACTGCTTTTTTTGTTTGTTTGTTTTCTTCTTAGAATTACCTCCACTGCTTAAAAGGCACATTTTTAAAAACCGAAAGTGGCTGTCAGTTTCACGCCAAAGGCAAACACGTGACCTGTCCCCTGTGTGAATGCAACATCACATCTAGTTAAAAGACCCATCAACTGAATATATTACAGGAAGAAAGGGTTTGATTTGGGAAATTTCAAGCTACCACACACATATTTTTGCCTCCCAACCTTTTAAATACATAATTTTTAACCGAGAGAAAGGAAATCGTTTTCAAAGGTTACCTTCCCCTTAAAAGTATCCGAATGTGTGTAATTGAAGCTTGTGTTGAACATGTGATGTGTTAGCGTTTAATCATTTATATAACCTGCCTCCTTTCTCTTGCTTCAACACAGGAGACTTCCTCCTTGTACAGCTTTGCGAGGGCTCTGAGGGGGGCAATTTCTCTCTGTAGTCCAAGGCTCTGTCTTTTCAGCCCCCTGGGAGAGACTGAATTCAGATGAGGGCAGGCAGCTGCAAGATTCTATTTCATATTTCTCAGCACCTTTTGATACTGATCATCACGGCTTAATCCCCGAGGGTCTACTGTGTGCCACGTGCTGTGTCGGTGTTTTTTAAATTCGACATCTCTAACCCTACACTTTCATCCTGATTTGATCCTCCATTGCCCACAGCCTGTATTATTCGGCCCAACTATCGCCCTGATTCTGCTTGTGGTCTTGTGGTCTCTTCTCCACTGAGCAGAAACAGAGCCTTTAACAACACTGGGCAGCCATCTCTCTCCACTGCTCACGTACTCCATGGCTCCCAATCTTTCTAGGACGAAGCCAGTATCCATCCCCAGTCCCCAAGATCCCCCGTGGTCCCTCCTCCACTCTGCCCCACCCACATGGGCCTCCTTGCTGACCCTCTGGTGGACCAGGTACACTTGTGCCTCCTACCTCTGCTTGTGGTTCCCATGCCCTAGAGTGCTTCCCCAGGCAACCTTCATGGCCCACACTCTTAAATCTATCCAATCTGTGCTCACATGAGTCTTTCCCAGAAAGGCTTTTCCTGACCACCCATGTGAAACTGCACCCCAGCCTCCCGACACTTCTCACCCCTCCTCCTGCCTACTTTCATCTCCTGATCATTTGCCACTGTCTATCATACTCTCTCTATATTATTTATTTACCTATTTATTGAATGCTTTGACAAAAATGTGAGCTCCATATGGGTAATGATTTTAGTCTTCCTGTTCATTGCTAAATATCAAGCTCCTAGTGCAGATCACTGATTAAGACATAAATACTTATTTATGAATGAATAAAAAGATTCACAGTTGGTATGTGCAGGATTAAGAGCATACAGACAAGAACCAAGTAAACAGATAAAGAATATCAAATAATAGCTAATAGCGATGGGTATGGTGCTATGAAACTGCTGGTGAGCTGGTGGCTCATCCGGTAAAGAAACTGCCTGCAATGAAGGAGACTAGGTTTGATCCCTGGGTCAAGAAGACCCCTGGAAAAGGGAATGACAACCCACTCCAGTATTCTTGCCTAGAGAATCCCACGGACAGAGGAGCCTGGAAGGCTACAGTCCATGGAGTTGCAAAGAGTCAGACAGGACTGAGCGACCAAAACTTTCACTTTCATGGTGCTATGAAGAAAACAAAGCAGGACTGTGTAGTTATTTCAGGTTGAGGTTCAGGAAAGCCTCCTGGAGGAGGTGGTGTTTAAGTTGAGACCTGGGTTAGACAGACCAGGCAACAGGCCCTAGAGGGGAATGACTTGTCCAAGGCCTCGCAGATGGTGATCCTTGTGGAGCAGGTTTGGAAGTCACAGGGAAGGCATGCCCAAAATAGAGTCCTGGGTCCTACCGTGCCCTGTGCTGACCTGGCCCTGGGCTTTTTCCCATTGAGTTGGGTCATTTCTTCATCTGGTTCCCTTTCTTCATGGAGCCAAGAGTGTCACTCAGTGGGATCAACAGAGCCGCAGGCATTCTGTATCTGAAAGGCCAATGGTGGGTCCTGGCGCATAGTGGGGCCTCTGCAGGTGGGTTTTGAATGACTCTCAGGTGAGGGTATATTGCAGTATGTAAGAGTTGGACTGTGAAGAAAGCTGATTGCCCAAGAATTGATGCTTTTGAACTGTGGTGCTGGAGAAGACTCTTGAGAGTCCCTTGGACTTCAAGGAGATCCAACCAGTCCATCCTAAAGGAGATCAGTCCTGCGTGTTCATTGGAAGGACTGATGCTAAAACTGAAACTCCAATACTTTGGCCACCTCGTGCGACGAGTTGACTCACTGGAAAAGACTCTGATGCTGGGAGGGATTGGGGGCAGGAGGAGACGGGGACGACAGATGGCTGGATGACATCACCGACTCAATGGACATGAGTTTGAGTGAACTCCGGGAGTTGGTGATGGACAGGGAGGCCTGGCGTGCTGTGATTCATGGGGTCGCGGAGAGTCGGACACGACTGAGCGACTGAACTGAACTGAACTGAAGCTTCACATGCTATCAAGCTGTGAGAGTCCTGGAGAAAACTGAGTTCATTTTATCTAAACAGAGGACTTGAGACCCAGGATAGGCTGTGTGCTTGAGGTCACTCTGTGATGTAAATGATACAAATGATATAAATGGCGGCTCTGCATTCGAAGTTACACATTTCCTCAACCTGAAAAGATGTGCACACTCTTAAAATAGAAGACAGTCAGTTTAACCTTGAATTCATGAATGTGTTTTTGAACCCACCAAAGAGCTGAGCTTAAGGAGCAAACAAATGGACCCAACCTGGAAAACACAAATGTTGCGGTGAGAAAGGAGATGGAAGCAACGCCTTACCTGTGGTAGGTGCAACCAGATACAGGTAGAAAGACTTGAGCTAGAATAATCAAGAAGTCGGAAAAGGATGAGTAAGGCTGACTGGACAGTGTGAAGCCTCAGAATCTGGGGAGTCCACTCCCATTTGCTAGCTCTCTCTGGAACCCGGAGGGTGCTCACTGAATGGGCCAGAAAGAGTCCTAAGCAAATGTCCACTGTGGCTCAGGCAAGGGGGAGCTGCCCCAAATTCTGCCTAGAACTTTCTCCCCTATCTTTCCTATGAAACAAAACCCTTAATCTAAGTGGAAAGCAGGACAAGAACAGCTGCCCTTAAGGGGAAGGGGCAGGAGAACTAAGGAAGCCTCCTCCTGAGAAGCAAGGAAACAGGACCTAAGACCAAGGCTTAATCAGAACAATAGAATACACACCCCTAGTTCCTCTGCTGCCCAGATGACAAACTTCGTGTAACTGGTAAGACCTGAAGGAATGGTGGGAAAGGAAGGAGAGAGGAGAAGAGTGTTAAAGAGATGCTCTCTGAGGCCCAGGGCAAAGAGACGGCCTCAAGCACAGTGCCAAACAGAACAGACTCTGAAAAACCATTCTCTACCCTAAAGGCTTCACCCCAGGAATTTGAAGTCTGCGGTACACTGAGGGTAACCATAACAACAACAAATCTCAAACCCAGTCAAACTCCTCACTAGATTAACTCCAGTCTCATCACTAAAGATACTAGCAGAAGGAAAACTGCTCATTTCCAGGCATGAAAATCATTTTCTCAGTGTCTTCTCTCTAATCCAAGAAGCTTAGTTTTTCAACCAAAAAATTAAGAGTTGAGTAAGATGGAAAGTAATCAGAACCAGATTCAGACATGACTCTGACAGGAAATTTAACATAGCTATGATTAATAGACATATTAATCATAATAAGGATAACATGCAAGATCAGATAGGTAATTTATGCAGAAGCTATAAGAAAAAATCACATAGAAGTGCTTGAAATGAAAAACACAGTTACAAAGAACGCCTCCCATAGACTCTTCTGGAGACTTGGATCAGCTACAGAAAGCAACAGGGAACATGAAGACAGGTCAGTAGAAACTACTTAATTAAAAAACAAGGAGGAAAGAGGAAAAGGATGAGAAAAAAAACAATAGAACATCTAAGAGCTTGGAACAATATCAAACAGCTTCAGTTCAGTTCAGTTCAGTCACTCAGTCGTGTCCGACTCTTTGCGACCCCATGAACCGCAGCATGCCAGGCTTCCCTGTCCATCACCAACTCCCGGAGTTCACCCAAACCCATGTCCATTGAGTCGGTGATGCCATCCAACCATCTCATCCTCTGTTGTCCCCTTCTCCTCCTGCCCTCAATCTTTCCTAGCATCAGGGTCTTCTCAAATGAGTCAGCTCTTTGCATCAGGTGGTCAAAGTATTGGAGTTTCAGCTTCAAAATCAGTCCTACCAATGAACACCCAGGACTGATCTACTTTAGGATGGACTGGTTGGAACTCTTTGCAGTCCAAGGGACCCTCAAGAGTCTTCTCTAACACCATAATTCAAAAGCATCAATTCTTTGGCACTTGGCTTTCTTTATAGTCCAACTCTCACATCCACACATGACTACTGGAAAAACCATAGCCTTGACTAGACGGACCTTTGTTGGCAAAGTAATGTCTCTGCTTTTTAACATGCTGTCTAGGTTGGTCATAACTTTCCTTCCAAGGAGTAAGCGTCTTTTCATTTCATGGCTGCAATTACCATCTGCAGTGATTTTGGAACCCAGAAAAATAAAATCTGACACTGTTTCCACTGTTTCCCCATCTATTTCCCGTGAAGTGATGGGACAAGATGCCATAATCTAAGTTTTCTGAATGTTGAGCTTTAAGCCAACTTTTTCACTCTCCTCTTTCACTTTCATCAAGAAGCCTTTGAGTTCCTCTTCACTTTCTGCCATAAGGGTGGTGTCATCTGCATATCTGAGGTTATTGATATTTCTCCTGGAAATCTTGATTCCAGCTGTGCTTCCTCCAGCCCAGCGTTTCTCATGATGTACTCGGCATATAAGTTAAATAAGCAGGGTGATAATATACAGCCTTGACATATTCCTTTCCTATTTGGAACCAGTCTGTTGTTCCATGTCCAGTTCTAACTGTTGCTTCCTGACCTGCATACAGGTTTCTCAAGAGGCAGGTCAGGTGGTCTGGTATTCCCATCTCTTTCAGAATTTTCCACAGTTTGTTGTGATCCACACAGTCAAAGGCTTTGGCATAGTCAATAAAGCAGAAATAGATGTTTTTCTGGAACTCTCTTGCTTTTTCGATGATCCAACGGATGTTGGCAATTAGATCTCTGGTTCCTCTGCCTTTTCTAAAACCAGTTTGACCATCTGGGAGTTCACGGTTCACGTATTGCTGAAGCCTGGCTTGGAGAATTTTGAACATGACTTTACTAGCGTGTGAGATGAGTGCAATTGTGCAGTAGCTGGAGCATTCTTTGGCATTGTCTTTCTTTGGGATTGCTTGATAGATATGAAATTGGAATTGCAGGAGGAAAAGAGAGAGAGAGAATGAAGAAGAAAAAGGATTTGAAAAAAAAAATCATGAAGAATTTCCCTGAACTCATAGGAGACAAAAGCCCCACATATCCAAGAAACTCACAGATCATCAAACTGAATAAATGCCACCCACCCACACAGACACACACACACACTTAGGCAGATCTCACTCAAATGGCTGGAGAAAACACGACAATGAGAATATCTTGAAGGCAGACAGAGGAAAGAAAAGATATGCAGAGAGAAACAGACAAAAGAATTACAGCAGACTTCTAATTAAAACTCATGCAAATCAGAAGATAATGGAGTAGTATTTTTGAAGTACTGTAAGGGAAATGCCCGTCCCCCACCCCAGAAAACAAACAAGCAAGCACACAAAAAAACCCCTGTCAATTATATGCCAGAAGAAATATATTTCAAAACTGAAGGAGAAATACAAAAAACTCTCAGATAAACAAAAATTGAGGAAATTCATCGTCAGCAGATCTGCTCTAAAAGAAAGGGAAGTTCTTCAAACAGAATAAATTTGATATCAAACAGATAAAGAGTATTCACAATGTAATAAGTAAATGCAAAATAAAATGTATCTTTTTTCTTATTTTTAATTGCTTTTAAAAAGTTAAATGACTGTCTAAAGCAAAAAAATTATTTACAGAATATGTAAAAATGTCTGATGATAAGAAGACAAAGAGTTGCCGGGCATTAAAACAATAGTGTTTAAGTTTCTTATACTACACATGATGAAGTATACTATTATATGAAGGTAGACTAATTAAGGAAATATATTGAAAATCCTAATGAAACCACAGAAAATGTAATATATAAATATATGACATACAACAAATTAATGGATGAGATGAAATGGAATAATAAGTGATAAGTTAGCTCAAGAGAATGCAAATAAAAGAGGAAAAATAAGCAACAGTTTGAACAAATATAACACTCATCTGATAAATGAAAAAAGCAGAATGGAATAACCGTGAAAGCCTTTCCATTTGAAACATTCTTTGAATCTGGGAGCTGCTTCCTTTACTTGGACAAATTTCCAATGTTTCATGAAGCCCTTGATATAGAAATTCTTCATAAAGTCTGTTTCATTAAGTTGGTGTTTATCAAATAACCACACATGGATTTGTCTTTTATTAAACCGCTGTTCCTGGAACAGAGGGCTTCCCAAGTGGCACAGTGGTAAAGCATCTGCATGCCGATGCGGGAGATGCAAGAGATGTGGGTTCAATTCCTGGGTCTGGAAGATCCCCTGGCGTAGGAAATGGCAACCCACTGCAGTATTCTTGCCTGGAAACTTCCATGGCCAAAGGAACCTGGAGGGTTATCGTCCGTAGGGTCACAGAGTCGGACATGACTGAGCGACTGAGCACACACATCAGGACCCGAGTAAAATGCTGAGAAGTGATAATATATTAGGAGGTCAACAGACTCATGACCCGCCCATTTGGCTGTCTTCCCTACAGGGGTCACATTTTGGGCCATGAAGTTCATAGATATTGCCACATCTTTCCCCTCAAACTAGGCATTCCAGAATTAAACTAGGCTGCTTAGAGTTGCAGCTCAGAGAAGGGAAGTGACTCAAGGTCACATCGCAGATTCACTTCTAGCCACTTTTCACTTTAACTCTCCTAGGATTTCTTAACCTATAAAGGTGGAGTGGGATTGCTAAACAAAAAGATCTTTGAAGTTTCTCTGTCCTGTATGAGTTTACTAGTCCTTGAGTCATGAAACCCAAGACACAAAGTGAGTGCAGAGCCAAGGGTTGGGTGATTCCTGTCCAAGGTGCTGAAGACCCAGGTGCAGGCCCAACCCCAGTGTATTTTAATCCAAGACGAAGAGGACATGTTTGGCCTTGGTGAATCCCTCCCTCCCTGCTAGAATCAGTCTTTCTGCCACCGCTTTCAGTGCCCTATCCTGTTGCTCCTCCCAGTCTGGGAAGCCACAGGTGGAAGGCACACTGGGAGACAGGACAGTAGCACAAAGATCTACAGGACTCTCTAAGCGACAGCTGGTGGTCTGATGAACCTGATCCTTCCTGCTGCAAGTCTGAGGCCATGTCCACTCTAGGTCAGAGGTAATGCAGAAATAAATATACCAAAGCTAATTGCCCCCCTGTAGCTATGATGTCTCCATTTGAAGAATGGGGGAATAAATAATCAAGCCGGTTTTCTAGAGTGGTAGAGAGAACTGGCAGAGGTACTCACTTAATAGCTGCTGGATAAATTAGGTAAAAAGAAGTACTCTGGAGCCAGGATGGGGTTATTACACAAGATCCCATACAGGTTTCATGTCAGGACACTGATATAACAGACATAGCCAGTAGTATAAGCCACCCGGAATGTGGGGGATGTTTGGGACAAGAAGGTAGGAGAATTCCAGAGTTAAGATCCAGCGTGAAATCAGATAGTCAGATAACAGATCAGAATAAATTAGAGAGGATAGATTTGAGGAACATAAAAGGCAAAATTCCAGATGTTCCTAGTGATGCCGCTTCTGCCATCTTTCAGTTCAATTATACACAGTGTTCCTGAGAGCTCTCTGTGCTACTTATTTTTATATGTGATGCCATTTAATTACTTTAGTAATCCTAAATACAGCAATATTGCTGCCATTTATAACTAAGGATATGAAACCTCAGGGGTAAAGAGACTTGCCCATTGCCTTTCAGGTGGTGCAACAGTCAGAAATCTAACATGACTCTCCATGACTCACACCCTTGTATAATTCTTACTCCTAGTGTGTAAAAGGTTGTGCAACTTCCTTTACCCATAGGATATAGTAAAGGTTAAGGGATTTTATAGATATAGTAAAAGCCCATAATCAGATGACTTTAAGTTCATTAAATGGAAGGTTTAACTGTGTGGGCCAGGCCTGGCCAAGTGAGTCCTTTTAAAAGAGGTATATAGGTCAGACACTGGTGCAACAGAGGTCCCCTTTACTCATGATGGTCTCAAAGAAGCAAGTTGCAATGCATTTTACAGCAACAAGGAAATTAATTTTTCCAATAACCTAAAGGAACTAGGGAACAGATACTTCTCTAGTCGAGCCTACAAATGAGAACAAAGTCTGGAGGGCAAACTGACTTTAGTTTTGTGAGACCCTGAGCAGAAAACTTGGCTCAGCTGTGCCCAGACTTTTGACCTCAGAAACTGAGAGGTGATAAATGGGCATTGTTTAAAGCCCCTAAGTTTGTGATAATTTGTTATGCAGCAGTAGATAACTAACGCAGTTGTAAAGTGGTAGAATGAAATATGACATCACCCCCGTCTTCCCGTAAAGCGCGTAATCCTTTGCAGACATCCCCACTATCAACTCCATTGCTTCCATTGTTTCAAGACTGGACTTGCCCTCAGAGGGAATTCTGATTATGAGCAGGTAGGGTTGGAGTGAAAAGAGTGACAAATGCCTCCATTTTCTCTGACTTTCAGGCAGAGATGGGCACTAAAATGTCATGGCCTGAAAGCTCATTCCAGGGAAGAAAGAAAGTGCATGCTGTCTAGCATCTCTTAGTTGGCAGTAGTTCTAAGTGCCCATCGAGAGAGTGATGTGGGAAAAGCTACTGGTTAAATCATCATAGAAAATTGGCCCTCAGGTCATCTTTGGTCCTAGAGCCGGGGATCATGAACCTATTACACAGCCTATTCACTGGCTAGATGTGTCTGGGACATCCGACATCTTTTCCTTTTGAGATCATGTGATTCTGTGAATAATAGTAAGAGCCACCATCTGTTGAACATCTCCTTCACTCATTCAACAAATATCCATGAGTGCCCACAGGTACAGGAGGCTGGTTAAGAGTAGACCCTAGAAAACTGTTCAGCAACAGAGGCTGGCCAGTTTGACTCCTGGCTATGTGAACTCATCTTTGTGGCCTCTGCACTGCATGAATGCTTCCTTTTCTGTTCTGGGTACTTGGGCTTCTCAACTGCAATCCCTCGTCACACACTTGTCCTTTATCTCTTCATATCTTTGGATCTTGGAGTGCTGGGGAGGTTAGTGGGGAGGGAAGCAAAGAGGCAAATGGAGAACAAATCACAGAGCCAAGAGAGGATTTCTCCTGTTTCTTTCTCTAAGAAGTGGGCAGCTTAACATGACTTAATTTAAGCACAGCCTCTATCTGATGAAGAAGAAGTTGGTTAGATTCATTTTCTTAATCAACTATTTCAAGGCCAGCATTAATCTATTCATCAGCTGAACTCATCAGGAGAAAACATGCTTCTTCAGGAGTTTTCTAACTGAAAATAAATGCCTCATTACATTAAACATATTAACCTGAGAACAGTACTGATGTCAGCTGGACTAATGAATGTCATTATAGGGAATACACAATAGTTCTCAGAGGGACCCCACCAGCCATTAAGAACTCTCTGAAAATGTACTCAATTATTGAAGGATGTGGAATCATCATTGAGAGAGGGTGGGAGAGGAGAGAAAAGACAGAGGGAAAGGGGCTGATCCTGGCACCATGGCTGTTTCTGTGGTTATTGCCCTAGTTAATTTCCAGGGATCTTTGACACTTGAGAAAGGGCAAGCGGCCATTTTCATGTGATGTGATCCACTGTTGATTTTAAGAGGAGAAAAGCTGGCTTTTGCCTCTAAAATGTAACAAGAGGTCAGGCACAAGTATCTGAAAACTTGGATTCTAGTTCCTGCTCTGCTAGGACTCGGACTAATTCTCAGGTTTTCCTCCATATGTCAGTAACCTCAAAGTGTAAGAGTGTGAGTCGCTAGGTCTTGTCCAAGTCTTATGTGACCCCACAGACTGTAGCCCGCCAGGCTCCTCTGTCCATGGGATTCTCCAGGCAAGAATACTGGAGTGGGTAGCCTTTCCCTTCTCCAGGGGATCTTCCTGACCCAGGAATCAAACCCAGGTCTCTTGCATTGCAAACAGATTCTTTACAAGCTGAGCCACCAGGGAAGGGCATCATTGGCCTAGATTCTTTAAATCTTTATTAAGTTAAACACTATGCAAGGCACTTCCTCATATGTTATTTTATGCAATCCCCATGGAAACTCAATTAAATATATGTGTTTTCCCCCAGAATTATAGAATAAAAAAACCAAAACTCAGAAATAATCTGACTTGCTTTGCTAGATCTTTGGGAGAGGCAGAGGCAGGCAATGGGGCCCTGCGCAGGGGAGACCATCACTGGGGAAGTGCATCCATTTATTCATGACAAGGTAGAAGGGAGAGTGAATACCTGAGTTTGATTTGAGCAGCATGATGCAGAATGCAGAAGGGAGCAGTGTTGTTGCACGTGGGGAGGGAAAACCCCATACAGACGAAAGAAATATCTACAAATATACAAAGGTCTCCCACATGAAAGCAGGACTAAACACCCTCAATGAAGGAAGAGATTTTCAACAGTCAGAGCCATCCAGAGATGGTATGGGCTACATTGAGGCAATGAGTTCCCCATCCTTACAGGTGTGCAAGTAGTAATTAGATACTGCCTGTCGTATTTTCAGGATGACCTGAATTTGAATGACAGCACTTGTATGTTTTAAGGACAAACTCTTTTATATCTCTCATCCACAGTTTCCTCATTTGCAAAATGGAAAAAAAAAAAAAAACAATGCTATCTTCCTCATCAGATTATTGTGAGGATTAAAACAGTATATGTAATACATTACACACAAGGCCTGCCTGAGAGCTGATTTGTCTTTACTATCAACATTTTATTTTTATTTAGTGGATTCTGGCATCAGATGAGGCCCTGGAACTTTGCCCACTTCCAGAACTCAGAATCTTTAGGAAAAATGCCCTGTTAAAGATGCTCTGTTAATTCTGTGAAAATTAGGGGACTATGCCAATTGTCAGTTTATTGCCTCTAGCTCAAATTTCACTCTTTTTTCCACCCTGCATTGTGGTACTGAATAGATGGTGCTAGTGGTAAAGAAACTACCTGCTAATGCAGGAGACATAAGAGACACAGGTTCGATCCCTGGTTCAGGAAGATCCTCTGGAGGAAGGAATGGCAACCACTCTGGTATTCTTGCCTGGAGAATCCCATGGACAGAAGAGCCTGGAAGGCTACAGTCCATAGGGTCACAAAGAGTAGGACACGACTGAAGCAACTTAGCACATAGCACACATATGTGGTACTGAAGCTGGACCTTGGATACCTTTCTCCTTTGCCAGATGGTGCAATTTTAGACCTTGTCAGTAGGGGGTGCTGGGGAGACAGTGAAGGTCATAAAAGGCTGGATTGAGAGTGAAAGGACAGAAAAAGAAATTCCATGCTAACAGTAATCAAAAGAGAGCAAGTGTGGCTATCTTTAGACAAAATGGACTTAAATAAAAAATGGTAACAAGAGGCAAATATATATTAATAGAGGTTCAATACAGCAGGAATGTATAGCAATTTACACATTTATGCATCTAATGACAAAGTATTGAAATATACGAAACAAAAACGGACAGAATTAAAGGGAGGAATAGACAGTTCTACAATACTACTTGGAGACTTTAATACTCCACTCTCAATAGTGGATAGAACAACAAGAAGATAAGTGAAGAAGTAGAGGACTTAACACAATAGACCAACGAGATCTAGCTAACACACACAGAGCATCCTACCCAACAGCAGCACACACATTCTTCTCGGATGTGCATGTGACAGCTTCCAGACCATACATTCAGTTCAGTTCAGTTCAGTCGCTCAGTCGTGTCTGACTCTGTGCGACCCCATGAATCACAGCTTGCCAGGCCTCCTTGTCCATCACCAACTCCCGGAGTTCACTCAAACTCATGTCCACAGAGTCGGTGATGCCATCCAGCCATCTCATCCTCTGTCGTCCCCTTCTCCTCCTGCCCCCAATCCCTCCCAGCATCAGAGTCTTTATTAGGCCACAGATTAAGTCTTAATAGAGTAAAAAAGACAGGTATCATAGAAAGTATCTTCTCTGACCTCAACTGGATGAAGTAAAAAATCAGTAATATAAGTAAAACTGGAGCATTCACAAATATGTGGAAATTAAACCCTGTACTGTTAATCAGTGGATCAAAGAAGAAATCACAGGGGAAACTGGAGTTGAAAGAAAACAAAAACCAGCACACTAGAACTTACAGGCTGTCGTGAAAGTAGTGCTAAGGGGAAACTTATAGCTACGAACACTTGAATTAAAAATAAGAAAGATCTCAGATGAAAAACCCAACTCAACAACTGAAGGAACTAGAAAAGCAAGAATGAACTAAACCCAAAGCTAGCAGAAGGAAGCAATAAAGATTACAGAGAGTGAAATAGAGACCAGAACAAAAGTAGAGAACGCCGATGAGAGCAAGGTTGGCTCTTTGAAAAGATCAGCTGATAAACTTTCAGCTAGACAGACTTCGGAAAGAAGGAAGAGCACTCAAACTGCTAAAATAAAAAATGAAATGGTGACATTACACAGCTGGTTCTTCAGAGGTAAAAAGTACTGTGACTCAGGTTATGCCAACAAATTGGATAATCTATATGAAATAAACAGATATCTAGAAGTACAAAACCTATCAAGAATAAATAATGAAGAAATAGAAAATGTGAAGAGGCCTATTACCAGTGCATTGTTTAATATTTTATTATTAAAACAGTAATAGAAATTCTTAAAAAGAAGTGACCTGCACTTTATGACTTCATTGGTGATTTCACTGAACATTGAAAGAAAAACTGTACCAAACTACTCAAACTTTTCAAGAAAATTGAAGAGGATGGAACACTTCCTAAATCATTCTGTGAGGCCAGTAGCACTTTGATACCAAAACCAGACAGACCCTTCAAGAAAAGAAAAGAACAGACCAACATTCCTAAAGAACATTGATGCAAAAATCCTAAACAAAATACTAACAAACCAAATTCAGAATCATACTTAAAGGATTATAAACCATGACCAAGTGGGATTTATTCATGGAATGCAATGAATATGAAAATTGATTAAAGTATACCACATTAAAAGAATGAAGGAAAAAATGATTATCTAAACTGATGTAGAAAAAGCATTTGACAACATTTAACACATTCTCATGAAAAAAAACAAAAATAAGGATTCCTTGGTGGCTCAGATGGTAAAGAGTCTGCCTGCAATGCAGGGGACCCAGGTTCGATCCCTGGGTCAGGAAGATTCGCTGGAGAAGGAAATGACAACCCACTCCAGTATTCTTGCCTGGAAAATCCCGTGGATGGAGGAGCCTGGCTGGCTACAGTCCACGGAGTTTCAAAGAGTTGGACATGACTGAGCGACTTCACTTTCTCTCATAAAAAAAAAAAAAGAATCTGACAAACTATGAACACAAAGAAACTACCTCAACATAATAAAAGCCACTTTTGAAAAATCCACAGTAAATATCACTCAGTAGTGAAAGATTGAAAGTTTTTACTCTAAGGACAAGTAAAGGAAGAAGACAAGCGTACCTTACTTTTGCCACTTCTTTTAAACGGGACTGGAAATTCTAGCCAGAGCAGTTAGAAAAGAAAAAGAAATAAAAAAACACCCAAATTGGAAAGGAAGAAGTAAAATAATCGGTGTAGATCACATGATCTTACATATAGAAAAAGCCTAAAAATTTCACACACAGAAAATGTTAGAGCTAATAAATAAAGCAGAGTAGCAGGATCTTATGGGAATGTAAAATGGTGCAGCTGCTACAGAAAACAATATGGTGATTCTTCAGAAATTTAAAAATAGAATTATCCTATGATCCAGCAATTGCAGGATCATATGGTATATACTTTTCTGGATATATACCCAACAGAATTTGCAAGCAGGGCCTCAAGGGGATATTTATCTGCTCATGTTTAGAGCAGCATTATTGACAATTGCCAAAAGGTGGAAGCAACTCAAGTGTCCATCAGTGAATGAAGAGATAAGCAAACCGTGGTATCTAGATGCAATGGTATTGCCTTAAAGAAGAAGCAGACTATGACATATGCTGTAAGATGGCTGAGCTTTAAGGACATTATGCTAAATGCAATGTCAGCCACAAAAATACAAACATGGTTATACTTAAATGAGATACTTGCAACAGTCAAAATCATAGAGCCAGAATCTAGAATGGGAAGAGGTGGGGAAAGAGGAGCTAATATTTAATGGGTATCAGCTTTACAAAATGAAGAGTTAAGGAGCTGGATAGTGGTAATGGTTGTACAACATTACGAGCATATTTAATACCACTGAACTGTACAGTTAAAAAGGTTAACATGTTAAATTTCATGTGTATTTTAGTACAAAAATAAAGAAGGATTGAGAAAAAAAGGATGAGATTTCTCCTCCAGTTTCTGGTTTTCTTTTAGTCTCGCTATGGCATGACTACCATGAAGCGAGAGGGACTCTTAACCTTCCCGTGGGTAGCTTCCTATTCAGCAGCTTTGGTCCACTGACTGTGGACCATTTCTGACCCACGTGCCCCAGTGAACGTCTCCTTCACCAGCTGGGCCACAGTCAGATTGTTTCCAACAGTATCTGAATCTTGGCCTTGTACAGTGTGACCCTTTTTCAAGATAGTTCTTTCTTTAAACTCTCTTCCTGAGCCCTGTAAAACCTAGACAGCATATTAAAAACAGCAACATTACTTTGCCGACAAAGGTCCATATAGTTAAAGCTATGGTTTTTCCAGTAGTCATGTATGGATGTCAGAGTTGGACCATAAAGAAGGCTGAGCGCTGAAGAATTGATGCTTTCGAACTGTGGTGTTGAAGAAGACTCTTGAGGGTCCCTTGGGCTGCAAGGAGATCCAACCAGTCCATCCTAAAGGAAATCAATCCTGAATATTCATTGGAAGGAGTGATGCTGAAGCTGAAGCTCCAGTACTTTGGTCACCTGATGTGAAGAGCCGACTCATTGGAAAAGACCCTGATGCTGGGAAAGACTGAAGGCAGGAGAAGGGACGACAGAGGATGAGATGGTTGGATGGCATCACTGACTTGATGGACATGAGTTTGAGCAACTCCGGGAACTGGTGATGGACATGCTGCAGTCCATGGAGTTGCAAAGAGTCAGACACAGCTGAGTGACTGAACAACCACTACCCCAGCCCTGAAGACAGTAGCAGCTACTCTACATTTCACACTTCTGTATCCTTCAAAGTTCTAATGAGGTGGATGAAACTGGAGCCTACTATACAGAGTGAAGTAAGCCAGAAAGAAAAACACCAATACAGTATACTAACGCATATATATGGAATTTAGAAAGATGCAAATGATAACCCTGTATACGAGACAGCAAAAGAGACACAGATGTATGGAACAGTCTTTGGGACTCTGTGGGAGAGGGTGAGGGTGGGATGGTTTGGGAGAATGGCATTGAAACATGTATATTATCATATGTGAAACGAATCACCAGTTCAGGGTCGATGCATGTTACAGGATGCTCGGGGCTGGTGTGCGGGGATGACCCAGAGGGAGGATAAAGGGAGGAGGGAGGTGGGAGGGGGGTTCGGGAGGGGGAACTCATGTACACCTGGGGCGGATTCATGTCAATGTATCTCAAAACCAACCAATATAATATTGTAAAATAATTAGCCTCCAATAAAAATAAAAATAAAAGGAAAAAAAATAAAGTTCTATTTTACCCCTCTTAGTATTCAATGATCGCTTACTAGTTAATAATTCTTCATATTAATTTTTCCCGGCTCAAATTACTTTTGCAATTTCTGTCTTCTGATCTGACCCTAATTTGTAATATGTGCCAGTCTCTGCAATGTAAATACTCTTGCCATGTTCAGTTTCAAACTAGGAATGTCATGTCCTTAAACACAAAATTGGAAAGAGACTCAGAGCAATACACAATTATTTAGTATTTCCCCCATTTAGATACAAATGAGTAAATAATTTCAAAAGCATACCCAATAGTAAAATATTATAAAGCAATTAGGATTTGATGAATTTACCTTTAAGTTGCAGGTTGCTTAACTTTAACACTGTATCATTTAGTTGTTAATTGCAGCTGTGTTCAACAACTGGATGACAGAATTCCTGAAAATCTAACCATCAGCTCTGTGAGCTGGTTTGAACCGACTCTGAAACAACACTGTCTCTACCCCTCTTGCCTCATCATCCCTGATTCTTGATCCTGCAAATTATGGAAACAGAAACTCACCTAGTTTCCCAGGCTTGTAAAATCGCTCACTGGGAGGCCAGGCACTCAGCCCCCTGCCTCACTTGATCCCTCCTCCTAATGTAGTCCTTGACACTTTCAGTTTTTTTTTCAGCTACATTATCATCAGAAATGTTGATTAAATTTCCAGTGTAAATACTGCTTTACCAAATGGAATTAATGGCAGAGTGGGCAGGTGGGGAGCATCCTCAGGAGCTTTATTTGAGCGTCGCAGTTGACTTTTCGCAACAGTGAACACTTCAGTCCTCACTGACCCCTGTGCCTTCTTACAGCCTCTGGGGAGGGAGTGGTGGCAAGGGGGAGACACAGGGACTCGCTCTCTTCCCTGCTTTCCTATGCTCGCTCACAGTTTCCCTGCCTCCAGAGCGTTCTCTGATGGACCAGAAACTGCTGCCTTACATCCTCATCCACTGACAAGTGCAGAGCTGAGATGGCATTCTGGTTTCTTCCCTCCCTACCACCCAAGCGTGTGGGCAATGACTGATGTTCGTTTTGAAGGGGGTCATGGAACAAGCAGGTTGTTCACAAACAGGTTGTTCATGGCCTTTGGGGAGCAGATATCCTTTCCAGGTCGAGATTTCAGAGTCTCCTCTGTCTGCTGCATGGGGCTGACTTGCTGGCTGACGAGTTCTCAACCTTGCCTTTGGACTCCACAATGAACTTGAACTCCAGGAGCGAAGACTCTCCAACTTGGGTGTGAATTCAGAGCACTCCTCAGAGAGCAACCAGCCAGAGTTCTCATTTTCTGCTGGTCTTAGTCTAAAGCTCTCTCCTCTAATGATTGGCTGCTTAGCACTTGTTAATGTGATGGATCTAATTTCTTGGAATTGATTTTCTCATAAAGAATATACTTGGGAGAAATAAAATAAACATCAAGGAACCTTAAATGAATTACACTGTTATCAAGAGAAGTGCGACAATCCACTCGAAGCATAAACTACATGGGGACAAAGATCTGTTGTGTGCTGAGACCAGGAGGCTGTGAAGAGGGACCTGTGACCCTGAACTCGTTGCATCTTGGGTCACTTTCTTTGCTGTATGAAGCAGCATGTCCCTGCTCCATCCCCATCCCCAGCCCTCCTCCACAGGGAGAGGGGGTGTCACTCTCCTACCCTCTCTGGAGGGTGATGGCTTTGCCTTAGAAAGGAAGAAGAGTCCCATTCTTTCCTAAACCTTACCCACTGCCAATCTAATCCTCTGCCTCCTCTCTCACAGGCCCCATCAGCTGAGGAGTGAGTCCCAGAAACACTGAGCAAAATAGGAGGGGAGATGAAGGAAGCTGGGGTCTGGGATAGCAGGCTGGGTTCTGAAAGGGCTCGGGTGCTAGAATGAACAGCCAGGTTGTATGGTGAGAAGTGGATCCAGATGGCTGCAGCTGGCAGCCAGGGCCCAGGGTTCTCTGCTGACAGTGGGCTACACAGTGAATTGCAGAGCCTGCAGCGGCTGGATGCCATCCTGCCCAGGGTGATGCCGACACAGACCTGAGCCTGGACCAGAGAGAGGAGACAGAGCCCCGTTCATGGAGCTTCCCCCAGGAGCTGGTTCTTTAGATCCAGGATTCGACCTAAACTTAATCTCACTTTAGGGAAAATAGGGGTCTATGGTGCCCGTTTTCAGAGAAGGTGGGGGTGGGGAGTTGCAGGGAGTGACCTCTGGAAAGAGTATGGAGGCAGGGGAGAAAGGGCTGGGGAGCGGAGGCTGAGATTCCACGGCTTCTGATACTTGGACTCACTCACCTGCTCTAGGGTGAAGGTATGTTTCTCCTCCAGGAGGGCTGAGGTGGCAGAGGCTGACAAAGATCTCTTGTCCACACACTTATTTGACAAAAATGTATTGGTCTTCTCTGGTGGCTCAGTTGGTAAAGAATCTGCCTGCAATGCCGGAGACTGCCTGCAGTACAGAAGACCCAGGTTCTATCCCTGGGTCAGGAAGACCCTTTGGAGAAGGAAATGGCCACCCACTCCAGCATTCTTGTCTGGAGAATTCCATGGACAGAGGAGCCTGGCAGGCCACAGTCCACGGGGTCACAAGAGCTGGACATGACTTAGCAACTAAACCACCACCACTGAGGTCCTACTAAGAGCAGAACACTGGGGAAATGCCGTCCCTGATCTTGCTGAGCTTAGAAGTAAATGATCATGTAAATAAAATTTCCAGTTTACAGAGGGGAAAGCTGAGTTCCAAAGAACTTAAAGATTACACATTATTTATTGGTGAGGAAACTGGGAGTCAGAGAAGTTGGGTAAGTTGATTTAAGCCTCCTGTCTAGTAAGTGGCAAAGTGAGATGCAAAATGAAGTGGTCTGTCTTGGGCCACTTTATTTTCAAATAAATGATTTCATCCAAATGAGGTCATGAACTCTGTTGCTAACATAATATATTTTGTCACCTGGGCAGCTGCTCACCCCACTGCTCACCCATGCTCTGCTCTAGGGGGAGGATTTAGGTGAAATGAGGTTCTCCTTGGCCTTGCTCCCTGGCCTCTTCCCTAGGGGTAGATTGGGGAGAGCCCAGGATGGGCCCAGTTCTGGGACTGGCCTTAGGGTTGGGGGCCAAAAAGCCAGGGCCAGGGGAATATTCTATCTAAAGAGTCAGAGCAGGGCATGGTGCTTGGGCTGGAGGACTGTTCCCTGGTAGAGTCTGCTGCTGCTGCTGCTAAGTCACTTCAGTAGTGTCCAACTCTGCAAGACCCCATAGACGGCAGCCCACTAGGCTCCCCCATCCCTGGGATTCTCCAGGCAAGAACACAGAAGTGGGTTGCCATTTCCTTCTCCAATGTGTAAAAGTGAAAAGTGAAAGTGAAGTCGCTCAGTCGTGTTTGACTTGTAGCGACCCCATGGACTGCAGCCTACCAGGCTCCTCCGTCCATGGGATTTTCTAGGCAAGAGTACTGGAGTGGGTTGCCATTGCCTCCTCCGCCAGTAGAATCTAGGAGGAAACTAAGTCTTGAACCCTTGAGCACTGGGAAGACCAATTCCTTGATCAAAGCAGAGGGGTTGGAGAAGAACAATTCAAGGGAAAAGGACCTAGGTTGGGCCTGGCAGCTCCAGACAACATCCCAGAAGGGCCTCCCCAGAGATGTCCCAAAGCCCAGCCATGTTCCCCAGTGCTCACCTTTGTGGGCCTGGTGGTACCCAGACTGTGCTGGAGCTGGCTGCACTGCAAGGGCCACCTTGCTTGTAGGTCACCACTTCCTTGTCTCCCCACTTCCTAGAGTTGTTTTGCATTCCGATAACCTCAGTGGCACCAGCCTGAAGCCCTTCGACAAGCACTGTCTCCTGGTGAGCAGGATTTCAAGAAGGTATTTTGTATGAAATTTTATGCCAATTAAAGAGTGAAGCCCTCATACATATTGGCTGGAAGCTTCTGGGAAGGTTTTAGGGAAGAGGTGAGCCTTGAGTCCACACTTGACTTCAGGCTTGGGGAAGTCTAGGGTGTGGGAGAGGTGTCCCAGATAAGTGTGTATCAAGTGCAAGATTTGTGCAAAAGGCAGGATGGAGACTGGTTTCAAAAGGCCAAGCTGTGGGATGGTCTGGGGGTGGAAGTGAGAGTCTAGCCTAAATGAACAGTTTAAAAAAGCTACCAACTTAAATCAGCATTAACTGAGCGCCTTTGTTGTCGCATATGTATGTCCCCAGTTAGCCATCTCACCCTCACAATTCTCCTGAAGGTCCTCAGGGTTGGCTGGTTGTATTTCTCTTCCTTTCTGCAATGGGGCAGACTTTGTTTCTGGGGGACCCCCTTCTACACTCTCAATCCGTGCATGAGGCTGCACCCACAGCTCAGGGGTGGGCCCTAGAATCCAGGCTTAATGCAATCCATGTACCACATCCCCTTGGCCCCAGTAATGCACAGTGATGTGACCCAATCAGAGCCAATGAGACAGAATTAGAACTACGTTGAGGGTTCAGAGAAGGAACTCCTGCAGTTCTCTTCCTCTGAACTTGAACTCAGACATTTGTAGTCTTAGGTTGTTGTCACTATGTCAGATGTAGTTTGAGAATGAGAAAAACCAGGTCTTGATGACATCACTGGGGACCCCATTAAACCATGACTGAAACCAGACTTAACCCTGAAAGTTTTCTTATGAGCATCAAATTCTTTTTTTCCTTAATACAGTCTGCACTGAGTTTCCTGACATGTGGAACATAAAAGAATCATAAGTGCTGTATAAATCCATAGAAGCTGCTCAAGTAGAAAGAACGGTTATAAGAAGGAGACATGGTATTGCTTTGCCCACCTTCTTCCCTCTTCTTCCCTGCAGACTGACTTCTCCTGTGACCCACCACAGCCCACCAAAACAGTGGCTTCTACCTCTGGGCTGCAAGATCTTCCAGGATGATTTTCAGTTAGTTGATCTTTATTTTTTAAATCTCATCCTAAACTGAGGATTCTCAAAGAAGAGAATCAGATTTGCACAGTCTGGGTGAGATGTCCAGTCCTGTTGTGTTAATAAGTTGTCAGGGCTGTGGAGGTGGGGCTTAACAGGCTTCTAGGCTGAACAAAGTGAGATATACAGGAAAAAAATATTTTACATTCCTAAGTGAAAGTGAATCACAGTCCTTGTTTTCCAGATGATGAAACTAATGCCCAAAGTAGAGTGACTTGCCCAAGATCATATAACTGGTAAATTACAAAATCCAGATTCATATCTTGCTCTTCTGTGGAGGTGAAAATGTTAGTCTTTAGTCACTCAGTCATGTCCGACTTTTTGTGACTCCATGGGCTGTATAGCCCACCAGGTTCCTCTGTCCATGGAATTCTCCAGGTGAGAAAACTAGACTGCGTAGCCATTCCCTTCTCCAAGGGATCTTTCCCACCCAGAGATCAAACCCAGGTCTCCTACATTGCAGGCAGATTCTTCATGGTCTGAGCCACCAAGGAAGCCTCATCTTGCTCTGCTGGACTCCAGATTTCATGATATTTCCACATTCCCAGCCCCACAAGTTTTTCTTTGGCTTTCTTTCATTTCCTCCCTGCCATGAGCCCACTTCTGGCTGGATGACCAGGGCAGGAAGTAGGAAAGCAGACTTCCCTGAGAAAAGAGGTAACACACCCAGGGCTGCAAAGAGGGATGGAGGTCATCTTGATCCCTTTGGCACTGAGGGCATCTGTAGTTTCCCACCAGAAGTAAGCACGGCTTACCTCCCAGAGACAGACCTGGCAGTCCACAGGCTCCAATCCCATAATTATTCAACACAAACAAGCGCTGAATTAACATTTCATGACCACATCACTTTTTACCCAAATAGCTATCTGATTGTGAACGTATTTGCCCGGGCCCTGCATTTCCACTGCTGAGATCTCCATTGGAAGCCGTTCAACCTCCACAAATCAGTCTTGATAACAAATCTTCTTGTGATTTAGGTAAAGTTCGAAGTGGGACAGGCCTCCTGTAGATGAAGCGCCCTGGTGACTGTGGTTAAACAAGGCCCTCTAGGAGGTGGGCCTGGGCATCTGCTGGCCACATGGTCCTGGCCTCAGGTTCCAGGAGACAATCCCGGATCTCTGACATTTACTTGGTGAGATCCATGGGATGATTCCCGGTAAACAATGGCTGAAAAAGATTTAAGAAAGGGAACTGCAGGGCTGGTTGTACCTGAAGGTTATTGAAAACCACAGCTGCAGACAGGGAGGAAGGGATGTATGCGCATCCCCTTCGGGGTGTCTTTTGGGGAGGCAGGTGACCTTGGGGTGGTGACTGAAGTGCTCAGATCCTCAGTATCCCCACTCAGGAGGTAGAGCTAATGAACCCTCCTTCACAGGCAGTCGTGAGGGTCACAGGGGGAGGGGCCGAGGGAAGCTCTTAGCATGGTGCCTGGCACGCAGTAGGTGCTCAGATAAAAAGTGACTGTTGAGTTGGGTGCCCAGGTGACTTGCTGAGCTGGGTGGGGGTGGTGATAGGGAACTCTGGCTTCCAGCCCTCATCTGTCCCGTCGCTAATCATCTAAGGAGGCTCTTGGCACCACTGGGTAGTGGAAGGGTGGGTTCACACAGAGGTAGAGTGGACGTGGAGCAGTGAGGACCTGGACAAGGCTCTCCCACCAAGGCTGACAGAGAGGCCCAGCCCGAGGGGGTGGGAAATAAGACTCGGCATTTAGAGACACTAGGAGCAGGTGACAGATGGCCAGGAAGACCAGTCCAGGCCTTCCAGCAACAAAACGGACATACAGAGCTCCACACACCATGGGGGCAAGGAGCAGGTGGTGAAAGGCATCCCCCACAGGGCATTGATCATTGCAGGAGCCGTTGTGAAGGAGAAATGAAGAGAACTTAGCTGTAACTGGACATGTGTGGTGCTGTGAGGGTGCTGTCTAGGACTAACTCTGCAGAGAACCACAGGAGAGAGAGACAGAAAGGGTTGCTGGGCCCTGGCGAGACAGAGCTGACCTCTGGGGAACTTCAGGGTGGGGGTGAAGTCAGAATACTGGAATCTGTGCCTGACTCTGCTCTGAACCACTGTGTGAGCCAGGACAAGTCACTTTCCCTCTCTGGACTTGTGTACACCAATCCGCACAGTGAGGGGCATTAGCTGGGGGGTCTCTAAGACTCCTCTCAGTTCAGGGGGTCAGACCTTGACTGTTTTTGGTTCTGTGTGATACCTTCAACCTATCCCCACATCCCAATCCTCTGCTTCAAGTCTGACCAGTGGCTCCCCAGCTCAAATCTGCCTTTTGTCTGAGGAAGATAAGTTGGCACCATCAAAGAACCTTAAATGAATGACACTGAGCCAGCTTCCCTTATGGCTCAGCTGGTAAAGAATCCACCTGCAATGTGGGAGACTGGGGTTCTATCCTTGGGTTGGGAAGATCCCCTGGAGAAGGGAAAGGCTACCCACTCCAATATTCTGGCCTGGAGAATTCCACGGACTGTATAGTCCAGGGGGTTGCAAAGAGTTGGACACGACTGAGAGACTTTCACTTCACACAGCAGCCTTCATGATCGCTGCATGATTCGGGTCTGGCAGTGACACGGCTGCTCAATTCATTAGAGTCTGGGGACAATGTGCCCTCACTCTTGGAGATGCCATTATGGGGAGGTTTCTGTAGCTTACTCCTTGGGAGAGAAGAAAATGGAAGAAGGGGCAGTGGGAGATGAACCTGACTCACACCTCTGGTGGGAGAGACTGACTCAGCAAAGCTTTGTTCTGGTCTCAGCTTGGACCTTTAGATGATAGAGGTGGGGCAGCCATCAGGCTCTTTCATTTCCTGTGACAGGAACCTCAGTGCAACCTGCCTTGAGCTCAGAATGGTTATACAAACATAAGAAGCTCAGAGATGGGGTAGCATTCAGCAGCACCTTGACTCAAGGGCTTAGATGATGCCACCAGGACTTGTTTCTTCTTTATTCTTCTTTTAGCATCCTTCTCGCACACAAGACCACTCTCAGGTCCCTCTTCACGGTGGCATGATGCTTCCCAACCTGACTGAAGTCCAGCAGAGAGAAACTGTCTTCCTCCCAGCTGATCAGAAATCCCGAGTCATTGACTTCAGAGGACAAATCCCAACTCCTGTACCATCAGACTGTATAGAAGGTCAGAATGTGCTGACTGGTTTAGGCCAATCAGGGTTCATCCAAGCTATAGGGGCTAAAAGTGGGAAAGGGTATAGCTTTGTCAGTAAAAGAACTAGGTCATAAAGACCCAGAGATATCCTCTAATGAGTTTGGGTGGAGAGAAATAAAACATATTAACAGAAACAAAATAAAGAGGGTAAAAAGCTGAGAAATGGAGTATTTCCTGCCATATCAGTAAACAAGGATGTCACAGTCATCAGTGATTCTGGCCCTCCAAATGTGAATTTCTGAGCCCTAAGTGCACCCAGGAAGGAGAAGAGTGCCTGTGATCTGGCAGGCACCAGGCTGCAGCCACTCCCTGTGGAGCACCGAGGAACTCAGGATGAGAAAAACACAGGATACTGAACCCAGATAGCTGAGATGCATATGAAAAGAATGGTTTCAGTGGGCCCAGACTCTTGCATCTTCCCATGCACAGAAAAGCACTGAATTCTTTAACTTGGGATATCTGGCTTTCTTTAATCAGCAATAATCTTTTGATGTTCAGACTAGTCGCCCTTTGTGGTAAGACTTCTATAAAGTTGGGGTCCTCCCATCAGCTCCTTGGAGCGGTTCTCTCAGGCGAGCTTGAGATGCTGTCTCCCAGGCTTAAAGTCTTAAAAATGCCCACCAAATATTATGTAACTCAATTTTGAGGTTGTGACTGTTTTTCTCCAGTTGACATTGCATTATGGCCAACCTCTTCTGTTTTTCCCAATGGTCCAATGATACTGGAACTACTCTCATCCTAGATATAGAATCTTAAGCTTTCAGAGTTGGACGAATCTTTGAAATTCTCGGTCCAACCCCCTTACTTTTACAGGCAATGCAACAGAGACCTAGAGGGCTTAAGTGACCATCTCAGGGTCTCACAATTCAGGGGAAGATGTCAGAGCAGGAAAAACCAGGGGCCCATCTACCCACCTAGACAAAAATTGTACTAGCAGAATCTGCCTAATTTATTTTGGAAGTCTGGAGAATTTTAGAAAGGTTGTAACTTCCCCTAGGAGAAGTCTTGGCTGGTAAATTGTTGTTAATTATGGTTAACCTTGGCTCAGCTTGGTAGCAGCTACGCTTCCTCCACTCTCTGGCCCAATATCAAGCAGCAGTGCAAATGTTCTTGAAGCAGCTTGGACACAACTTTAGGGAGCCAGTGTCGGCACCAGGACTCTGTCCTCCAAATATTGGGACCTGTGCTCTCATCACTAATTGCTGCTTCTATCTATGGAGGTACAGACAGGGAATTGAGAAGCCATTATTGCAACTCTCAGCATCAGTCATGGGCTGGTGTATCTCTCCCTTTGGTTTTTCTTTTTCTCCCTTTTAAGAGCATGCACTTAAAGACAAGGGCACTCTAAAGCAATGCATAAGGGAACTTAGAAGGTAATTGTTCATGTCCAGGGAAAGGTTCAGACAAAGCCTGAGAAGAGCTTAAGTTTACACCTCAGCCTGATCCCTAGCATAGAGACAGTCTACAGAAATCAATCAAACACACAAACCAGCAAATCATAGAGGGAGGGGACAGAATCTCATTTTTAGAGTTATCAAACGATAAGATCCAAACGTATAGTTTTCAACAACAACAGAAATCCCTGCATTTTATAGGGGGCATTCCATGCAGGCAGAGTGAGCCAGGTAGAAGGGCCCCTGGCTCCCAGTCTGATGCTCTCCCACCACCCCCTGACTTTGCTGACTGTGTGAGCCCTGAGCCATCATCCTCATGGCCCCTGATGGGGACACTCAACCACCCTGAAGTCAATACTTACACATTGACAACCTCTCCTTGAACCATGTCATCTTTGCAAGGTGTATCCACACAGAATGGAGGGCCAGACAAGTGGTTGGGGTTTGTCCAAGGTTAGCTGATCGCCAGTCAAAGATCAGAAGCAGCTCGCAGGCTTTCTGCGTCTCAGGACAGAAGCCTTCAAAGAGCTTGTGTCGTGTTACTCTCCTTTGGTCTTTGCAAGGCTGGCGCTCCTCGCACTAGTGCCCTCCTTAGAGATGTGAGGGCAAGCATCGGAGAGGCCCAGCCCCCTGGGCTCCCTCCCACGGCTGGCCAGCGATGGGGAGAGGGTGGGCCAGGTGGCCAGAGTTCAGTCCGGTCACCCTGCACACTGCCGCTCCTGCAGATGGGAATGGCCTTCCTGAGAGTAACTGGAAATCTGACCAAGGGAAGCTTAGACAAGTTGGGTTTTTTTTCTCATCCAACAGGGCCTCTGATGGGGCAGGGGGTGGGAGAAGTGTAGTGAAGGCCCTTTAGCTCCAAGATGCCATCGGCCCAGCCTCCTCCTCTACCTCCCCTCAGAGTCCTAGGTGAGTGCAGTCTACCCTAACACCACAGCTCCACCAGCGGCTCAGAGGGGATAGGGTAAGGACTTCGGCTTTTCCCAGATTTCTGAAAGTGCCCCATACAATCTCTGCCCCTCCTCCCCATCTCATTGGTGGGAACTGTGTCACGTGACTGTCTGCAGGGGGGTGGGAACTGTATGTTTTCCCATCTCATTAATGGGAACTGTGTCATATGACAGCCTGCAGAAAGGCTGAAAATGTAAGGCTTTTAAAGAATGGGAAATTGTTGATCCCCACCAAATAAGCATCGTAATAGTAAGAAAGAAGAGGGAAATGACTATCAGCGGACAGCCTGCAGCCTCTGCCCCAACATTGACAATCTCATTTTCATACTTGTTAACTGCCTGGATCCACATAAGCACATTTGTTGTAAGAGAGGCTGAGTCGCTTGCCAGGGGCTTGATGGGGTGGTTTGAACAACCAGACTAGAGCCTGACTGTCCGGGACACCCAGCAGCTCCCCAGATCTGCACTCCTGCCCTGTCTTGTGTATTCTCTTCTCTTTCACAGTCCCAGTTCTCTGTCTCGGCAGCTCTCCAGACCAGCAGGTGTCAGCACATTCCTGCAGCCTGGAGAAGAGAGGGCCGTGGTTTATCACGTTTATGACTCTGAACTACTTTAAGCAAGTCTGCTTTGGAAAGTCCAAACTCAAACCAACCCCTGTGATGTTACACTCCCTCTCTCATATCCTGCTGGTGGGATGTTCACTGGGGTAACCTTATCTAACGTCTGTCAAAATTCAAGATGCCTATGCCCTTTGTCTCAGCAGTTTAACTTCTAGGAGTGTATCATCCTGAAATAGCCAAGGGTGTGTATTTACATAAGGAAAAATGCCCATATCATTTGTAAAAATACGATAGTAAAAAATTTGAGATAATCTAATATTCATTAATGGGTTGATTACATAAATGATGGCATATTTCTACTATTGAATATTAAGCAGTCATTAAAAAATGAGTGTGGTTGCTATGACCTGTCTCAGGAGGCTATCCATCATGTACTTTTGGGTTAAAAACACTTTGATGAAAAGCATGGACAGTATGCAGCTACTTTGCATAAAATTGTAGGTGCAGGAAATATCTTGGAGGATAAATATTTGTACTAGGAGACCTTTGGAAATCCCTTATGGATCTGATGATATGAGCTATCTAAGGCCATTGTGCACAAGATTACTTTCTCTCTCTCCTGCTCAAGGACATCACCCAGCATCCCATCACTCTCTCCCCTGCATTCTGGATTTTGCTTCTCCACAGAATCATTCTAACAGATGTACAACACTGTTTCATTTCTCCAGTCTTAAAAGAGCATCAAAAACAAAATTAATGCTCTTCTGTTACCTTTGCTTCCCTTTACTGTCGATCACCTCAAGAGTAACCATACTTTTTTTTTCTTTTCTTTTCTCCTGTTTTCTTTTCTTTCTTCTCAACCCAGATTTCACTTGCTTATACTCCACCACAACTGCTCTTGTTGACATCACTAATGACTTCTGTACTGAGTTAATGGTCAAATTCCACGGACACTTGACTTACGAGTATTTAGTATAGTTGCTCACTTCTCTCTGAAAGCCTCACCTGGTTTTCCTCCTAACAGTCTGGCTGCTCCTCCTCAGGCTCTTCTTATAGTGTCCCCAGTTCTTCTCTTTGTTCTCTTCACCCTTCCTCACATATTCCCTTGGGAGTCTCCCCAGACTCCAATCATCTTTACGTGCATTTCATATGCTCATACACTTACTTTCACCCCAGTCTCTCCTCAAACATCCACCACTATTAGAATCTCCACCTGGAGGACCAACAGGCATCTCAAAATTCACGAGTCCCCACCTGAAATCCCATTCTTCCGTTTCCTCTCCCTTTCTAACCTACTATTCTGAGAGTCTCCTTCGTTTCAGCTTAGGCGGCTCCATCCTTCCAGTTCTCAGGCCAGAGATGCTGGACCCCTCTCATCCTCTCACACCCCCAGTCACATCTAGCAGCGAGCCTGCTGGCTCCCCTTCGAAGCGTTTCCAGACCTGGACCACTTCTCATCACCTCCACGGCCACCCCTCTGGTTTCCCATCCCAGTCACCATCCACCCTCTCCTGGATTATTGCAGCAGCCTCCTAACCACTCTCCCTGCTTTTCTTTCCAGGAGTCTTTGCTTCAGAGGGCAGCAGAGTGATCTCATGTGATCCTATTAAATTTGTCAGATCATGCTTCTCCACTGTTCAGAATCTTTCAGTGCTCTCATTGGTCAGAGAAAAACCCAGATCCTTTTCAGTGAACCTACATTTACTGAATGTAGCCCCAACCCTACATTTACTGAACTTCCCACCTCAGCTATCTCACTGATCTTTACCTCGTTGCTCTCCCACTGCTCCCTCCACTCCAGCCACACTGGCCTTCCCGCCACTTCTTGAACATGTGCCAGGTCTGCTCTGGCTCAGGGATCCTTGTACTTGTGGTTCTTCTGCCCGGGACTCTCCCCCCGACCTGTGCAGTGCTTGCTCCTCTGTCTGCAGTGACCAAGTCACGGGCAACATGATGGTTCTCGGAACAAAGTTCTGTAGCTCCTGAGGGTCCTCAGAGGATAGGTTACATACCTGCCCAGAGCAGAGAAGATGGATGATGACCAGGTCCTTTCTAGAATTTACTCTTTCTAGAAATCACGCTTTCCCACTTTTAATGTTATTACAAAATGAAAAGTTTTTAGTGGTGTCTTGAATGAAATAAGAAAACTGGGGCTGGATATCACCAATGGCCACAAGTTCTGCCCTGAAAATGTCAGGAGAAGGATTAGAACTAAGTGACCCCAGAAAGGTCTTCATCTTACAGACAGAACCTCCAGTGATGAGGAACTCATTCTCCCCATAGGTAACCATAAGCTACTCGACTGCCCTAAGTCAGTGTGGGGTCCCAGACCAGTCAGTACAGGCCCTACCTTTCTGGATGAAGATAGAAGCAGCATATTTCCCATAGAACAGGGGGATAAAGAAACCCTTTGGGCAGACTCTCTCTGTGGTCCTGAAATCTCCTACTCACTGTGATTAAAAAAATCGATCAAAGTCATATCTGAGGCTGAGCAGGGAGATATCCCTCATCTAAGCAATTCCTAAGATACCTCCGCGTTATAATAGTGAGGGTCTTAGATGAAAGGAAGTGGAGAGATTTAAGGGAAAGGCTTAACCTTCTACTTTTTTTTTCTGTGCTGTTTGAGCTGTTTTTCTCCAGCAAGGATATTACCTTCATAATGTGTTATTTATACATGTACGTATTAATGTATGAGTGCATGTGTGTGTGTGTGCGTGTCTGTGTCCCAGCTACAGGAGTGAGTGCTATTTACAAGAGAAAGGGATTCCGTGATTTACAAAAGGATTTGCTGAAGGCATCTTTGAAGTGCTCTGCTCTCCAGAGACCTACAGAAAAGAATTTTGATTTATAAACACTTTCCTTTCATGCTTTGATGCAATCCTTAAATACGTCTCCAATTTCTGTTTCAAGTTCTCTCCAATTTATCCAGCAATTCTCCAAGTTACAGCTATGTGCTGGGCACTGTGCTTGGCACAGTGGGGGAAGAAAGATGGAGACCCACCTTCAAAAGGAAGTGGGCGTTGTCGACTCTCACAGAGCAGGCTTTGAAAGAAGAACTTCTCAGAAGTTGATGGCAGGGGTGATTTAGCAAGACCCTCGGCATTGTCCATGAATTCAGCCAGGAGATCAGACATCAAGCGGCATCTCTGGCCTCCCAGGGTGATGGGGCAGCCAGAAGGCTCTACTGTAGTCAGAGGGGGTGAGGGTTATGGTGAAGAGTGGTGAACAGCTGCTCTGCTTCCCCATTGCCACCATCACTGTACAGAAACCATAAAAGGAGCCCTGCAATGTGATAAGTGTAGGTTTTTGAAACTGATAAAAAGAAGCTAAAGGCAGCTTGCGAAAACACATCCCAGTTAGACCTTAAGTAGGTGGGGAAGGGACAACTGTGAGCTTTTGAGTTCTCCATTCACCCAGCCAGCCCTGTAGTTGACTTCGCTGTTAGGTCGCCTTCACACCTCCGTGATATATAAGCTGCCTGTGCCCCTAATGTTGAGCAAAGGAACATCTGAAACCCTTGGGCAGGATTGCACTTATACTGAATTTTTATTTTATTGTTCCTACCTGAAATGAGTTTCTCTGGTGATAAAACCTTTTAAAAAAAGACTATATTTCTTTTGAAATCAGAATCAAAGCATGAAAAAAGCATAAGAACAACAAAGAAAACAGCACCCACCTCTTTGGGTTGCTGTGATGATTAATTAAGATAATACAACACCCTTGGCATGGTGCCTGGCACATGACAAGTGGTCAGGCAGTGGAGCTGCTGTAGCCTGATTACTTTTATGGCTGTGTGGTTGTGGCTGTTGGATATCAAGGGTCTTGGTAGGATTTTTGTTATATGACCTCCATACCTTGGCTGAAGCATTGGTAAAATCAGAATAACAAGTTTTTCCCAGCCTGAAAGCAGGATGACCTCTTAATGTCAGTCATTTCCCCTTTCCATGATCTCTGTTGCAGCTCTGCTGGGTTGGCAACCTTTGATGTTAACTGTACGAGAGGGCAGAAAGATGGTTTGGCGTGTCCCACTCATTTTTTTCATGATTCAGTACCTTCATTTGTTCAGAATTTGGGAAACACTTATGAAGCCTTCTCCTTATTCCCATTCTTATGATAAGGAGACTGGGTGGGGGGGTGGTGTGTGCAACTCTTGTTAAATTTGCAGCTTTAATCCCTCTCTGTGCAGGCAGTGGGCTCTCTGTTTGCTTTGACTGTGATATCAAGGACTCAAGGATTTGCCTGGGAGACCAGGATTCTATGGTCTTGGGAAGTTGGAAACAACTGACTCACTTGAATGCGTCAATTTTTTTCTCGATCATTGTCAGAAAATCAATATTTGATGTGCCCCTCAGCCAGTGCTCACCTTCCCCCCTCAAGAAGTGGAAGGAAATATCAATGATCTTAACGAGATCTAAATAAAAGTGTCTCAAGCAAACCAGAGGGGAGATGTGCACGTGGCTCCTAACACGGCAATAAATCTGAGGCTGATGAATCACCTGGGCAGGTGCCTCTGTCACCAGCATCCTGGCTCAGGACTGGAGTGGTGCAATTACTTCTCTCGTGGTGGTTATCTCAAGTGAGCTGGTCCATTTTTCTCATTTATTACTACTGAATTTCAGGAAAGTGTTTACTGAATCCTCCCTCCACTTCCTTACCTAAATATTATATTTATTTGGCGAGGGCCAGAAGGTGCCCTGCAGTAAGACAACTCAGTCCCTCAGCCTGCCTGTACAGAGGGTTCTCTTGTGGGCGTGACGGGTGGGTATCAGACAGCCAGCTCCTTATAACCTTCATCCCCATCAGTGGTGCCATAAGTTTGCCTTCCTCCCTTTCCCCTGCTCTGTGGACAGATGTTTCTAATGCAAGTCGTTAGGAATAAGCTGAGCTAGGCAGAAGAAGGGGGCAACAGAGGATGAGATGGTTGGATGGCATCATTGACTCAATGGACATGACTTTTTGAGCAAACTCAAGGAACGAGTGAAAGACAGGGAAGCCTGGCGTGCGGCAGTCCATGGGGTCACAAAGAGTCAGACAGCACTGAGTAAACAATAATAACAAGGAATGATAGAAGATTTTGGGAGGGATTTTCCTGCCTACACAGGATGGGGAGGAAAGGGGGCAGTTGGCCAGCAGGGCTAGTTTCTTATGTCCAACTTAAACCTCCCCTTCACTGTATGTTCTATTGCAGTCAGAACTCCAAGAGGAATTGACTTTAATCATCAAAGCAACAGATCCCAGGGCATCCACAGATCCTCTGGCACTCTAGGGTCTGAGTTGCATATCAAAATAAATGAATACATTAAAAAAATTGTGTAGCTTTTCTTCCAGGCATAGGCTTCTCTGAGTCATCTCAGCTTCTCTGGAAAACAGACAAGTGCCTGATTCTGGGTATTATGGAGAATCACATAGACCCAACATAATAGTGGCTTATGCAAGACAGAATTATATTACTCCCTTACACAACAGTTCCCTGATAGCTCAGTTAATAGAGAATCTACCTGCAATGCAGGAGTCCCCAGTTTGATTCTTAAGTTGGGAAGATCCTCTGGAGAAGTGATAGACTACCCACTCCAGTTTTCTTGGGCTCCCCTTGTGGCTTAGCTGGTAAAGAATCTGCCTGCAATGCAGGAGACCTGGGTTCGATCCCTGGGTTGGGAAGACCCCCTGGTCTGGTGAATCCCAAGGACTACAGTCCATGGACTCGCAAAGAGTCGGATACAACTGAGCGAATTTCACTTTCACTTACACAACAGTTCTAGCTTTGGCTATTGAGACCTTTTGAGGTAGCTCCACAGTCTGAGGGACCCAAATTACTTCCATCTTTTGCTATCATTCCTAATTTCTTGGCCATATTAATGTTGTGAAATTGACCACAATTCCATGTCCATATTCCCTCCAGTAGGAAGGGAGAACAAGAGGACATGAAAAGTGTGAGCTTTCCAGGATGCAGCCTAGAGGAAAAGCAATGCTACGTTCCAGATAAAGGTGCTCCATTTTAAAGATGCTTGGAAGAAACAAATGTGTCGAGTTCTTTATCTGTAGTAAGTTTTAATATAAAAGATAGTGGAGATTCAAGAGAGAATATTTGCTTTTGGGTAAATGTCCTACAAGGTCATCATGCACATGAACTTTCAACTATCAGTATATATGGGTAAGGTTAGTAATCTTGAGTTTAGGGTACAATCTAAATTTTTTTCTAAAAAATAAAAGTAAATTTTGAGGAAACTCTCAACCATGTGCTCTAAATAGAAATAAAATAAGTTTTTAAATTAGAATATTTTTTTAAAAAAGGATGCAGCTTGGAACACATGTGAGTATTCACATGCAATTGGTAGAAATTAGTTTCGTGGCTGCACCTTGCTGCAGGGGAAGCTGAGACACGTGCCTTTCAAATTTTTATGCAGCTGAAATTTGAGGTTCTATAACTAAAGGAAGAAGTGAAGAATATGTGGAGGTGAGATGAGTGGAGAAGGCTGGCTGGCCATATCAACTATATGTGTAAGAGGAAGTTTTTGGAAAGTAAGGTGGTGCTGGCAGGAGAGAAGGGAAAGAGTTGGGTCCATTCTATATTTCCTAACTTTCCTGTCTTCCTAGAGTCTTGTTTCCTCTTCTGACCTTTCTCAGCCTTGACTCTGATATGTGCTTCTTCTCTTATCTTAATTTGGTTCTTCTAAAGTATCTCCAGATCATCTAATAGCTTTACAATTCACTAAACTAAGTGATATCTGATACGAGTAGAGAATTTAGTTGTTAGAACACACCCTGTGCCAGACATAATGCCGGGTTTGGAGATACAGCAGAGAAAAAGCAGGCCTGATTCCTTCCCTCTTGGAGTGTAGATTACAGCAGGAGAAAATGGCACAAATATATATCAGGTTGCAGCGATGATTTCTACTTATGGCCATGATGGAGCAACAGGACCTGGATTTGTCTTATCTTTCTGCATGAAATAATTAAAGAACTGGATAACATATATGAAATAATTCTTCAGATATTAGGCATCAAGCAAAAGAGGCATACTAATCCCTGAAAGATGGGAAATGAAAAGCAAGTCCCATAAATATTTTAGGGTGAAAAAGTCTTTATTCCTCTTTTGCTTCTGAAAGGTAATCTTCTGGGCTTAGAGTTTAGAACAGGAGGGTTTGTTCTCAACATTATAAGATGTTTCTCCACTGTTTTCTCATTTGAATTATTTCTGAGGAGAAATCTGCTGTCGTCCATATTTTTATTTCTCTGAACATTCAATGTCCTTATTTTCCTTCTGGCTGCTTTTGAGGCTTTCTTTTTATTACTGGCTTTGAGCACTTTGATTATGACATGACTTGGTGTAGATATTTTTTAAATACTCTGTGTGTGTGCTTGGGAGTTGTAGAGCTTCTTAGACTGGTGTGTTTATGCTTTTCATCAAATTTGGAAAAATTTTGCCCATTTTTTTCAATTTTTTTTCTGTCTTGAAAGAATGAATCCCCAGTGAACTCACATCACAAGAAATGTTACATGAAATCTTTATGTTAGAGGAGAAACAATGGTGGATAGAATATGGATCTCACAAAGGAATGAGGAGCACTGGACACAGGAATTAGGCAGGGAAATACAAAATAGTTTCTGTCATTATTTAAATCTCTGAAAAAACCGTTGGCCGTTTGAAGGCTAGCAACAACAGTGTAAAGCTGGGCTTATAATCTATGTAGAAGTAAAGTATATGACCATAATAGCTTAAAAGGGAGAGAAGAAAGTATATTGGTGCATGCATGCATGCTAAGTCACTTCAGTCATGTCCAATTTTGTATGACTCTGTGGACTGTAGCCTGTCAGGCTCCTCTGTCCATGAGATTCTCCAGGTAAGAATACTGGAAGGGTTGCTATACGCTTCTCTAGGGGATCTTCCCCACCCAGGAATCAAACCTGCGTCTCTTATGTCTTCTGCATTGGTAGAGGGATTCTTTACCAACAGTACTACCTGAGAAGCCTGTACTAGTACAGTGTTTTATATTATATTCAGTGTTATATTAATACTGTCACTTGACGGTACACAGTGGTAAGTTAAGATATATACTATAAATCTCAAAACAACACTAAAATGCCAAAACAAGATATTGGTAATAAGCCAACAAAGAAGATAGAATCAGAAAAAAGTGTTCAGTTATCCAAAAAGAAAGTAGTAAAATAAGAAAAAAGTGAACAAAGAGCAGACTTGACAAGTAGAAAAAGAAGAGCAAGGTTATGTGTAAAAACTAATCATATTAACAACCAGGTTAAGTGTAAATTCTCTAAACACCTACTGAAATGTGGAGGTAGTCTGATTAGATTAAAAAGCAAGAGTGAATTATATGGTACTCAAGAAAAAACCACTTTAAATATTAAGATACAGATAGGCTAAAAGTAAAATAATGGAAAATGATGTCATGTTAAAAATAATCAATAAAAAGCTGAAGTGGCTATATTAATATCAGAGTAAATGTCAGAGCAGAGAATACTACCAGGGATAAAAAGAGTCATTTAATAATGATAAAGCTGTCAATTCATCAAGGGAAAATAGGAGTCCTGAATATTTGTGCACCTGAAAGCAAAAATGAATAGAACTGCAGAGAGAAATAGACAAATCCATAATTATTATGGAAGATTTCAATATCACTCTCACAGTAATTGATGGAATAAATACACAGAAAGTAAATAAGAATATAAAATAGTTTTACAGCACTATCAGACAATTTGATCTAACTGACATTTATAAAACTCTACTCAATAATGGAAGGATACATATTATTTTCAACTACATACAGAACATTTACCAAGATGGATTAATAAAGTCTCAATAATTTAAAAGGATTCTAAGTATACAAAGTATATTATCTGTTCATAATATTAAAAATGTAGAACTCTATAGGAGAAAGATATCTGGAAAATCCCCCAAATATTTGGAAACTAAATAATTCACCTCCAAACAACTCACATGTTAAGAATGAACCAATAGGGAAATAGAAAATATTTTGAACTGAATTACAATAAAAACTTATATTAAAATGTATGACATGCCATTATTGCAGCATTTAGGGAAGAATTTATAGCACTAGACACCTATATTATAAATAAGAAAGGTCTAACATCAATGACTTTAGCTTCCATCTCAAGAAGATGGAAGAGCAAATTAAGCTCAAAATAAACTGAAGAAAGGTAATATACTCATTTTCACTATATTGATTCTTCCCATCCATGAACATGGTATATTTCTCCATCTATTTGTGTCATCTTTCATTTCTTTCATCAGTGTTTTATAGTTTTCTATATATAGGTCTTTCTTTAGGTAGATTTATTCCTAAGTATTATTCTTTTTGTTGCAATGGTGAATGGAACTGTTTCCTTAATTTCTCTGTTTTCTCGTTGTTAGTGTGTAAGAATGCAAGGGATTTCTGTGTGTTAATTTTAAATCCTGCAACTTTACTGTATTCATTTATTAGCTCTAGTAATTTTCTGGTGGTATCTTCAGGGTTTTCTATGTAGAGGATCATTTCGTCTGCAAACAGTGAGAGTTTTACTTCTTTTCCAATTTATAGATTCAATGCAATCCCTATCATGCTATAAATGGTATTTTTCACAGAACTAGAACAAATAATTTCACAATTTGTATGGAAAAACAAAAAACCTCGAATAGCCAAAGCAATCCTGAGAAAGAAGAATGGAACTGGAGGAATCAACCTGACTGACTTCAGACTATACTTCAAAGCTATGGTCATCAAGACAGTATGGTACTGGCACAAAGACAGAAATATAGATCAATGGAACAAAATAGAAAGCTCAGAGATAAATCCATACACCTATCATGAACTCCTTATTGCCAAATTCAGACTTAAATTGAAGAAAATAGGGAAAACCACTAGACGATTCAGATATGACCTAGATCAAATACCTTATGATTATACAGTAGAAGTGAGAAATAGATTTAAGGAACTAGATCTGATAGACAGAGTGCCTGATGAACTCTGGATGGAGGTTCGTGATGTTGTACAGGAGACAGGGACCAAGACCATCCCCATGGAAAAGAAATGCAAAAAAGAAAAATGGCTGTCTGAGGAGGCCTTACAAATAGCTGTGAAAAGAAGAGGAGTGAAAAGCAAAGGAGAAAAGGAAAGATATAAGCAACTGAATGCAGAGTTCCAAAGAATAGCAAGGAGAGATAAGAAAGCCTTCCTCAGTGATCAATGCAAAGAAATAGAGGAAAACAACAGGATAGGAAAAACAAGAGATCTCTTCAAGAAAATTAGAGATTCCAAGGGAACATTTCAGCAAAGATGGGCTCGATAAAGGACAGAAATGGTATGGACCTTATAGAAGCAGAAGATATTAAGAAGAGGTGGCAGGAATACACAGAAGAACTGTACAAAAAAGATCTTCACGAACAAGATAGTCACGATAACGTGATCACTGACCTAGAGCCAGACATCTTGGAATGTGAAGTCAAGTGGGCCTTAGAGACCATCACTAAGAACAAAGCTAGTGGAGGTGATGGAATTCCAGTTGAGCTATTTCAAATCCTGAAAGATGATGCTGTGAAAGTGCTGCACTCAATATGCCAGCAAATTTGGAAAACTCGGCAGTGGCCACAGGACTGGAAAAGGTCAGTCTTCATTCCAATCCCAAAGAAAGGCAATGCCAAAGAATGCTCAAACTACCGCACAATTGCACTCATCTCACACGCTAGTAAAGTCATGCTCAAAATTCTCCAAGCCAGGCTTCAGCAATATGTGAACCGTGAACTTCCAGATGTTCAAACAGGTTTTAGAAAAGGCAGAGGAAGCAGAGATCAAATTGCCAACATCCGCTGGATCATGGAGAAAGCAAGAGAGTTCCAGAAAAACATCTATTTCTGCTTCATTGACTATGCCAAAGCCTTTGACTGTGTGGATCACAAGAAACTGTGGAACATTCTGAAAGAGATGGGAATACCAAACCACCTGACCTGCCTCTTGAGAAACCTGTATGCAGGTCAGGAAGCAACAGTCAGAACTGTACATGGAACAACAGACTGGTTCCAAATAGGAAAAGGAGTATGTCAAGGCTTTATATTGTCACCTTGCTTATTTAACTTATATGCAGAATACATCTTGAGGAACGCTGGGCTGGAAGAAGCACAAGCTGGAATCAAGATTGCTGGGAGAAACATCAATAACCTCAGATATGCAGATGACACCACCCTTATGGCAGAAAGTGAAGAGGAACTCAAAAGCCTCTTGATGAAAGTGAAAGAGGAGAGTGAAAAGGTTGGCTTGAAGCTCAACATTCAGAAAACAAAGATCATGGCTTCTGGTCCCATCACTTCATGGCAAATAGAAGTGGGGAACAAGTAGAAGCAGTGACAGACTTTATTTTTTTGGGCTCCAAAATCACTGCAGATGCTGATTGTAGCCATGAAATTAAAAGACGCTTACTCCTTGGAAGGAGAGTTATGACCAACCTTGATAGTATATTAAAAAGCAGAGACATTACTTTGCCAACCAAGGTCCGTCTAGTCAAGGCTATGGTTTTTCCCGTGGTCATGTATGGATGTGAGAGTTGGACTGTGAAGAAAGCTGATCGCTGAAGAATTGATGCTTTTGAACTGTGGTGCTGGAGAAGACTCTTGAGAGTCCCTTGTACTGCAAGGAGATCCAACCAGTCCATTCTAAAGGAGATCAGTCCTGGGTGTTCATTGGAAGGACTGATGCTAAAGCTGAAACTGCAATACTTTGGCCACCTCATGAGATGAGTTGACTCACTGGAAAATACTCTGATGCTGGGAAAGGTTGGCGGTGGGAGGAGAAGGGGACGACAGAGAATGAGATGGCTGGCTGGCATCACCGACTCTGTGGACATGAGTTTGAGTGAACTCTGGGAGTTGGTGATGGACAGGGAGGCCTGGCGTGCTGTGATTCATGGGGTCGCGGAGAGTCGGACACGACTGAGCGACTGAACTGAACTGAACTGATGAACACCTTATTTTCAACAAAGAAGGCAAGAATATACAATAGAGAAAAGACAATCTCTTTAACAAGTGGTGCTGATAAAACTGGTCAACCGCTTGTAAAAGAATGAAACTAGAATACTTTCTAACACTATACACAAAAATGAACTCAAAATGGATTGGAGATCTAAATGTAAGACCAGAAATTATAAAACTCCTAGACGAAAACATCGGAGAAGGCAATGGCACCCCACTCCAGTACTCTTGCCTGGAAAATTCCATGGACAGAGGAGCCTGGTAGGCTGCAGTCTTTGGGGTCACGAAGAGTTGGACAAGACTGAGCGATTTCACTTTCACTTTTCACTTTCATGCATTGGAGAAGTAAATGGTAACCCACTCCAGTGTTCTTGCCTGGAGAATCCCAGGGACGGGGGAGCCTGGTGGGCTGCCATCTATGGGGTCACACAGAGTCGGACACGACTGAAGTGACTTAGCAGAGGAAAACATAGGCAGAACACTCTCTGACATAAATCACCGCAGGATCCTCTATGACCCACCTCCAAGAGTAACGGAAATAAAAGCAAAAATAAACAAATGGGACCTAATTAAACTTAAAAGCTTTTGCACAATGAAGGAAACTATAAGCAAGGTGAAATGACGGCCTTCAGAATTGGAGAAAATAATAGCAAGTGAAGCAACTGACAAAGAACTAATCTCAAATATATGCAAGCAGCTCTTGTAGCTCAATATCAGAAAAATAAATGACCCAATCAAAAAGTGGGCCAAAGAACTGAACAGTTCTCCAAAGTAGACATACAGATGGCTAACAAACATATGAAAAGATACTCAACGTCACTCATTATCAGAGAAATGCAAATCAAAACCACAATGAGGTACCATCTCAAGCCAGTCATAACGGATAGGCTGGAGAGGGTTTCGAGAAAAGGGAACCCTCTTACACTGTTGGTTGGAATGCCACTATGTACATAAACTAGTACAGCCACTATGGAGAACAGTGTGGACATTCCTTAAAAAACTGTAAATAGAACTGCCATACAAGCCAGCAATCCCACTGCTGGGCATATACACCGAGGAAATCAGAATTGAAAGAGACATGTGTATCCCAATGTGCATCAAAGTACTGTTTACAATAGCTAGGACATGGAAGCAACCTAGATGTCCATCAGGAGATGAATGGATAAGAAAGCTGTGGTACATATACACAATGGAATATTACTCAGCCATTAAAAAGAATGCATTTGAATCAGCTCTAATGAAGTGGATGAAACTGGAGCCTATTATACAGAGTGAAGTAAGTCAAAAGAAAAACACCAATACGGTATATTAATGCATATATATGTGAAAGAGGAGAGTGAAAAAGTTGGCTTAAAGCTCAACATTCATAAAACTAAGACCATGGTATCTGGTCCTATCACTTCATGGCAAATAGATGTGGAAACAGTGGCTGACTTTATTTTTCTGGGCTCCAAAATCACTGCAGACGCTGATTGCAGCCATGAAATTAAAAGACGCTTACTCCTTGGAAGGAAAGTTATGACCAACCTAGATAGCATATTAAAAAGCAGAGACATTACTTTGCCAACAAAGGTCCGTCTGGTCAAGGCTATGGTTTTTCCTGTGGTCATGTATGGATGTGAGAGTTGGACTGTGAAGAAAGCTGATCGCCGAAGAATTGATGCTTTTGAACTGTGGTGCTGGAGAAGACTCTTGAGAGTCCCTTGTACTGCAAGGAGATCCAACCAGTCCATTCTAAAGGAGATCAATCCTGGGTGTTCATTGGAAAGACTGATGCTAAAGCTGAAACTGCAATACTTTGGCCACCTCATGCGGCGAGTTGACTCACTGGAAAAGACTCTGATGCTGGGAGGGATTGGTGGCGGGAGGAGAAGGGGACGACAGAGAATGAGATGGATGGATGGCATCACCAACTCGATGGACATGAATTTGAGTGAACTCTGGGAGTTGGTGATGGACAGGGAGGCCTGGCGTGCTGTGATTCATGGGGTCGCGGAGAGTCGGACACGACTGAGCGACTGAACTGAACTGAACTGAACTGAACATTGTAAAGAAAGAAGCAAGTCCATCATTACTCACAAATGACACAGTCTTGGACATAGAACATTCTATGGAATCTACAAAAAGCTTTACTGAAAAGTGAATTTAGCAAGGTTACAGGATGTAAAATTAATATACAAAATTTGCATTTCTATATATTGGCAATAAAAATGGAAATTAAAATGTAAAAATCAATATCATTTACAATAACATAAGATATAAAATCATTAGGGATAAATCTGGCAAAAGATATAAAAAAACTTGTACGCTGAATATTATAAAACATTTCTCGGAGAAATTTAATATAATTGGAAGGAGAGATTATACTGTGTTCACGGATTAGAAAACCTGTTATTATTAAGATGTCCCTTTTGTCAAGCACAGCTCTGACCATGGCATCTCCCCTCGGAACAATAGTCAAGAATTCCTCACAGAAGGAAGCTGTGAAACTTAGGAGGTGAGGTTGCCCACGATCTTACCTACAAAGGTTATGCAGGAGGATGGGGTGGTACAGCAAACTCTGAAGCCACGCACATCTCGGTTCTGTAACTTACTGGTTTGGTTACCTAACCTCTCTGAACCTCAGTTTCCTCTTCTATAAAATGAGGATTACAACAGTGTCTGCCTCATAGAGTTGTTGGAGAGATGAAAAGCTAGTGTGTCTGAAATACTGGAGAACAATGCCTGTATTACATGGAAAGTTGTCAGTAATGTGCACATTCTTGTGATTGCTTAGGTTAATTTTTGGGGTGGGGGATTTGAGCAGCACCTTTTCCTTCTGGGATCAGGCTCTCCCCTGACCTGTGCCTGCCCCACTCTCAACTGACCACTCAGATGCTTTGTTCTTGCTGTTGCCTCCCTCTGCCCGGATGCTGCATCCTCTAGACTCTGCTGCTGCTGCTGCTAAGTCACTTCAGTCGTGTCCGACTCTGTGTGACCCCATAGACAGAAGCCCACCAGGCTGCCCCATCCCTGGGATTCTCCAGGCAAGAACACTGGAGTGGGTTGCCATTTCCTTCTCCAATGTGTGAAAGTGAAAAGTGAAAGTGAAGTCGCTCAGTCGTGTCCGACCCTTAGCGACCCCACGGACTGCAGCCCACCAGGCTGCTCCATCCATGGGATTTTCTAGGCAAGAGTACTGGAGTGGCTTGCCATTGCCTTCTCCGCCTCTAGACTCTAGGTTTGCCCAAACGCTGCCCACCCTTCAGCGCACCAGCACCCATGGGCCTTGCAGGCAGAGCCCAGAGGGAGAAATGAACTCTGGGGATAGAGAGGTGTGGTTTCATCACCACCCCACCCCACTTGCCTTGTGACCTTAGACTTGTTATTTAACTGCTCTAAGCAGTTCACTCATCTTGCATGTGCAGATGGTGACGTCAACCCCACAAGTTTCTTACGTAGATTAAATGTGATGGTTCACGAGAAGGGCTTGGTACAGAGTGAGTGCCTAATAATTGCTCATTGACACGATCGGTGCTGGGCTGACTGAGCCAGTTCTGCCTCCAGAAAGGCAGGCAACGTTCCTGGGGAAGTCTCATCCGCCAGCCTCAGTCTGGGAAAGAGAAATGGAAATTTTTCTAATTCTAGAAAGTAAATGTCAGAGGCTTGGAAAGGATTCTGATGTCCCGAAAATAAATACCTGGCATGGGGAAAATATGCGGGGGTGGGGAAGGATGGGGTGGGGGTGGTGGCCAGGGTGAGGCAGAGATGGGGTGCCGAGACAGAGACGGAAAGGGAGAGACAGACACACAGAGGGAGTGGCAGACTCTGTGAGACCACAGGATCCCTCTTCTTCTTGGGATAAGAGATTCAGGCACCCTCTGAGCATTCTTGGGCAGCAGAGGGTCTTCCTTCTCTGGAATATGGGCCTGCTGAGCAGAGCGTGGGCCGGGAGATGCCTGCAAAGCTCCAGGGAATCTCGATGCTGCAAACATCTCCAAGCCCTCTATGCCTCGCAGCCAGTCCCCAGGGCTCAGCCAAGCATCGCCTAGAAATCCTTCCTCAGCACCCCTGCTTCTCACTCTTCCTCCAAAGTGACTCTGGTGACCTGGCTCCCAGGCCCTTTACCACCTTGTTCCCTTCTCTGGATCCCTGGTGACTGTGGGAATCCCCAGTTCCCTGTGCAGCCTGCGAGTGGAAGCCGTCTTTGCCCCTGGTCTGGCCCCCCAGCCCCTCAGCTGAGGTTGACACTTGTCCTTCTCTGGGATCTGGTCCCAGAGTCAAATTCTACCCCTAGAGACCTTGGGAGACATCTAAGTGTTGGAAGCCAGCAGAGGATGGCCTGGATGTACATCAGCCAGAGGCTTGGATCACAGCCTGGGTGGACAGCGGGCTCAGAGGGATGGGGTCACACAGAACTGGGAAGGCTGACTATCTGCATGATCCATCCATGTTTCAGGGATGCCCTGATTTTGCCCAAGGGGTGCTTACCAGCCGGAACTAGTGATAGTGGCCTTGGAGGGACTTGAGAAGCAGAGGCAAAACCCGTTCACAGACCCTCGGATACACGCCAGTCACCACACTCGGGCTTCTGTCTGTCTTATTCCATTTCATTCAGTTTCCATTCGTGGGGATTTTTGTTGTTTTCCAGTTGCTAAGTTGTGTCTGACTCTTTGAGAACCCCTGGACTGCAGCATGCCAGGCCCCCTGTCCCTTACCATCTCCTGGAGCTCACCCAAGTTCGTGTCCATTGAATCGGTGATGTCATCCAACCATCTCATCCCCTGCCACCCTCTTCTCCTTTTACCTTCAATCCTTCCCAGCATCAGGGTCTTTTCTGGTGAGTCGGCTATTTGTATCAGGTGGCCCAAGTGGGGATTTTAATCCTTATTTAACATTGGGAATGTAAAGCTCAGAGAAGTAAAAGCAACCTGTCCAAGGCCTCGAAGAAAGTGTGGCTGAGGCTGGACTCTGCTCCAGGTGGGTATCACTTGGCTGTGTTTGGCTTCGTGGGCACATTGCCAGCATGTGGCTACCTGTGGGATACCAGGACTAGTATTTCACAGCGGGGCATTATTCTCTGCTGCGCACTATTCTGCATTCCCAGGATACAGCACAGGACTGAACAAAACCTGGTGCCTGCCCTTGAGACCTGGGGTGGTGACAGAAACAGCAAGGAGGGTGAGCAAAGTCTTCTCCAGGGATGAACAAAAGCGTTCTCTGTGTGGATCAAGACTCTTCTGTGAGAAGTTGCCAAAATCCAGCTCGAAAACCATGCAAGCACAGGTGCCCAGGATCAGCCAGTGCAGCCCTGTTTATAACTGTGAAAAACAGAAACAATTTAAATACTTACAGACAAGAGAGAAGGAGGAAGTCACAGCACTTTCGTACCATGCGCTGTGGGTAGCCATTGAAAAATATGGGGAAGGGTTTTGTGTGTTGACCTAGAAGAGGACGCTGATGCAGGGTCGGGTGGAAAAAGCAGGTTATAAAACAGGGAGAACTGGATGAACCAAGGGCAGACTTAGCTTTCGCCTGGACTGTGGGGACAGCCTCCTGCCCGTTCCCTGCTTCCCCTGACTGCTGCAGACTGTTCTCCTCTCAGCAGCTAGAAAAATCTCTTTAAAACCAAAGTCCTCTTCTCAAAGCCCCCCAAGGGCTCCTCACAGCACTGAGTGGCAGTCAAAGTCCTCCAAGACTCCTCAGGCCCTACCCACCCACCTGCTCTCACTCATGCCCTCTTCTGCTGTGCCAGCCTCGGAGTCCTGACGGCTCCCAAATAGTTGAGCGCATTCCCTTCTTGGGGCCTTTGCACCTGCTGCTTCCTCCACCTGGAATGTTCTCTTGCCCATCCACAGGGCTCACTCCTCTGAGCTTTCTGCTCAGACACTATTTCGCATGTGGGGGGGCGGTTCCTGAGCATTCTTTTACTCTGCTTAACTGATCTTCCCAACACTTTTCACCTGATGGAGTGCATATTTAGTTGGCATATTCATCCTTCATCTGTCACCCGGCTGGCACCCCAGAATGTGTGCATCTCAGCAGACTTGGTTTATGAGCCCTGCTGTGTCCTCAGGTACTTTGGGCCAAGACTCAACCTAGGGGCAGACAACTGGGATTAGGGCAACCAGTTCACATGTGGTCTGTTTGAGGTGCACATCTGACCATCATTGGGCCCAGTTAGAACTCCCCTTGGTTGCTGACCACTCCTGAGACAAGGGCTGTGATCCTAGAGAAAGACTGCAGCTCCCACCCCACCCTCAGCCGCAGCCTCGTCCAGATTCTCAACTTGCTCTCTGAGCTCCAGCCCCCTTACAGTTTTCCAGCTGTCTGTCCTCACCTTGCTTCAGCTTCCCCAGGACCTTTGCACATGCTCCCTTGTTGCCTGAGGTGCTCTTAATTTCACATTTATGCACACAACTTTGTTTAAAGCTGGTATCCCCCTCTAGGGGCTTCCCTGGTGGCTCAGCAGTAAAGAATCTGCTTGCCACTGCAGGGGACCTGGATTCAATTCCTGGTTGGTAAGATCTCCTGGAGAAGGAAGTGGCAACCCACTCCAGTATTCTTGCTTAGAGAATTCCATGGACAGAGGAGTCTGGCAGGCTACAGTATGTGGGGTTGACTTAGTGACTAAACAAAAAAACAACAAAACTCCTCCACTAAGCTGCAAAGTTACATGAGGGCAGGGGCTGTTTGCTTCCTTACTGCCCTGTCCTGTGTCCAGCACAGTGTCTGGCACATCATAGTTGCTGTTTGGTCAACAAGTTGTTTCTGACTCTTTGCAACCCTAGGGACTGCAGCACACCAGGCCCCTCTGTCCGTCACCATCTCCCAAAGTTTGCCCAAGTTCATGTCCAAGGCACACCAGTTAGTTCAGTCACTCAGTCGTGTCTGACTCTTTGCGACCCCATGGACTGCAACATTCCAGGCTTCCCTGTCCATCACCAGCTCCTGAAGCTTGCTCAAACTCATGTCCATTGAGTTGGTGATGCTATCCAACCATCTCATCCTCTGTTGTCCCCTTCTCCTCCTGCCTTCAATTTTTCCCAGCATCAGGGTCTTTTCCAATAAGTCAGTCCTTCACATCAGGTGGCCAAAGTATTGGAGTTTCAGCTTCAGCATCACTCCTTCCAATGAATATTCAAGACTGATTTCCTTAGGATAGACTGGTTTGATCTCCTTGCAGTCAAAGGAACTCTCAAGAGTGTTCTCCAACACCAAGTTCAAAATCATCAATTCTCTGGTGCTCAGCTTTCCTTATGGTCCAACTCTCACATCCATATGTGACTACTGGAAAAACCATAGCCTTGACTAGATGGAACTTTGTTGGCAAAGTAATGTCTCCGCTTTTTAATATGCTGTCTAGGTTGGTCATAACTTTTCTAAGGAGCAAGCGTCTTTTAATTTCATGACTGCAGTCATCATCTGCAGTGATTTTCAGTTCAGTTCAGTACAGTCACTCAGTCGTGTCCGACTCTCCACGACCCCATGAATCACAGCACGCCAGGCCTCCCTGTCCATCACCAACTCCCGGAGTTCACTCAAACTCATGTCCACAGAGTCGGTGATGCCATCCATCCATCTCATTCTCTGTCGTCCCCATCTCCTCCCGCCCCCAATCCCTCCCAGCATCAGAGTCTTTTCCAGTGAGTCAACTCGTCGCATGAGGTGGCCGAAGTATTGGAGTTTCAGCTTTAGCATCAGTGATTTTGGAGCCCCCCAAAAGTAAAGTCTCTCACTGTTTCCATTGTTTCCCCATCTATTAGCCATAAAGTGATGGACCGAATTCCATGATCTTCGTTTTTTGAATGTTGGGTTTTAAGCCAGCTTTTAACTCTCCTCTTTCACTTTCATCAAGAGGCTCTTTAGTTCTTCACTTTCTGCCATAAGGGTGGAGTCATCTGCATATCTGAGGTTATTAATATTTCTCCCGGCAATCTTGATTCCAGCTTGTGCTTCATCCAGCACAGCATTTTGCATGATGTACTCTGCATATAAGTTAAATAAGCAGGGTGACAATATACAGCCTTGATGTACTCCTTTCCCTGTTTGGAATCAGTCTGTTGTTTCATGTCTGGTTCTAACTGTTGCTTCTTGAACTGCATACAGGTTTCTCAGGAGGTAAGGTGGTCTGGTATTCCCAACTCTTTAAATATTTTCCACAGTTTGTTGTGATCCACACAGTCAAAGGCTTTGGTGTAGTCAATAAAGCAGGACTAGATATTTTTCTGGAACTCTCTTGCTTTCTCTATGATCCAACTAATGTTGGCAATTTGGTCTCTTGTTCCTCTGCCTTTTCTAGATCCAGCTTGAACATCTGGAAGTTCATGGTTCATGTACTGTTGAAGACTGGCTTGGAGAATTTTGAGCATTATTTTGCTAGCATGTGAAATTAGTGCAATTGTGCAATAGTTTGAACATTCTTTGGCATTGCCTTTCTTTGGGGTTGGAATGAAAACTGACCTTTTCCAGTCCTGTGGCCACTGCTGGGTTTTTCAAATTTGCTGGCATATTGAGTGCATCACTTTCACAGCATCATCTTTTAGGATTTGAAATAGCTCAACTGGAATTCCATCACCTCCACTAGCTTTGTTCATCGTGATGCTTCCTAAGGCCCACTTGACTTCACACTCCAGGATGTCTGGCTCTAGGTGAGTGATCACACCATTGTGCTTATCTGGGTCATTAAGATCTTTTTTGTACAGTTCTTCTGTTTATTCTCCATCTCTTCTTAGTATCTTCTGCGTCTATTAGGTCCATACCATTTCTGTCCTTTATTGTGCTCAGTTTTGCATGAGATATTCCCTTGGTATCTCTAGTTTTCTTGAAGAGATCTCCAGTCTTTCCCATTCTATTGTTTTCCTCTATTTCTTTGCACTGAGGAGGGCTTTCTTACCTCTCCTTGCTATTCTTTGGAACTCTGCATTCATTCAAATGGGTATATCTATCTTTTTCTCCTTTGCCTTTAGCTTCTCTTCTTTTCTCAGCTATTGATAAGGCCTCCTCAGACAACCACTTTGCCTTTCTGCATTTCTTTTTCTTGGGGATGGTGTTGATCACTGCCTCCTGTACTATGTCAGAGAAACCTCCTGTGAACCTTCTATGAACCTCCATCCATAGTTCTTCAGGCATGCTGTCTATCAGATCTAAACCCTTGAATCTATTTCTCACTTCCACTGTATGATTGTAAGGGATTTGATTTAGGTCATACCTGAATGGTCTGGTGGTTTTCCCTACTTTCTTCAATTTAAGTTTGAATTTTGCAATAGGGAGTTCATGATCTGAGCCACAGTCAGCTCCTGGTCTTGTTTTTGCTGACTATATAGAACTTCTCCACTGTATTGAATATAGAATACAATCAATCTAATTTTGGTATTCCATCTGGTGATGTCCATGTGTAGAGTCTTCTCATGTGTTCTTGGAAGAGATCAACGACACTGGTCCACTGGTCCTTCTCCAGTGGACCACGTTTTGTCAGAACTCTCCACCATGACCCATCCGTCTTGGGTGGCTCTACAAGGCATGGCTCATAGTTTCGTTGAGTTAGACTAGGCTGTGGTCCATGTGATCAGTTTGATTAGTTTTCTGTGACTGGTTTTCATTCTGTCTGCCCTCTGATGGGGCCGAGAGGAGCTACTCCACGTTCAAGGTCAGGAGGGGCAGCCTTGAGGAGATACCCCTCATCCAAGGTAAGGTACAGTGGCTGCACTTTGCTGGAGTGGCTGTGAAGAGATTTTCCATGACCGAGGTAAGAAAAACCCAAATAAGACGGTACATATTGCGAGGGGGCATCAGAGGGCAGACATACTGAAATCATAGTCACAGGAAACTAGTTGATCTGATCACATGGACCACAGCAGAATGTGGTCCACTGGAGAAGGGAATGGCAAACCACTTCAGTATAGTTGCCTTGAGAACCCGATGAACAGTATCAAAGGGCAAAATGATAGGATACTGAATGAGGAATTCCCCGGGTTGGTAGGTGCCCAGTATGCTACTGGAGCTCAGTGGAGAAATAACTATAGAAGGATTGAAGGGAAGGAGCAAAAGCAAAACCAATACCCAGTTGTGGGTGTGACCGATGATAGAAGCAAGGTCCGGTGCTGTAAAGAGCAATATTGCATAGGAACCTGGAATGTTAGGTCCATGAATCAAGGCAAATTGGAAGTGGTCAGACAGGAAATGGCAAGAGTGAACGTTGACATTCTAGGAATCAGTGAATTAAAATGGACTGGAATGGGTGAATTTAACTCAGATGACTATTATATCTACTACTGTGGGCAGGAATCTTTTAGAAGAAATGGAGTAGCCATCATGGTCAACAAAAGAGTCCGAAATGCAGTACTTGGATGCAATCTTAAAAATGACAGAATGATTTCTGTTCGTTTCCAAGGCAAACCATTCAATATTACAGTAATCCAGGCCTATGCCCCAACCAGTAACGCTGAAGAAGCCGAAGTTGAACGGTTCTATGAAGACCTACAAGACCTTTCAGAACTAACACCCCCAAAAAATGTCCTTTTCATTATAGGGGACTGGAATGCAAAAGTAGGAAGTCAAGAAACACCTGGAGTAACAGGCAAATTTGGCCTTGGAGCACGGAATGAAGCAGGGCAAAGGCTAATAGAGTTTTGTCAAGAGAATGCACTGGTCATAGCAAACACCCTCTTCCAACAACACAAGAGAAGACTCTACACGTGGACATCACCAGATGGTCAACACCGAAATCAGATTGATTATATTCTTTGCAGCCAAAGATGGAGAAGCTGTATACAGTCAGCAAAAACAAAACTGGGAGCTGACTGTGGCTCAGATCATGAACTCCTTATTGCCAAATTCAGACTTAAATTGAAGAAAGTAGGGAAAACCACTAGACCATTCAGGTATGACCTAAATCAAATCCCTTGTGATTATACAGTGGAAGTGAGGAATAGATTTAAGGGACTAGATCTGATAGAGTGCCTGATGAACTCTGGACGGAGGTTCATGACATTGTACAGGAGACAGGGACCAAGACCATCCCCATGGAAAAGAAATGCAAAAAAGCAAAACGGCTGTCTGAGGAGGCCTTACAAATAGCTGAGAAAAGAAGAGAAATGAAAAGCAAAGGAGAAAAGGAAAGATATAGCCAGCTGAATGCAGAGTTCCAAAGAATAGCAAGGAGAGATAAGAAAGCCTTCCTCAGTAATCAATGCAAAGAAATAGAGGAAAACAACAGAATAGGAAAAACAAGAGATCTCTTCAAGAAAATTAAAGATTTCGAGGGAACATTTCATGCAAAGATGGGCTCAATAAAGGACAGAAATGGTATGGACCTAACAGAAGCAGAAGATATTAAGAAGAAGTGGCAGGAATACACAGAAGAACTGTACAAAAAAGATCTTCATGACCAAGAAAGTCACGATAATGTGATCACTGACCTAGAGCCAGACATCTTGGAATGTGAAGTCAAGTGGGCCTTAGAGAGCATCACTATGAACAAAGCTAGTGGTGGTGATGCAATTCCAGTCGAGCTATTTCAAATCCTGAAAGATGATGCTGTGAAAGTGCTGCACTCAATATGTCAGCAAATTTGGAAAACTCTACAATGGCCACAGGACTGGAAGAGGTCAGTCTTCATTCCAATCCCAAAGAAAGGCAATGCCAAAGAATGCTCAAACTACCGCACAATTGCACTCATCTCACACGCTAGTAAAGTCATGCTCAAAATTCTCCAAGCCAGGCTTCAGCAATATGTGAACCGTGAACTCCCAGATGTTCAAGCAGGTTTTAGAAAAGGCAGAGGCACCAGAGATCAAATTGCCAACATCCGCTGGATCATGGAGAAAGCAAGAGAGTTCCAGAAAAACATCTATTTCTGCTTCATTGACTATGACAAAGCCTTTGACTGTGTGGATCACAGTAAACTGTGGAACATTCTGAAAGAGATAGGAATCCCAGACCACCTGACCTGCCTCTTGAGAAACCTGTATGCAGGTCAGGAAGCAACAGTCAGAACTGTACATGGAACAACTGGTTTCAAATAGGAAAAGGAGTGCGTCAAGTCTGTATATTGTCACCCTGCTTATTTAACTTATATGCGGAGTACATCATGAGGAACACTGGGCTGGAAGAAGCACAGGCTGGAATCAAGATTGCTGGGAGAAATATCAATAATCTCAGATATGCAGATGACACTACCCTTATGGCAGAAAGTGAAGAGGAACTCAAAAGCCTCTTGATGAAAGTGAAAGAGGAGAGTGAAAAGGTTGGCTTGAAGTTCAACATTCAGAAAACAAAGATCATGGCATCTGTTCCCATCACTTCATGGGAAATAGATGGAAAAACAGTGGAAACAGTGTCAGACTTTGTATTTTTGGGCTCCAAAATCACTGCAGATGCTGATTGCAGCCATGAAATGAAAAGACGCTTACTCCTTGGAAGGAAAGTTATGATCAACCTTGATAATATATTAAAAAGCAGAGACATTACTTTGCCAACAAAGGTCTGTCTAGTCAAGGCTATGGTTTTTCCCGTGGTCATGTATGGATGTGAGAGTTGGACTGTGAAGAAAGCTGATCACCGAAGAATTGATGCTTTTGAACTGTGGTGCTGGAGAAGACTCTTGAGAGTCCCTTGGACTGCAAGGAGATCCTACCAGTCCATTCTAAGGGAGATCGATCCTGGGTGTTCATTGGAAGGACTGATGCTAAAGCTGAAGCTGCAATACTTTGGCCACCTCATGCGACGAGTTGACTCACTGGAAAAGACTCTGATGCTGGGAAAGGTTGGGGGCGGGAGGAGAAGGGGACGACCGAGAATGAGATGGCTGGATGGCATCACCGACTCTGTGGACATGAGTTTTAGTGAACTCCGGGAGTTGGTGATGGACAGGGAGGCCTGGTGTGCTGTGATTCATGGGGTCACAGAGAGTCAGACACAACTGAGCGACTGAACTGAACTGAACTGAACTGCCCTCTGATGGAGAAGGATAAGAGGCTTATGGAAGTTTCCTGATGGGGGAGACTGACTCTTGGGTACAGTGGGTCTTGTTCTGATGGGCGAGGCCATGCTCAGTAAATCTTTAATCCAATTTTCTGTTGATGGGCAGGGCTGTGTCCCCTCCCTGTTGTTTGACCTTAGACCAAACTATGGTGGAGGTGATGAAGATAATGGCGACCTCCTTCAAAGGGCCCCGTGCACGCACTGCTGCACTCAGTGCCCCGACCCTGCAGCAGGCCACCACTGATCCGCACTTCTGCTGGGGACTCCTGGACACTCACAGGCATGTCTGGGTCAGCCTCTTGTGGGGTCACTGCTCCTTTCTCCTGGGTCCTGGTGCACAGAAGCTTTTTTTTTGCGCCCTCCAAGAGTCTGTTTCCCAGTCCTGTGTAAGTTCTGTAATCAAATCCCATTGGCCTCCAAAGTCAAATTCCCTAGGGATTCTGAATCCCTTTGCCAGATCCCCAGGTTGGGAAATCTGTTCTGGGTCCTAGAACTTTCTTAACAGTGTGAGAATTTCTTTGGTATAATTGTTCTGCAGTTTGTGGGTCGTCTGCTTGGCAGCTCTATGGTGGGGTTAATGGTGACCTCCCCCAAGAGGGCTTATGCCACAGGCTGTGTGACCCAGGTCTGCTGCACCCAGAGCCCCTGCCCCTGCAGCAGGCCACTGCTGACCCGTACCTCCACAGGAGACACTCAAACACTCAAAGGCAAGTCTGGCTCAGTCTCTGTGGGGTCTCTGGGTCCTGGTACATACAAGGTTTTGTTTGAGCCCTCCGAGCATCTCTGGCGGGTATGGGGTTTGATTCTAAATGCAATTTTGCCCCTCCTACTGCCTTGCTGGGGCTTCTCCTTTGCCTGGGACATGGGGTATCTTTTTATAGTGGGATCCAACATTCTCCTGTTGATGGCTGTTCAGCAGCGAGTTGTAATTTTGGAGTTCTCGAAGGAGAAGACGAGCATATGTCCTTCAGAGTTGCTCAATACATGAATGGATGAAACAGTGAACAAATGAAAGAGAAAATGCCATTGCCTCTGGTGGGGCAGGGAGAAGGCTGAAAGGTTTGTCCCTCTAACACCCATTTGGCAAATAGGACCCATGGGAAAGGAGCGGATGGCGGGGTGGGAGGAGGGGGACATAGCAGAAGACGGGGACAAGGACAGCATTGCCCCCACCTGCAGCTTGGTCCAGCAAACCTGACCCCTTCACTCAGGAAGAAGCACCGCTGAGTTTATCACATCCTCTCACCACGTCTTTTTTAATTTCTCAAACTGGTGCCCAGATGGCGTTGCACAGATGCTCCATATATTCTTTAACCATCTCCAGTCTGTGGATTTTTAAGTTGTTTTTGATTTTCAAAATTGCAAACAGGGCTGCAGTGGCCCATTCTGAACCCTGCACTCAGGTGGCTTTTGAACTGGATTTTGGTAACTCGTCACACAAAATGTTCTTATACCCCTGCCCCTGACCCCCTTAAGAGGTGGTTGGAGACAAGCAGAAAGAACCCTGCCTGGGCAAGGAGGGGATCCCACCTCCTTCCTATCACTGACACCTCCTTTCAGAAGCCTTCCCTGATCACCCCAACCTACACGGAGTTCACTGCTTCCTCCTCTGCATTTTCTACACCCTCCACACTTCCTTCTTGCTTGCTTCATGTAAGTATCAAAGTACTAGAGCCTCTCTTGTAACCAGGAGCTTCCTCAGGGCAGGGGCCAGGTCCAATTCATTTCTGTGTCTCTAGCCCTTGAGGGAGGCTTGGCCCTGTGAGTTAGCAACTGCCCTTCTCCAGACCTCAGTTTTCGCCTCTGTGAAATGGACGTGGGCCTGGAGGCTGGTTCTCTATGGTCCCTCCCATTCTAGGATTGATTCTTCCCCAAACTTCCGTCTCCTGTGAGATGAGGTGGTAACATCCTCCCACCCACCTCTCTGGGTCTGTGAGGACACAGTGAAGAGATGTGGGTGAGGTGCTGGGTGCAACGCCTGCACCTGGGAGTGGCTGCTGCCCTGACAAGCAGGGTGGGCAGGGTGTCCATCCTCCCACCTCCCCCGCAGGACATTTGCTGCCATTTCCTGGGGGAACTGCTGAGTCATCACTGGTCTAACCTTTTCAGCAGCATTTCACCATTTTGTACTCACAACTGCCAGAGGGCCTGAGATAAACATCCTGGATGGTCGGTTTGAAATGCAAACCCTCTCTCCCCCAGCTGGTTAACAGCAGAGGCCCTGCTGCTCCTAAAGCAAAGGCCCCAACCTTGAGTTTGGGTTTCAAGGTCCTGAAAGGCCAGTTCCTGCCCCAACCCCTCCAGCTCCCACCCACACGGACCTGGATGTGGAAACTGAAGCTCAGGGAGACGATGAGACTCCCCGAGTCTACCCCAACCTGGAGACTGCAGTGCAGGATTCAAACCAGGTCCACAGGCCACCCAGAGGTGCTGTCTCCGAGCGGTGTGTGCACCTCCCCACCCCCGTGGTCCTTGTCACAGCTGGCAAAGGCTATTTTTAGCCGTATTTGGGTTTGGAGATCAGGGGGCAGGTAAAATACTGACCAGCCTGGGGTGTTTATTGACCAGAAGGAATCACAACCTCATCCATGCAAACACTCCTGATGAATGCGTTTCCATGTGCCAGGTCCCCTGGAGCTTCAGCTCACCCTGACTTGTTTTCCTCCCAAATGACATGAATCCATTGATCTGGAAAGACTCAGGAAGAGGCTCTGACTGGTTGCAACAACATCTGGGAGAACTCGGGTGCCTTTGAAAGGGATCAACCAATCATAATCACTGTTTTTTTGTGTCCCAGGCCCATGTTCCCAGGATGCTCCCCAGGCTCCTCATTAAAGAGCTAAGTGTAATGTTTGACAGAAGAGCTGATATGTCAACTGTGCCCTTTGCTGGGTCTTTAGAGGCATTTAGATGCAGGCACGTGGACACCCCTGTGCTTTCCATGTGGGAGAACGAAGACCTCTGGGCAGTCTTGTGGGAACAGCCAGTTGCACACAGCCCAGCTCTCCAGGAGATGGCCTCAGTGAATCCACTAGAGCCATGGGCACTGGGCACATGGGAGCTCCTCACCTGCTTCCATTTCTCCTACAGCTTTTCTTGCGACAGCATCTCCGGGAACCACTGAATCAACAGACAAGCACCAATGAGCCAAGATTCAGGGCTGCCCCCTTCTTTTTCTTATTCATTGTTGGACTGGGATGTCCTCAGGCCCTGAGCTGGGGGAGTACGGAAACACAAATAGGGGGTCCAACCTCAGGGGCTCCCAGTAAGATGAGGAAGGCAAGTGTCCAAGAGGACAAGCTAAGGGCAGACGGATCTGTGTGATGCTGGGCTGAGAGGATCTGTGTTACAGAGGCATGGAAGTGAGGTGGTTACAGGTCAGAGGCTTGTGACTTGGCTCTGGTACCAACTGCGTACATGACTCTGGGTCAGTTACTTACCTCCCTGAGCCTCAGTTTTCTCCTCTCTACAATGGGGATCATGTTGGGAGTTTCTGTTGCTGGGTAACTGACCAAGGTCCAATATTTATATTTGTGTGCATGTATATGTGTATGTTTACATGGAATGTGTATATAGAAATAGATGTGTATATGTGTGTATGTATGTGCATCTGTGTGTGTCTGACTCTTTGTGGCCCCATGGACTGTAGCCTGCCAGGGTCTTCTGTCCACAGAATTTTCTAGGGAAGAATACTGGAACGGGTTGTCATTTCCCATTTCAGGAGGTCTTCTTCACCCAGGGATTGAACTTGAATCTTTTGCATCTCCTGCATTGGCAGGCAGATTCTTTACCACTCATGCCACCTGGAAAGCCCATGTATATGTCTATGTATGTGTATAAACCTCAGGAGATAGTGGAGGACGGAGGAACCCGATGGGCTACCGTCCACGGGGTCACAAAGAGTCAGACACAACTTAATGACTGAACAAAAACATACACAGCAGTACATGTATATATATAAATGAGTATGTGTGTGTGTATTTGTATGTATCTGTGTGTAAGGATGTTTCTGTGCATGCATGTATATATATGCACATACATGGCAGTGCATATGTGTATGTATTAAGTGTAAGTATATATATCTCTGTGTATGTGTATGTTTCTGCGGATGGATGTGCATACGTGTACATAGGCATATAGTTTGAAGGCAGGAGGAGAAGGGGATGACAGAGGCTGAGATGGATGGATGGCATCACTGACTCTATGGACATAGTTTGAGCAGGCTCTGGGAGATGGTAAAGGATGGGGAAGCATGGCGTACTACACGGGGCTACAAAGAGTCAGACATGACTGAGTGACTGAAAACAACAATGGCGTATGTGTCACAGCGGGACTGAGCTTGGCTCACCTGTGCTGTTTCCTCTTTGGATTCCTTCATGTGGGGCTGAGTGACTATGGCCGAGGATGCTGCCCACGGTGCTCCTAACTGGCATTTTCTGGGTCGTGTCAGGAACAGAGGTGGCAGCTCTCATTGTCCCCCACCCCAATCAGGCTGCCTGTTACCAGAGGTGCTGGCAGCCTGCAGCTGGATTTCATGTTCCCTTGCAGCTCGTTGAGGTATGAAAATAGAAGCCCCCACATCCCTATCTCTTCCTAGGTCAGAGGAAAGCAAAGGCAGGACAATTGCCTAGAAAATGCTCTTCAGAAAATATCACTGTGGAAGAATCAGCCTGAAGCATCCACATACATCTATTTCTGGGGTGGCATAGGACCTAATCTCCCCACTGACTCATGCTTTCGTTTAGCTGATGTTTATTGAGTGTCTATTATGGATGGAGGAGCCTACAGGTTACAGTCCATGGGGGTGCAAAAGGTCAGACCTGGCTGAGCGACTTCACTTCACTTTTATTATGCCCCCAGCCCCTCAGGATGCTCTTGCTCCTCATCGCACCTCATATATGCATTTTCTTCTAATATTTGTCACCTGCCAAAGGTGTGCACAAAACAACTGCAACCACAGGCATAACTGTTTGGGGCCCCTGCATTGCCATGAAACGCGATGAGTCTGTGGCTCTTCAGGAGCTGCAGTGTAGGCCTGGCTCCAGTGTCGGCTAGGGCCTGGCAGGATGTGGTGGGATGAAGAAGAGGCAGCTGTGGCACCCAGTGGGAGCTTGATAAACCTGTGGTACCCAGTAGAAGCAGTGATCCCTTCAGAGGTGTGTGTGTGTGTGTGTGTGCACGTGTGTACATGTGTAGTGAAGGGTAAGAGACTCAGAAGAAAACGGTGAATTCTGCTGGATGGATTGTTGGAAGGCTGACTGGTCCTGTCAGGGAGCAGGTAAGAAGTTCTCCAGGGAGGCTGTGGATGCCTTGTGGGATCTGGATCCTTGAGGGAACTGGATTCTGTTAGGCATAAGCACTCTGTTAGGGACAAGACAAAAGAAAATAAAATGGATGAATGGATGGATGAGTAGCTGGTAAGACGGATGGATACAAGAAAAATTGTGAAGATTGTGAGGTGGACGATGGAAAGGGAATGGATGGATGGATGAGTAAATGGGGAGTGTGCGGATGATGGGCTGAGTGAAGAGACTTAGATGAAGCCAGTCTTAGACGGGAAGGAGGGATAATGAGGCTGCCATTCCTGACACTGCCCAGATTACTAGTTCTCCCCAAATAATGCAAGTTATAGGAATAAGGGGCTTGAAGGAAATGGCAACCCACTCCAGTGTTCTTGCCTGGAGAATCCCAGGGACAGGGGAGCCTGGTGGGCTGCCGTCTAAGGGTTGCACAGAGTCAGACACGACTGAAGCGACTTAGCAGCAGCAAATTCTAACCAGGGGCAACATCACAGCAATAACCTTTGCTGTTTTTCATCGTCTCTGTTCCTGCTGACATTCCATGGAGCTTATTTGACATCTGCTCTGTCCCAGCTTGTTTTGCAAACCGGAGCTTTAAGGACGAGCTCGTTCAATGGTGGGAAGGCAGACAAAGAATATGAGCCTCGTGCGATGTGCTGAGAGCTCTGAGAGCAGCATAATCAGAGGCCAGTGGAAAGTATGGCGGCTGTGGCATTGTGTGTGCATCCCAGGCGTCTTAGCACTCTCCCCACTCTTTTGCTGAAGGTCTGGCATTGCTGACTGCTTACATGACGCCTCCCCTTTCATTGTAACTGACTGGCTCAGGGCTGTCCGCATGTCGTCTTCACAGCTATATGTCATCTTACTTACCCCAAAGGTCACATGGGATTAGGTTGGATTTTTCACCGGCTTGCAAAATGAAAAGTCATCATAGGAAATCTGCTGGGAGAAGTAGAGGTAGGGCATACACTAACTCTTGCAGAGAAGGGGAAAAGGAGGGAGATGCTGTCTTGATTCCTCTGGCTTCCCAGGCTGGGAGCCTGTGAGGTCCAACGATACAGCAGCAATCCATATTAAATACTCCTTCACTGGAGCAGACTGTTGACACCAGAGTCTTGACAAGGACGGTAGCAGTGAGGGACACTAATTCTACCAGATAGGATGGGATGGATAGAGAAGTCTTCATGGGAGCTGTGACATTTGAGGGCAGGGTTTGAAGACTAAGATTTCTCCAGGTATAGGAGGAAGAGCGCAACGTACGATTCAGAAAATGCAGGATGGTGAGCATGTTCTGTCAAATGTTAGGTTTGAAAATAGGTTGCATTGAGGATTTAGCAATGAGGAAGGGGAGTAAAATAAAACCAACATTTGTTGAGTATCTGCCAAGTGGCAAGGACCAACCAAGTTGATTTTCTCTGTATCAACTCATTTTGCCCTTACACTACTCCACAAGTCAGGCAGTGTTTTCCCCATTTTATAGATGAGGAGAATGAGGGTTTGGAGAGACTAGTGAAAGATGCATGGTGAATAGGGTGGAGGAAGAATTCGAACCTAGATCTGCAGACTCAAAACCCGTGCTGTCTCCATGAACCTCAGCATGGTCTCTTATGATGCAGGGAAAATGGGCTGGGTCAGCCATGAGAGGCACAGGATGCCCTTTCTTTAAACGTCCTGTGTGTCTAGGACACATCTGCCATCTTCCCAGTGCCTGGCTCCCTTCTTCTCAGTATACAGCAGATGCTGGGATGTGGGTTCAAGGATGTACGTAGCTACTGGGACTCACACTGTCTGACTGAGGGATGTCATTAGGTAGGCTTGTTCTGTTCAGACAAAGTGATTCATGCAGGCCAGTCAAAACAGCCACAGGCAGTGGCTGAACAGAAGGGAGAGTTCAGTTCAGTTCAGTCGCTCAGTCAAGTCTGACTCTGCGACTCCATGGACTGCAGCACACCAGGCCTCCTTGTCCATCTCCAGCTCCCAGAGTTCACTCAAACTCATATCCATTGAGTTGGTGATGCCATCCAACCGTCTCATTGTCTGTCGTCCCCTTCTCCTCCTGCCCTCAATCTTTCCCAGCATCAGGGTCTTTTCCAGTGAGTCAGTTCTTCGCATCAGGTGGCCATGGTATTGGAATTTCAGCTTCAGCATCAATCCTTGCAATGAATATTGAAGACTGATTTCCTTTAGGATGGCCTGGTTGGATCTCCTTGCAGCCCAAGGGACTCTCAAGAGTCTTCTCCAACACTGCAGTTCAAGGGAGAGAGGGAGCCTTATTTTTACTGGTGGCAGTGAGCCTTCAGTGCAATATAAGATTCCTGGCAGGCTAGAGAGGAGGCTGGCCCTCCCCATGGTGGCCACAGGGAATCCATGGACAGGACGGAAAGGAGGAAGGGAAGATGAAGGAGTGAAAGAAGAGGAGGCAGTGGGAGCAGGAGAGTCAACTGAGACGGAAGCAGGAGAGGAGAAGAAGTGACTGGGGGAGAAGGGGTGAGTGGGGAGGGAAGGGAGGGAGGAGAGAAGAGGGACGAGAGGAGGTGGAAGCAGAAGGAAGAGGCTGGAAGTGGGGAGGGGAATGCAGAAGAGGGGGAGGATGTCCTGGGTAGAATGGGAGGAGGGTGGAGGGGACGGGAGGAGGGAGGAGACCGGAGGGGAGCAAGGGGAGCACAGAAGAAGGAAGAGGCCGGGAAGACTAAAGAAGAGGAAGAGGGAGGAGCAGGAAGAGGAGTAATAGTGGCAGACAAGAGAGAGGGGCGGGAGGAGAAGCGGGGAGGGAGGGGCAGTGAGGGGGGGAGGAGGCCACCGAGCGTCCCCAGGAGTTCAGCCTGGCTGAGCTCTCCAAACGTGTGACGTTCTCAGAAGCTCTGAGGTGATCTACACCTGCCCTTCACGCCTGGCCAGGCAACCCAGAGACAAGTGGGCTCCGTGCCCAGTTAGTGCTTCTTACAAGCTCTCAGTGGCATCTGGAACAACAGGTTCTGCATCCCCCACCCCCAGCTCTGGTCACACTCAGGAAACAGCTCAGCCTGACCCAGGTCCTGGTGGGGTCAAGTCTAAGTCAGCCCCTCCTTCCACCTGAGCCAGGACAGTCTGAGGGACAAGGAATCTAAAGATGCCAAGAGAGAAGAGCTTCTGAAGATTTACAATGCTTGACCTAGAACTTAAGTGTTCTCTCTCAAGTGACATCATAACTAAGTTTTCACCAAGTCCTTTGATCTTTCTCTTACAAGCCAGTTGGTTCTTGGCGGTAGGTTAGGTGGAAACACCAGTTGATTCCATTGGGTACAAGCCCACTGTTGCACTTTCCATCCTGGGGGATGAGTTCCTTGACCAGAAGCAAGGCTCTCCAGAACATCATGGTGGATGATACATTCTATGAGTTCTAAGGATGGTAGTACTTACAGCTGTGTTATGGACAGCAAAGGCAAGTTCGCATTAAGTGCCTGGTCTAGGGAGGATGAATCCTGTCCCCTGCATTATGAAGTGGTCCAATGTACTTATGCTGGGAAAGACTGAAGGCAGGAGGAGAAGGGGACGACAGAGGATGAGATGGTTGGATGGCATCACCAACTCAATGGACGTGAGTTTCAGTAAGCTCTGGGAGTTGGTGATGGACAGGAAAGCTTGAAGTGCTGCAGTCCATGGGGTTGTAGAGTCAGACACAGCTGAGAAACTGAACTGAACTGAGCCAGTGTACTTGCCACCCAGTATTTGGCTGTTTCCCCTGGTGATGTGATCATGTCAGGAGTCCAGTGTTGTTCTCAACTGTTGGCAGACCAGGCCCTCAGTAGTAGAGATGGCCAGGTCATCTTTGATAAGAGGAAGTCTTTGTATTAAAACTATGCATAGCTTCCTTCCCTGCCACTGTGGTCACTGTTTATCAGCCCACTGAACAAGTGCTAGGGTGACTGGGAGAAATGGGCTGACTAACATCCACCAAACATGTCATTTTGTCCAGATGACTATTCACAGCCTTCTCTGGAGTGGATGTCCTTTAAATGACATGGGACTTCGTAGCTTTGTGGTCTGTGATGATTCTGAGAATCTTGTTAACATATTTCCACGTCACAAGTCTTCCATCTACTTCCTTCTAATTCACCAATCACCCAGCCAAACCATCAGCAACTGCCCACGGGTTAGTGTAGATTCAAAATTCAGGCCTGGATGATGTGGACAAGTTCAGAGTTCTGACATGTCACACTCAAGAGTTCTGCCAAACTGGAAGATTTGTCTTCACTGTCTTTAAAGATTTCTCCAGAGTGGGGCTGTAGTCTACAGCCATTCACTGTTTGATGGCAACATACAGATTCATCCATAAACCAGGCTTGAGTTTGTTCTTCTTCAGTAAATGGATTATAAGAAATTCGCCATGAGGCCACAGGCAGGTAGATAATGTCAAAGGAGTTTGAGCTATCTGTTCATGCAACTCACCTGTACCTCTGGACCTGCCCAGTCCACTGTATACCACCTCCCTTCTATGCTAAATTGCTGTTGCACACACCTGAAGTTCTGGCTAGGTGGGCCAGGCAACATAAAATCCATGATGAGAAGCTCAGGTCACAGGGTCAAATGATGTACTGTGTTTAGACGTTATAGATTGTCCTCAACTTACAATGGGGATATGCCCCAATGGCTCCATCACAAGTTGAAAATAGTGTAAGTTGCAAATGCTGGTAATATACCCAACCTACTGAGCATAGCTTGAAAGTGAAAGTCACTCAGTCATGTCCGATGCTTTGCGACCCCATGTTCTATACAGTCCATGGAACTCTCCAGGCCAGAATACTGGAGTAGGTAGCCTAGCCCTTCTCCAGTGGATCTTCCTGACCCAGGAATCAAACTGGAGTCTCCTGCATTGTAGGTGGATTCTTTATAAATGAGCTATTAGGGAAGCCAAAATAGCCTAACCTACCTTAAATGTGCTCGGGACACTTGTATTAGCCTGCCTTTTGAGGAAAATCACCAAACACAGAGCCTATGTTAGAACGAAGTGTTGAATATCTCATGTAATTTATTGAATACGCTACTGAAAGTGAAATGCACAGTGGTTCAATGGTTATAGAATACCTGTGTTGATCGTTTATCCTCGCGATTATGAGGCTGACTGGGAGCTGCAGCTTGCTGCCACGGCCCAGTATCACGAGGGATGAGAGAGAGAGAGAATATTGCTAGCCTGGGAAGAGTCAGAATTTGATATATGGTTTCCACTGAATGCGTATCACTTTCGCACCATTGTAAAGTCAAAAGTCATAAGTCAAACCATCGTAAGTCAGTGACTCTCTGTAGTGTCTACTGAGGTTCACTAACAAGAAAGATGCTGTTTCTCAAAAAAGGAATAGTTATCTTCAGAAGGAGGAATAGATTTTTGTGCCAAAAGACTGAGTCTCTGCTGTGATGCTTCTATTGGTACTTGTCAAAGGCTCCGCTCTCTCCAGCATACTTATTTGCCACTGACACTTCACCTGGATCTGCTGGATCTTAAAGCCCAAGTTGGGGGATGGGGTTGGAAATGCCTGTAAGGACCTGTCTGGGGCAGGTGCTAGTGTGTGCATGCTTGGTCATGTCTGACTCTTTTCAACCTAATGGCCTGCAGCCCTCCAGGCTCCTCTGTCCATGAATTTTCCAGTCAAGAATACTAGAATGGGTTGCCATTTCCTCCTCCAGGGACTGTGTGTCAAGGTTAGATACTTGATATTAAGGCAGGTAGGAAGCAAGTGGGGAGAGCAAACCATCAGGCGCCCGCCAGCTAGCTGGGTCTCCAGCATCTGGGGCTGGATGCATGTGTCTAATTTGTGCTAGACAGACCCAGCTTGACTTCAGACAGTCCTGAGTTTAAATCATGCCTCTATCTTGAAACTAACAATCTCCCCATCACCCGTGGAGCCCTTCTTTGCTCCAGAACAGTGGTGTTGGGGGCTCAACTTATATCCCTGCATTTAACCCTACAAGTCTGCAGACGCTATTGTCTCCATGTACAGATGGGGAGACTGAGGCTCAGAACAATGTGCTCACTTCCTGAGCCACTCTGCTGTGACGTGCAGAGCCAGGCTGTCTGACGTGGAAGTCAGAGACACTTTGACAACAGGCCTCCGTTGAGCCACCTAACCACTCGGAACCTCAGTTTCCTCATCTGTGAAATGGGGTTTCATCCATTCTGCAGCAGGTATTTGTGGAGCAGGCACAGGGTTGGATTTAAGAATAGTAATTCCTAAAAAAAAAAAAGAATAGTAATTCCTGCTCCATATGGTTTGTAGGTGGATTAAATGAAATGAATTTATAATTTTCCCATCCCTGCATCAGACAGACAGTAGAGTCTCAACAAATTGTATCTCTTTTTCTGTTTTTAAATCCAAAATGTTTTCTCATCATTGGCATGTACAGAATGGGTCAGTTGCTGCCTGGCAGGCTGAAGCCTCCTTCCCCTATTCATTTTTCTGCATTGTATGTGCTGATAACGTGGTTCCGATTCAACACATTTATAAACATCGGGATATCTTCTACAGTCATTATCTATTAGAGGAGTGTAAGTTGTCTTCACGATCTGACAAACTTGAGGTTGTTCTAAGGCTCCGATATGGTGCAGTAGGAGGGGATGAGGGGGTGTTTGAAGAGGCTTGGATTCATTTCCTTGGGCTGGGTAAGAAATTTACACAAACCACATGGCCAAAATCAACAGGCACCCACTCGGTCATAGTTCTGAGGCTCCAGGTCTGAGATCAAGGCGTTGGCAGTGCTGGGTCCTCCTGGGGCCTCTGAGGGAGAGCCCATCCTGCGCTTCTCTCCCAGCTTCTGGGGGTTGCTGGCCGCCTGGTCGTTCCTTGGCTTGTGGCTGCACCACTTTCTTCTTTGTCTCTGTTCCCCATGGCCTTCATCTCTGCATGTTTACTTTTCTGTCTCTTATAAGGATACTTGTCATTGGATTTCGGGCCCACTCTAATCCAGGCCAATCTCATTTGAGATCTTGGTCTTAATTGTATCTTCAGAGACTCTTATTCTGAGGTTCTGAGTAGACATGTCTTTCAGGGGCCACTGTTCAGGCTTCCATCGGACTCCTCCTTGAGCTCCAGTTCTGCCTGTTCTTGGCAAGTCCCTTTCCTTCCCTGGGTCTCAGGTGTTCTTACATTGTTTATATTTAGAATGTATAGAGTGACTGTCTCAGGAAGTGGTCAGATCAAACTTTCTTCATTCAACAATGATGTTCCTGCTCTGAGCTGAGCTCAGTGCTGTAACCCAAGGAGAAGAGGCTAGAGAGAAAGAAGCCTTGAGGGGAGGTGATTATAGCAGACTAGAGCAGGTGTTCCCTAGGGTCAGGGTCTGCTTCATTCACACCGTCACCAGGCCTGATCCTGAGCAGGGGCTGGTGAATTCATTACTGAAATATTTTGCAGCTGATAAGATCTATGAGAAGGTGCCCCTGATGTAAATTTCCTGAGCACAGAGGGGCAACCGACTGTGTCTTGAAAGGTCCAGATGGCTTCCCAGCAGAGATGGTATTCGAGGTGAGGCCCAGAGATTGAGCCACAGTGATTGTATGTGTAGGTACATATATAGGTCCTGTATGTCAGGGTTGGTGGGGCCTAGGGCACTGCTTCCCGTGCATGGGGCAGAGGTGAGAGTTTCATCCTCTCTAGAACAGACAATGAAAGTAAAGTTGCGCAGTCGTGTCCGACACTTTGAGACTGCATGGACTGTACCCTAGCAGGCTTCTCTGTCCATGGGATTTTCCAGGCAAGAGTACTGGAGTGGGTTGCCATTTTCTTCTCCAGGGGATCTTCCTGCCCCGGGGATCAAACCCGGGTCTGCCGCATTGTAGGCAGATGCTTTTACCTTCTGAGCCACCACTAGCGAAGCCACTATGGAAGTCCTAGAACAGACAAGTGGGTCATAATGGCAGTGTAGAAGGTGACACAACTTGCCCAGGTCCTGTATGTCATAAAAGGTAGAGCCCAGGTGACCTCTGGCCGTCAGACTCCAGACCCGTTTTCAAGATAACTCCCCACTCTGATATTTTTGACACCACTGCTTATGTGCTCAGTCGTGTCTGACTCTTTGCAAACCCATCGACTGTAGCCCACCAGGCTCCTCTGTCCGTGGGATTCTCCACGCAAGAATACTGGAATGGGTTGCCATTTCCTCCTCCAGGGGATCTTCCCAGCCCAGGGACTGAAACTGCATCTCCTGCTTGACAGGTAGATTCCTGACCACTGAGCCACCTTTTGACACCATTACACACAGTTAGATCAAAGTCACTAGAGTATATGTTCTAACTCCCATGTAACAGGCTTCCTATTGCTGCTGTTACAAATGATCACAAATCCGGTGCTTTAAAGCAGTACAGATTTATTCTCTTAAGAGTCTGGAAGACAGAAATTCAGACTCAGTCTAACTGCACTAAAGTCAAGGTGTAAGCAGGGCCAATTCTTTCTGGAGGCTCCATGGGAGCATCCATTTCCTTGCCTTTTCTGCTTCTCAAGCCTGCCTTGATCTGCCATGATTCCTTGATTCATGGTCTTTTCCTTGATCCTCGAAGCCAGCATCATAGCCTCTCCAAATTGCTGACATTGTCCTCTGCTTATACCATCATACGTCCTTCTCTAGCCCTGCTTCCATTGAGTTCCCTGACTCTGACCCTCCTGCTTCTCTCTTATAAGGCCCATTAAACTGGACCCATTTGGACAGTTTAGGATAATCTTCCCATCTCAAGATCCTTAACTGAATTATACCTGCAAAATCCATTTTCTCATGTGAAGTAACACAGTCACATGTTCTGGAGATTAGGAGATGGGCATCTTTGGGGGACTTTTCACTGAGGCAAGTCCATGAGGCTCAGAGATGGTTGAGAGGTGTGTGCTAAGATGAAGACCTGTGATCAGCATACCCAGCACTCAGTGCTAACTATTGTACCGCCTCCCCTTTTCACAGGGAAGTCCTCAGTTGCTCAATGAACCACAGCCCAATTTCAGACTCCAGAGGGCAGATCTGTGAGTTGAGGTCTCACTGAACTGTTGCCGTATGGGGCAAGGATGACAGATACTGCGACCGCTGTTGCATTTGAGGCAAATGATCCCTGTAGAGCCAGGAGGTTTGTGGCTCAGAGAACTGGAGGATGAGGTGAGGAGGTCGCTCTGTCTGTGACATCCCTCTGTGGGCCATCCTCCTTTTCCCTGCTCCACAAGGATCAACTAAGCAGCAGAAGTAACAAATAGATTTTCTGTGCTTCTGGCTTCCATAGGAAGCAGCCTTCGGAATGCTGAATGATGAGGAAAAAAATGCCAAGACTTTACTCAGCAGGGGCTGGAGGGTTGGATGCTCACATTGCACAGTTTACAAAGTTCTCACCTGGGCTCGTGCCTCCTTGGATTCTCAAAACCTCCCTGGGAAGGGGGTGAAATGCGGATGTTGCTCTCCCCTGGAAGCTATAGCTGTAGTTACCCCCATGACTGCAGCATAGGTGTGCATCATTCCCCGGGCATACCCCAGCATCCACAGGACTGGTTGAGAGTCTCCCATGTGCATGACATGGGGTGTTATGGAGCTAGTGAAGGAGGAAAGATTTGGGAGTATGAGAGGCCTCTCTGAGCCATCTCAGGAACACAGACCAAGAGGAGAGAGAGGAGGAGAAACATCCAGCAGGTACCAAATGGTGGGTGTAGCTCGCCTGCCCAGGTAGCATAAACATCTCTGCCAGTAGCCCATAGCAACGCCTGGGCCTCCTTTGTGCACCCGGAGTGACACGATACCTGGCACCAAGCAGGGCCCTGTAATGGCCAAGGAATGAATGATGAAGGGATAAGAGAATGAATGGGTGGAAGGATGAGCGCATGGATGAATGGCTGGATGAATCGATGGCTGGCTGGGTGAATAAGGAGAGTGAGAAGGGGAGTGTGGTAGAGTGGTTAGGACAGCCAGGCCTGGAGAGCCTCTGGAGCCAGGCCTGGGTTTGCCTCTCAGCTCTGCCAGTTGTCAGCCATAATCTTGACCCAGTCTTATCCTCTAAGCCTCAGTTTACTCATCTGTAAAATGGGAATGGTAATAAAAGCAGTTATCTCAGGGCTATTGTGAGAATCCCAGGAGCCAATGAGTGAAGGTGCTTAGACCCAGGCCTGGCCCATCACCAACTCTCAGTAAATCCTACTTATTATTAGGGCAAGAACAGTGTCTGGATTTCTGGAGTGCATAAATATAGCAAGTGATATTAACAAATTGCAGCAGAAAGGATGGCCCTCCCGGTGTCTAGCTTGAAGTCAAGCTGCAGCTTGATCCACATGCCTCTCACCCCTAGCCACACTTCTCATGCCTGACCTTCCGGGGGTGGGCAGACTCAGAACCAGTGGTACGTGCAGCCCAGATCAACCCCCATCGACAGTATATCTGCAGCCCTGAAGTGATTCCCACCTCAAATCAATGATGTTTACAAAGTTGGTGGGGGGACTGTGATTTGTCTTTCTTCCGTGTCTTTTCTAGAATAACCAACCATCTCTCTTCTAGCAAATGCTTTGCCTCCTGCTGGCTCCTCAGGCCCTGTGGGGCTGGCAGGATCTGTCTGGGCAGATCTCAATGTCTTGTTTCAGTTCTGCACCTGGGCTGAGCCCTTGCGGGGGGTGTTTCACATGGGGGACTTCACTCCTCTCCCAGCAGTAGCACTGTGAGGTGAGGTTTCAGGAGGGTTGAATTACTTACTCAACAATGCACAGCCAGGAAGTGGCAGAGCCCGAGTCTGAGCCTGGGACTCTCTCTGACTGCTAACACCTGTTGAGTTCTGTTACTTCTCTAAATGCCCGCATTCACTATGGTGAATGGTCCTCTCCATTCACAGGTGATGAAACTGAGCTCAGAGAGGAAAACTAACTGACCCCCAGTCACCCAGCGGTAAATGGATTTGCTGGCATTCAAAGTCAGGCAGTCTGGTCTCCAAAACCTCCACTCTAGGCGACTAAGCTTCCACTGCCTGGCAAGTCCACACTCTGTGTGCGTCCACATGCTGCCCAGTGTTGCCCATTTTACCTGCCTCCATCTGACACTAGAATTGCCTCTCAAGAACCTGTGCCTGACCTTGACCTCACCTGGCGTTCATCGCTCTCGAGACTGCTTTCCCACCATAAGCTTGTCGCTCAGCACAGCTCAGTGACTTGCTGAGGTTATTTAGCTTAGACTCCAGGGCAGGACTTGAACACAGGTCTATCTGTTCCTAAAGAGGATTAGTCCTCCTCTCCCTGAGCTACGGTGTCCCTCAAAACAATCATAAAATCTACCAAAAAGGCAGAGAGGCCAGGCAAGATGCTGGGGTGGGGGCAGACAAGTGCTGCAGGCCGTCATGAGCCCAACAGCCTGGGGGTGGGTTGAGAAGGATGGATGGATGGATGGACTCTGGGAGGCCAGAGGGAGGGAAGCTCCAGCAGTGCCCAGGCAGAAGTGAGATGGAGGAGCCATGAAAAGACAGGTAGATGAGGGGGAAGGGGAGAGGGGTGATGAGGAGGAGCTGACCTAGGAAGGATGATCCCAGACGCATGGGGGCTTTATCATCAAGCTGACCTTGGGCTTGAACTCAGCTCTGCCACCCTCTCATGGATGCTGCATTTGCTTAACCTCTCTGGGCTGCAGTCTCCTGTCTGTGAAGTGAAAATCGTACTTCCTTGGGTTGTTATAAACCACTATTATGGTTTTTTAATTATACTTTATATATATATATATATATATTTGGCTCAGTGGTAAAGAATCTGCCTGGCATTGCAGGAGACGTGGATTCGATCCCTGGGTAGGGAAGATGCCCTGGAGAAGGAAATGGCAACCCACTCCAGTGTTCTTGCCTGAGAAACCCTATGAACAGAGGAGCCTAGTGAACTATAGTCTTGGGGTCACAAAAAAGTTGGACACAATTTAGTGACTGAACAACAACAAAAAAATATATTTTTATGTTTTTACAATAAAATAATACTGGTATTCAGTGTCTTAATTTTTATGATATCATATTTAAGCATAATTTTACATCTACCTTAACCCAAAATTAATTGTTAAAGATATATCCATAATAAATGAATGAATGAGCTAATTTAAGAACCAGCCTATGGTGAGAAAGCTTTCTCCAAGGATAGTGGACACTCCAATCCCTGGGGAGGGGTTTAAGCACAGGCCAGGTCATCTTTTCATGGCTCCTCCATCCTCTGGGTCCTTCTCACCTCTACCTGGGTACCTGTTGATCCCTCCCTCCCTCTGACCTCTTGCAGTCTGTCCATCAGATGTGACGTCTCCTGAAACCCTCTTCAGTTTCTAGGCTCTCAGGTGCTGGTGGGGAAGTGGCTGCTTCACAAAAGGTATCTAAGAATAATAACAACAATGCAGCCTGGCAGTTCTGCTACAATAAAGGAAGAACGTACAATTATGACATCCTGACTACTCCCTCCCACTCTTCCAAAAATTAATCTTGCCTTTAAAGAGCTCCATTTCCCCAGAGAAAGAGACACTTTATTAGAGAAGGCTCTTCCCCACATAAAACAAACAGACCAATAAAACTCCCCTGGTTTCAGCATCACTTTGGAAATCAATGCGCTATGATTGTGAATCCAACCTCTGTTGGCAGCTGCCTAATTTTAGCTGGATCTTTGCAGGCTTCTCACTGGGCTCATCCACCCCCACGGACCAGCAGAACTGTTCCCAGAGCTTCATTGATCTTTTGGCTAAAGTGTCCTAATGAAATACAAATCTGTTGTCACTTAAAAAGCCATCTGTCATGGCGGCACACAAGAAATGCTACCAGGAGAACAATAACCATAATTTCATTTTAAGACCCAGACTTCCTCCACCTTTTCCTGCCAGAAAAAAATCGATATCTTTTACTGTTTCATTTTGTCACAGAGCACTAGGGGGAAAGCCATCGATAGGGTGTTAAAGATATTTCCAATCATGTGCAAACTCCCGTTTGAAGGGCCTTTGGCCTCCTTGAGTGAGTTAGCCCCTATTTGCATGAGAGGAGTTAGCCAATACTTACTTGGTATTTCTGTCCTGGGGTACTCAGCCTGGGTAAGTGGCTACGGAGGTGACAGGTGTTCAGGGTTCTCAAAAGGTCTGGGGTACAGGAATATGCAAATGAGTATCAGGCATTCCTGGGTGGAATGGTCGGAATGGTAAAGCCCATCATTTTCCTGTAGCCCCCCAGGCAGCGGGAATTTCCAGAGAGGGAGAAGGAAGGTCTGCTGCTTGCAGGGGGAGAGTGGGCACATGTTTTCCTGGCAGGACTGGATCATCGCGTCTGACCCTTTGAGTGTCCAGCTGCCTCATCCTTCTAAGTGAGACCTTTGAGACACAGGAGAAAAAACTGACTTGTCCCAAAGTCACCCAGCAAATTGATGGCAGTTAGAGGAATTGCCTTACTGACATTCCCTCTGGTCAACTCTTCAGGGGGAGATGCACACTGGGCATCAAATATTGGGGATACAAATGTCCCTCCAGTCTGTATCTTACAGGCCTCAAAGTCTGGACTTATGTTGAAAAGTACTTGTTGACTTAAAAAGAAAATATTCTCAACTTAAAAGTTGAGAGTTATATTTTATTTGTTGGGAATTTTTAGGACTTCAAGCTCGGGAGATAGCATCTCAAGTGACTCTCAGAGAACTGCTTCAAGGAGGGTGGGAAGGAGCCAAGTGATATAGAAGTTTTGCAACAAAGGGCAGGTAGTCTGAACATTGTTAATTAAAGAAAACCAGATATCCCAAGTTAAGGAATTTAGCACTTTTCTACGATGGTAAGAGTCTGGGCTCACTGAAACCATTCCTTTGATATGCACCTCAGTCATCTGAGGCTCCAATACTTTGGTCACCTGTTGCTAAGAGCCAGCTCATTGGAAAAGACCTGATGCTTAGAAAGACTGAAGGCAAAGGTAGAAGAGGACAGCAGAGGATGAGATGATTGGATGGCATCACTGACTCAATGGACATGAACTTGGGTGAACTCTGGGAGTTGGTGATGGACAGGGAGGCCTGGTGTGCTGCAGTCCATGGGGTCTCAAAGAGTCAGACATGACTTAGCAACTGAACAGCAACAGTGACAACTTCTGGGGCCAGTGTCCTGTGTTTTCACATCCTGAGTTTTCTTTTCTCAGCTCACCATAGGGAGTGGTTACAGTCTAGATGGCAGGTGCTCTTCTTCCTGAGTTTCCTTAGGCTCACCAGCTTTCACTGCAGGGCTGCAACTGCTAATGGCTGTGACGTCCTTGTTTAGAGACATGGCAGGAAATATTCCCTTTCTCATATGTCAACATCACTGAGTCAGATTTTTTCAAAACCAAATTGGAAATAGAACCCCCAAATTTACAACTGATGGCCATAGAGCTTCTCGTGGGGTCCTGAGGCTTCCTACATCTCCTCTCTCCGCACCCATACTCTGACCCTCCATGGTATCTCAAGGGAGACATGTCAAAAACCACCTCAGGCTTCCAGGATGAAGTTTAGCCAGGTATCCAGGGGCCTTGGCTGCAAGTCTGCGCTCACACCCCTGACCTCATTTGTTGGCTCTCCCCTTTCCTCTCCTCACCCCATGAGGTTGCTGCTTGGTGCTCCAGCCCTGTGGAGCTTGGACTATCCCCTTAAGCACTTGTTGTCTTTGCTCACGCTCTTCTTTCTACTCTAGACTGCCTCCACGCACCCTGGACCCACCCTCTGTCTCCCCACTTGGCCAGTACTCAGGGTCACATCTCACATGGGGCCAGGCAGTGAAGTGAACACATACCACTGGGGTAGGCAGAGTGTTGGGTAAAATCGCCTTCATTTTTTTTAAAAATTATTTATTTATTTTTGGCTGCATTGGGTCTTCTTTGCTTTGTGCAGGCTTTCTCTAGTTACAGTGAACGGGGGCTACTCTTCGTTGCAGGCATCTCATTGTGCAGGCTTCTCTTGCTGTGGAGCATGGGCTCTAGAGCCCGTGGGCTTCAGCACTTGCAGCACGTGAGCTCTGGTAGTTGCGGCTCATGGGCTCTAGAGTGAGGGCTCAGTAGTTGTGGCCCAAGGGCTTAGCTGCTCGATGGCATGTGGGATCTTTCTGGCCCAGGGATCAAACCTATATCCCCTGCATTGGTAGGCACTTTCTTCTCCACCGTGCCACTAGGGAAGTCCCTGAAATTGCCTTCAATCTTTAATTCACTATTTTAAAAAAATCTTATCTTGGTGAACACATGTAGCTGAAGTATCCTTTGTCTACACTGATTGCCAAGCTCTTCAGTGTCTTATTCAATTATTAAACTATGAAATTACTTGCAGCTTTCCATACAAGCCTGACACATAGTAGTTTGTCAATATATATCTGTAGAATAAATGAGGGAAGAGACATAGGATTTCGGAAGGGAGGGAACATCTGAGCAGAGGAACCAGGCAAGAGTAAGCCGGTTTAGATTAGGACACAAGACAAGGAACAGAGCAGATTTAAGACAGGAGGAGAGATCATGGGCACAACAGAAAAGGCCTATTAATAGATTTGTTGCTCTTCAATTGCTAAGTAGGGTCCGACTTTTTGCGATCCCATGGACTGCTGCCCTGACCTTCACCATCTTCCAGAGTTTGTTTAAATTCACATCCACTGAGTCAGTGATGCCATCCAATCATCTCATCCTCTGTTGCCCCCTCCTCCTCCTGCCCTCAATCTTTCCCAGCATCAGGGTCTTTTCCTGCGAAGAGTCAGCTCTTCGCATCAGGTGGCCAAAGTACTGAAGCTTCAACTTTAGCATCAGTCCTTCCAATGACTATTCAGGGTTGATTTCCTTTAGGATTGACTGGTAATTAATTAACAGATTAAGCATCTGAATCTCTGCATTCAGATTCTGACTCTGCCACTTTCTGTGTGACTTTGGGCAAATTATTTAGCTTCTCCTGGCCTCTGTTTTTCATAAACTAGAGATCGTGTCTAACTTACAGGATTCTTGTGGAGCTGAAACAAACTATGCATTAGGTCCTATGATAGGAAATGATTGATATTTGACTATTTTGACCTATAAATGCTGCAGGAACCTAAGCCTAGGTGATGAAGATCCCAGGATACCCAGCCCTGACTGGCCCCTCCACAGATGGGGTCCTTTGCATGTGTAAGGGTTATGGCTTTTTGCATCACAAGCGAACATGTCCACTGTCCTTTGCTGACCTGTACTGAGCCTGGCATCCTCTCAGGTTTCATCAGAAAGCCTGTGGCTTGGGAAGCACAGAGAATTCCCCCAGTGTTCCCATAAAGCTAGCATTGCAGATCAAGGCTTCCGGACTTTCACTTTCTGTACTTTTCCAGACAGTCAAAGCCTTGTAACTGACAATTTGCCTCAGACCAGGTGAACCTGGGGACCAGATTTCTAGAAGGCGGGACTTGGCAAGCGTCGGGATGGACATGTGAATCTTCCCTGTGTCTGGAGCTCCCAGGTGCCTTTGAGGAGGTTGGGATGGAGAGCAGGACAGCAGGGCCCTGGAGGAGGAAGGGGGATGAGGTGTAGCTGTCAAGTGGTCTGTTTACTCCCATTCGCCACAGGTTACCTTTAAATGAGATAAAATCATCCTCTAATCCCCTTTATCTCTGTTCAGCCTGTCTAGAAAAGTGCTACTTGACATTTTCGGTGAATGTAAATATGTAAGCGTAAAAGGTACATGATTTTCAGCGGAAACAGGATGGAGAAATGTGAGAGTACTACAGCGTGCGCCTCCTTCACGTCTTGAATATGGGACCAGGTGAGGTGACGTGGGGGCCGATGCCCTGACTCCTGTGGGAAGCACGTCAGCATCCCCCACAGGTTCCTCTTTGGGGGGTGAGTATGGGGGGCCCTTGTGTCCTCCTCACACCTGCACCCCCGGGTGGGGGATGAGGCTCACATCGCCCTCACCTCCCTCATCTCACCTCACCTCATCCATCTCACTTACCGCACCTCCCTCACCTCCCTCACCTCACCTCATCTTATCTCACCTCCCTCACCTCACCTCCTTCACCCCACCTCACCTCACCTCACCTCCCTCACCTCACCTCCTTCACGCCACCTCACCTCCCTCACCTCATCTCACTTACCTCACCTCCCTCACCTCACCTCCTTCATGCCACCTCACCTCCCTCACCTCACCTCCTTCACCCCACCTCACCTCGCCTCACCTCATCTCATCTCACTTACCTCACCTCTCACTTCACCTCACTTCATCTCATCTCATCTCACCTCCTTCACCCCATCCCACCTCACCTCACCTCATCTCACTTACCTCACCTCCCTCACCTCACCTCACCTCCTTCACCCCACCTCACTTCACCTCATCTCATCTCACTTCCCTCACCTCCCTCACCTCTCTCACTTTACCTCTCTCTCTCACCTCATTTCATCTTACAAGGCAGCCTTGACTGCCTTTTCAGTCCCTGCTGCCTTCTGGTCTCCTTGTCACCCTAAGCTGGCCTACAAAACAGCTCCCTTCAGCCTGAATAACACACCTTCTCCCTACCCTTTACTCCCGGCAGGGTCTCAGTCTCCAACAAGCAGAGAGAGGCAGTTGCAGGCCATGACGCTGAGCCATGGCTGTAGGGACTGAGCAAGGTGAGTGGGACCTGCCAAGGACTGCTTGACTGGAGCAGGGATGAGGCTGCCTGACCAGCTTCCTTTCGCATATGATGTCCCCATTACCCTGAGGCCCAAGGCCATGGACCTGGTGTCTGGGGGCCTGGAGAAGTATCTTCAGCCCAACCCAGAGAGAGAGGGCAAATGCCAGGGACTAAAACCCTCTGATTCAGCAAGCCACGCCCATGATGTCATCGTTTTGGATGAGGACTGTCCACAGGACACATGCTGTTCACTTTAAACGTGGCATCCTGTGGACCATGATCATCCCTGAAGGAGTATGTCCTGAAACTGAACTGATGGAACCAAACTCTCGAGAGGCACATGACAGACTCTTCACCATGAATCTGAGTGGGCCAAAGATTCCATCTGTCTGATCACAGGAGTAAACACTGAGGATAATGGGAGCCAGGGTCTCACTGTTAGAGAAAAGAGTAACAACGTGATCAAGGGGAAAACTACAGTGAGCCCTTTCACAAAATCTGTTGTGTTTCCTCCTCTGAAAAATAGAGATGACCTTAGGACTCAGCTCCTAGGGTGGCTGTGTCCACACACACACACAAACACACACACACACACACGCATCTCAGCCATTTATCTTTGCCATTTTATTGTTATTACTATGGCTACCTGCAGTGTGAAAACACCCCCTGAATAGCAGAGACAAGAGGCCCACTTCTGACCTTGACCTTCCTCTTATACCACTGGGAACCCACACAAATTTTTTCCTCTTGATCTTTTATTATCACTGAAGTCAACTCTGGGCTACGAATTTATGAATATTAATAGGACAGCCATGCCATTCCTAATCTTGTTGACATTTCAAATGGTTCAGTAAAACATTGTTCACAGATGCATGAAAGATAAAATTCATGCCTGATTCGTGACAAATTATGAGTTCTTGGGGGTATACTGTTCCTCTCATACTTATTTGTTCATTTAATAATAATATAAGTATTGTAAACTGCCATGGGCACTATATTAGGGGTTGGGGATAACTAACATTCATTCATTCATCCATTAAATGAAAATTATTAAATGCTACCACAATCAGGGAACAATTACCCCAGTGGGGAAGGAGACAGAGGGGTGAGGTGGGGTCTCACATCAGGAGGAGTGTGGAGTTGTGCAGCTAAGACTGTGTTGGAAGATCGATTTCAGACTTGGAGATAATGAGGACCAGAGTTCTCACTTTTGGAGAAAGGAGTTAAGGATATAGAAAGAGGGAAAACCATCATTCCCACTGATAAAATTCTACAATGCAGAACCAGGGGTGGGGCAGTGAAAATGCTTCAGGTAGTTGGTTCTGTCACAGAGGTACCTGGATTAAAAGGAAGCTGTGGGAAGTGTGGCCTTGGCCCACCCACCATCGTGGCCACTCTCCCCCTGGGCTACAGCTGCACCCTGGGCAGCCCTGTGGTCAGGTCCTAGTTTCTCACCATGGGCTCTGCCAGTCCATAGTATTCTCCCCCTGCCTGGGAGGGGGCTGTGGGTTCAGCTGGCCTCCTCATGTCCCCAGAGGAGCCCCAGGGCCCCTCCTCCTGCAGGTGCTTTGGGATCAGACTGGGAGGAAGTTCAGAGTGAAGGGCATATATTAGGAAGCTAGAGTGGAAAGTTATTCCAGGGAGGGGGTGCACATCTGGGTGGTGCATCACGGTGTCCCCATAGCTCCTGCCCCCACCGCTCCAAGAGTTCCCTCTCATGGAAGAGAAGTGCTACAGCCCTGCCCTCCACAGCTACACACAGGAGTAGTTGGGGTGAAGGTTGGCGGGGGAGCGGGCAGAAAGCCAGGACTCAGGCCCCAAGCTGACCTCTCCTGAGCCATTTCACTCCTGTGCTCCCTGGGGTCAGCTGAGGCTTCTCTCTGGACTGCATCAGACCCCAGCTCCCCCAGCCATCCTGCTTTCTTCCCTCCTTCCCCCAACTGGATCCTGGGGTGCACTTCCTAATGCATGTCCTTCAAGCTGAGCTTCCTGGGTATCCTCTATCTAGCTTCCCCAGGAGCAACAGCTTACATCGCTAGAATAGAACATCAAACACCCCAAATTAAAACAAAACCAAACAACATTGGCATGGTACTGCTAACTAGCCTACAGACCTCACTCTGATCTCATCAGTTTCTGTATGCACTCATTGGTGTGTGCACGCATTGTGTATATGAAATGCTATGCAGGTTTATCATATAAACAGATCCATATAATTGCCACCATGGCCATTACAGAACTCTTATGCTACCATGAAGGAACTTTCTCACGCTGTTTATCCTTATGTTTTTAAATAAAACATTTCAAGTGCAGTTGAACCCTGAGCCCAACCCCATTCTCTGTCCCCATTCACAGCGGGGACCACCATTTCTAAGGTATCATACGTGCATGTCTCCAAGAGAGAATCCCCATGGACAGAGGAGCCTGGTAGGCTACAGTCCATAGGGTCACAAACAGTTGTACATGACTGAAGTGACTTGGGATGCCAAAAGAGCTAATAATTGGCAAGTGCTTGCTGTGCATCCAAGTTCCATGCTAAGCTGTTTCCATGCAGCAATATGTTCGCTACTCACCATAGCCCAGGCATTGTTTTCCCCAGTGAGGATGCTGAGGAACAAGGAGATTAAGACAGTTTACAAAGGGACCAGAAGTTCTGATATTGGGACTTGAACCTGCCTTCGCAGCTGCTATTCTGTACTGACACTCACATACCTTCTTGCCACAGATGTCTTCTACTCAACAAGATGTCTAGGAGATCCACACAGTTTGGTATCTGCGGACAGAATTAATTAATGTTAACCACGCTATGGTTATCCCTTTTGATTATACTACAATTTATGTAACCATATTCCTAGTGGTGGATATTTAGAACGTTACATTGTCTCTACTACAAGCAATGGCACAGGAACCTCCTTTGCTTGTGTACACATACCCGAGCTTCTCTGGGGTTTATTCCTACATGTGGAATTGCTGAGTCTTGGAGTGTCTTCAACTGTGGAGGACACTGTCAAGACTCACAATGTTTGTAGTAATTTATACTTCCACTTGCTAGGCTTAAGTGTGGAAGGACATATCCCGATTATTTTAATTTGCATTGCTCTGATTTCTAGTGAAACTGGGTTTATCTTTCGATTACTGGTCAAGTACTTTGGTTTGCTCTGTGTACATTTTTCTATTGGGTAGCTTGTCATGTTCGTATTATTAGTAAAACATTTTTACATATTCTGGATGATAATTCTTAATCGGTAATATGCATGGCAAATACCTTCTTCCACGCTGTGCTGCTTTTTTTCAACTTTGCAAAGTGTCTTTTACTACAGACAAGTTTTTAATTTTATTTTTTTATTGTATTAGAGTCTATCAACCTCTTCCATTATGGTTTGGTCTTCTCTATATCTTAAGAAATTATTTCACCTTTACGGTCATAAGGATACTTTCTCAACTTCTTTCTAATTATTTTCAAGTTTTATCTTTTGTTGTTCTCATAGTAAGGTTTTACTTTGTACAGTTACCTTTCCTGTAAGACGTAAATACCTCCTTCTACACAGAGCCAATTTCCTGGCACTGTTTGCCATGCCATCTATCTTTCCTCTTGTTTGTAACAGTTCCTCTACTGTACATGGATGGAGTTTCTGCATACATCTTGGTCTGTTTCTGGTCCTTCCACGGGCCTCTTCGCTTTACACTACACCAACCCTGCACGGTCTGAAACACGAGAGCTTTATCATAAACCTTGCTGTTGAGTAGGGTGGGTTGTCCTTGTTCTTCAAAATTATTTCCCACATGAGCTTTTGAATCAGCCAGTCAGTTTTACCTGACGCTCTGTTAGGATTTTAATAATTGCAATTACATCAGATTCATAGATTCTCTTGGGGGATAATTGACATCTTAAGACTATTGGCCCTTTCCGTCTATGAGCACGTTATATATCTCCCTTATTCAGTTTTTCTCTTATGTCCTTCAATTACATTCTATGATTTTCTCCTTAAAGGTCTTGCACATAGTTTCATAGATTTATTTCTCAGTACCTTCTATCGTTTATTGGAATATTGGGGTAAGGTATGACTCCTGATGGAGTTCAGTCATTTATGAACCTCAGGATCCTAGTTAAGTCCCTTAAATGGTGCAATTCTCAGTTTCCTCATAAATAAAAATACCTCGATCATAGAGTAGATGTGAAGAGTGAATGAAACCAAGAATGTCACGCCCTTAGAACATCATAAATATCTGATAAATGTTAGCTCGTCCTGGCGTTGGCACACATTTGGAGTTATGTCTCTGAATATGTGTACTTGTACATCCTCGACTGTGCAGAGAATATGGTCCCCAGGCAGAAACAGTCAGATGTGACAGCTTCTGACCTATAAGTAATTGGCAGATAGCATTCTCCTCCTTCCAAAGCAAAGAGCACTAAAGAAAGCGCTTTAAAACACATGGTAATGTATATGTTTCAGTGCTGTTCTCTCAAATCATCTCACCCTCTCCTTCTCCCACTAAGTCCAAATGCCTGTTCTTTACATCCATGTCTCTTTAGGTGCCCTGCAACATCACAATATCGTAAAGTAATTATTCTCCAATTAAAATAAATAAATAAAATTTAAAAATAACAAAGCAAAACACATGGTAAGACCATTACTTTTACTGAATTCCCAATTAAGTTACACTTAAAAATTATTCTAGTTGGGGATTCCCTGGCAGTGCAATGGTTAGGACTCAGTGCTTTCATGCCATAGGCCTGGGTTTGATCTTTGCTCCGGGAACTAAGACCCCACAAGCGAATTCTAGTTAATTTACCAGAAAGCCAACTAAAAGAGAAAATTATTATAAAGATTTTTTTCTGTTCAAAATTTAGTGCAACTTGAAGCAGGGCAAAGACTAATAGAGTTTTGCCAAGAGAACACACTGGTCATAGCAAACACCTTCTTCCAACAACACAAGAGAAGACTCTACACATGGACATCACCAGATGGTCAACACCGAAATCAGATTGATTATATTCTTTGCAGATGGAGAAGCTCTATACAGTTAGCAAAAACAAGACCAGGAGCTGACTGTGGCTCAGATCATGAACTCCTTATTGCCAAATTCAGAGTTAAATTGAAGAAAGTAGGGAAAACCACTAGACCATTCAGATATGACCTAAATCAAATCCCTTATGATTATACCGTGGAAGTAAGAAATAGATTTAAGGGACTAGATCTGATAGATAGAGTGCCTGATGAACTCTGGACAGAGGTTTGTGACATTGTACAGGAGACAGGGACCAAGACCATCCCCATGGAAAAGAAATGCAAAAAAGCAAAATGGCTGTCTGAAGACGACTTACAAATAGCTGTGAAAAGAAAAGAAGCAAAAAGCAAAGGAGAAAAGGAAAGATATAAGCATCTGAATGCAGAGTTCTAAAGAATAACAATACAGTATACTAACGCATATATATGGAATTTAGAAAGATGCAAATGACAACCCTGTATACGAGACAGCAAAAGAGACACAGATGTATAGAACAGTCTTTGGGACTCTGTGGGAGAGGGTGAGGGTGGGATGGTTTGGGAGAATGGCATTGAGACATGTATGTTGTCATATGTGAAACGAATCACCAGTTCAGGGTCGATGCATGTTATAGGATGCTCGGGGCTGGCGTGCGGGGATGACCCAGAGGGAGGATAAAGGGAGGAGGGAGGTGGGAGGGGGGGTTCAGGAGGGGGAACTCACGTACACCCGGGGCGAATTCATGTCAATGTATGGCAAAACCAACCAATATAATATTGTAAAATAATTAGCCTCCAATAAAAAATAAATAAATTAATTAAAAAAAATAAAGAATAGCAAGGAGAGATAAGAAAGCCTTCCTCAGCGATAAATGCAAAGAAATAGAGGAAAACAACAGAATAGGAAAAACAAGAGATCTTTTCAAGAAAATTAGAGATATCAAGGGAACATTTCATGCAAAGATGGGCTTGATAAAGGACAGAAATGGTATGGACCTAACAGAAGCAGAAGATATTAAGAAGAGGTGGCAAGAATACACAGAAGAACTGTACAAAAAAGATCTTCACGACAAAGATAATCATGATGGCGTGATCACTTACCTGGAGCCAGACATCTTGGAATGTGAAGTCAAGTGGGCCTTAGAGAGCATCACTACAAACAAAGCTAGTGGAGTTGATGGAATTCCAGTGGAGCTATTTCAAATCCTGAAAGATGATGCTGTGAAAGTGCTGCACTCAATATGCCAGCAAATTTGGAAAACTCAGCAATGGCCACAGGACTGGAAAAGGTCAGTCTTCATTCCAATCCCAAAGAAAGGCAATGCCAAAGAATGCTCAAACTACCGCAAAATTGCACTCATCTCACACACTAGTAAAGTCATGCTCAAAATTAGCCAAGCCAGACTTCAGCAATATGTGAACCGTGAACTTCCAGATGTTCAAGCAGGTTTTAGAAAAGGCAGAGGAAGCAGAGATCAAATTGCCAACATCCGCTGGATCATGGAGAAAGCAAGAGAGTTCCAGAAAAACATCTATTTCTGCTTCATTGACTATGCCAAAGCCTTTGACTGTGTGGATCACAATAAACTGTGGAACATTCTGAAAGAGATGGGAATCCCAGACCACCTGACCTGCCTCTTGAGAAACCTGTATGCAGGTCAGGAAGCAACAGTCAGAACTGTACATGGAACAACAGACTGGTTCCAAATAGGAAAAGGAGTACGTCAAGGTTGTATATTGTCACCCTGCTTATTTAACTTATATGCAGAGTACATCATGAGGAACACTGGGCTGGAAGAAGCACAAGCTGGAATCAAAATTGCTGGGAGAAATATCAATAATCTCAGATACGCTGATAACACTACCCTTATGGCAGAAAGTGAAGAGGAACACAAAAGCCTCTGGATGAAAGTGAAAGAGGAGAGTGAAAAGGTTGGCTTGAAGCTCAACATTCAGAAAATGAAGATCATGGCTTCTGGTCCCATCACTTCATGGGAAATAGATGGGAAAACAGTGGAAACAGTGTCAGACTTTATATTTTTGGGCTCCAAAATCACTGCAGATGCTGATTGCAGCCAGGAAATTAAAAGACGCTTACTCCTTGGAAGGAAAGTTATGACCAGCCTAGATAGCATATTAAAAAGCAGAGACATTACTTTGCCAACCAAGGTCCATCTAGTCAAGGCTATGGTTTTTCCTGTGGTCATGTATGGATGTGAGAGTTGGACTGTGAAGAAAGCTGATCGCCGAAGAATTGATGTTTTTGAACTGTGGTGCTGGAGAAGACTCTTGAGAGTCCCTTGGACTGCAAGGAGATCCAACCAGTCCATTCTAGAGGAGATCAATCCTGGGTGTTCATTGGAAGGACTGATGCTAAAGCTGAAACTCCAATACTTTGGCCATCTCATTCGACGAGTTGACTCACTGGAAAAGTGTCTGATGCTGGGAGGGATTGGGGGTGGGTGGAGACGGGACGACAGAGAATGAGATGGCTGGATGGCATCACCAACTCGATGGACATGAGTTTGAGTGAACTCCGGGAGTTGGTGATGGACAGGGAGGCCTGGCGTGCTGTGATTCATGGGGTCGTGGAGAGTCGGACACGACTGAGCAACTGAACTGAACTGAACTGAACAAAGAAATAGAAATTTCCCTAAATTATGCCACTGAAATAGAACCATTGCTAACATTTTTGTCAATATCAATTTTTATTTCTTGACACCAATAAATGGGCTTCTGGATCTGTGCCCACTGTTTGTTTTTTCTCTACAAGATATTGTAGATGTCTTTCCACTTTAATAGTTTGCAGAATTATATCATATAATTGCATTATGTTCCATTTTATAGATTTTCACTAATTTAACAAATCAATTCCCTTTTTATGGCTATTTGATCTTCTGAAATAAACCACTCTCTAGTGAACCACCACAGCACACCTCTTTTTCTGAGTTTATGCGACTGCTTCCATCAATAGATTTCTTGGAAGTGAGATTATCAGGATAAAAGGCACACTTATTTTGAGTTTTGACACTTTTTGCCAAACTGCCTTTCCAGAAAGGTTGAATCAATTAGCACTGCCATGATAGGGCATGCGGGTGTCCATTTCCCAATAAGCTAAGAGAGTTTGTCAATTTTCTTAATCTTTACCTATCTGGTGAGTGGAAAACAAACCTCTCTTTGCACATACATTTCTTTGATCTATAAAGAGATTAAACATCTTTTCCTCTGTTTACTGACTCTTTGAATCTTCTTTGTGGATTGCCTCTCTGGGTAGTGAGTAGGTTCATTGTTTATAAGTTCTTCATGTCTTAACATTGTGTATAACATAGGGTAACAGCCCCTTGACTTAGGGCTTGCAATGTGGCTTGCTTTGGTCAATGGAGTATCAGCAGATGTTATCAGGCAAAGGTTTTCAATGTGTGTGGCTGAGCTTGCCGTCTTGTGCTTCTGCTGACCACATGAAAATATGATGCCTTGTTTGGCCCACTGGTCACAGAGGAATGAAAGGCCCAGGGAGTAGACTTGAGCTGAACCCATGATTTGCAGCCAAGCCTAGCCCGGCCTAACCAAGACGGGCAGAGTCATAGCTGCCAAGGCTCAGATATGGGTGAAAATAAGTAAATGATTCGGAGAAGGCAATGGCAAGCCACTCCAGTACTCTTGCCTGGAAAATCCCATGGATGGAGGAGCCTGGTGGGCTGCAGTCCATGGGGTCGCTAGGGGTCGGACACGACTAAGCGACTTCACTTTCACTTTTCACTTGCACACATTGGAGAAGGAAATGGCAACCCACTCCAGTGTTCTTGCCTGGAGAATCCCAGGGACACGGGAGCCTGGTGGGCTTCTGTCTATGGGGTCACACAGAGTCGGACACGACTGAAGTGACTTAGCAGCAAGTAAATGATTATTGTTTGAAGCCACCAAGTTTGGGTTGGTCTGTCATGCAGCGTTATTATGGAAAGATGATCTACACGCCCTGTCATTATCTTGCGGTGTGACCTTGGGCATGTTACATTCTTCTCTGGGTCTCAGTTTCTTTAAAGGTGGTATGAAAGGGTTGACCAGTGAGTGATTTCAAGAGTCTCTTCTAATACTAAGAATCTGGGTTCCAAATTCCAAAACAGGGTTTGCTGGTGAGAAGGGAGGGAGGTGTTCTATAAAAGAAAGTCCAACATAAACGTGCAAAGAAAGCTGCATGGGTAAGGCAATAGGAAGGGGCCGGTTTATCCCACTGAAGCAGGTGGGGTTGCATGAGGGTGGCTTGGCTGGGAAGGGTTAATGTGTGAATTCTGGGGCCTGAGCTGCCCAGGGAGCTGTACTTATTTATCCTCCACTGCTTCTGAACATCTTGCAAATTGGTTTCTGAGCCCACCATGCTGCCGAAATTGTCTTCTCAGTTCTGACTCTCATCTCCAAACCCTCTTAACCCTGCAACCTCCCAGAACTTGATGCCTCCTTCAGACTCTCTTCCCTGGCTCCTGCGCCCCCACCCCCACCCATCTAGCCCTTGCTTCTCCATCTTTCCCTGAATCTACCCTGAAGACGACCCTCAAGTTTCTTTCCTCAGTTCCTTCTCTTCAGCCTAGTGATGAGTGGGATACCAGGATACAGGCCCCAAGTGGGAAAGCTGGATACCAGGCAAAAGAAGTACAAGGAATCAGAAGCATCTTGATATGACCAAAGAGCAAGGGAGAGCTGGGACAGACACAAAGGGACCCAGCACTGGGCTCAAAGAACTATTATGTGTTACAATTCCACACCCACTCATAGCTCCAGAGCAATCATTCCTACACCACAAATTCTGTGCTTGTGGCTACAATAGATGGTCTGAGCAGGGTGGCCAACCCCCACAGGCCATTTTAAAGCAGAGGCGGGCAGCCTGCATCTCTTCTCTGCTCAGCACAGTGAAAAAAGTGAAAGTGTCAGTCACTCAGTTGTGTCTGATTCTTTGCGACCCCATGGACTATAACCCACCAGCCTCCTCTGTTCACGGGATTCTGCAGGCAAGATTACTGGAGTGGGTGGCCATTCCATTCTCCAGGGTGTCTTCCCAAGCCAGGGACTGAACCCATGTCTCCAGCATTGCCGGCAGATTCTTTACCATCTGAGCCACCAGGCTCAGCACAGCATGGTCTTCAAATGCTTTCTTCAGTAGACCTGTCCCCGCTTTCCCCTCTGGTACATGTCCCCTCTCACTGCTGGCCTCTCCCACTGTGCTGTGCTCCTGAATTCTTAACTCATCCTGGATCCCCAGCTGCAGTTTGATGGATGTTCCTCTGTTCATCTCGAAAATCTTGGATTGTGATTTTGCTTGATGAGTTGTTCTTGCTGTTCTCCCAAGCCCCGCTTGCCTGGGTATACAAACCATCCCTAGACAAAGTCGTTACACACCTGTGCTCTTCCCTCGGGTAGCAATCATGTCTTCCTTCCCAGCCCCAGGAAGGCCACAGCCCTCATAATACACTAATGACAAGACACCCAAGACTTATCACCATTGTTGCCTCCCCTGCTGCTGCTGCTGCTAAGTCACTTCAGTCGTGTCCGACTGTGTGTGACCCCATAGACGGAAGCCCACCAGGCTTCGCCGTCCCTGGGTTTCTCCAGGCAAGAACACTGGAGTGGGTTGCCATTTCCTTCTCCAATGTGTGAAGTGAAAAGTGAAAGTGAAGTCGCTCAGTTTTGTCTGACCCATAGCGACCCCCGGACTGCAGCCTACCAGGCTCCTCCATCCATGGGATTTTCTAGGCAAGAGTACTGGAGTGGCTTGCCATTGCCTTCTCCGTTGCATCCCCTACAGATGTGATAGATGACTTCCAGTTAATGGGAGACAGCACGTTCAAGAAGGAGGACAAATTGGGAAGTAGACACACCTGGCTCTTGAATTCTGCCTCCATCGTATGCTGGTTATGAACAGCTTACTCCCAACCTGTTGATGACACACACACACACACGTACAACAGTGTGCAGTGTGTAACACTTCACTCGATAAATCACAGTCCACCCTCCAGAGGAACTTTTATTTTTTTTATCATTTATCCTGTTTCTATTATTTTCATCAAATTATCTTCTTCTCTTGCCTGTAGCTGGCACAAAGGTAACTGGGACTCTGGACTCCTAACCCAGGTCCTGCCGCAAAGCAAATGCCTGGAAAATGCAGCCTGATTGTAGTAGAACATAAAGGAGTTCTTTGAAAACTCTGTGTGCTCTATTTGTCAGCAACATTATGAATATACCAGATCTCCTTGCTCTGTTTCCCTTGTCCCTCGACCTCACTGTACTCATTATTATGACTTTGTTCTCTTCCACTTTGACTTGAGTGATTTCCTGAAGCTGATTCTCCATTTCCCTGATAGAATCTTCAGTTATGATGGATCACCTTTGTGGTTGGTTTTTATGCGACATTCATCTCTGTAATGTTTTCATTTGTTTCATTTCTCTCCTAAGTGGTAGATCAGCTCATTTTTCTTCTCTCATTTTAGAACTTCCACGGATAATTCTTCTTTGAATCCTATTCTTTTCTTTGAGTTTTGTTTTGTACTTAGTCTTCCTGCTCGTGGATCTTGGGTAATTCCTCTTAGGAGGCAAGTTCTTCCGTCTTTTGCTCAAGTGCTCCTTTCCTCTTGCTAGCAGGAGGCACTGTGTGTGGGTCTTGAGAGCCTTCTTGCTGGTCATGCCTCGTCTCAGTGGGGGACTGGGTCGGGCAGTGAGCTGGGTAGTCCTTGAGTTTTGTTTGGGTTTGCCATCTCAAACACTTGCAGAGTGAATACGTCATTTCCTTTGCCCTGGGGCAGTGATCGTCCTCGGTTTTCAGGGTCAGCAGGTTGGTGTGCTCTTGGCAAAGCCCATTAAGTGTCTGTGAGCTGTGGCCCACATATCCCTCCACTCCCTCCTTCACACCTCTTTCCCTTGAGCTGTCATAGCCTGGGGGCCGGGGTGGAGAATGTCAACATTTTGCCAGCTTGGTGTCTCCTTAGGTCATCATCCCTGAGTTAGAGAGCTCAGTCCCTTGTAACCTGCCCATCAACTCAGCTGTCCTCTCCCCATCATCAGTCATTTTCAAGCCTTTCAAGGACTGTGCACTTTAGATTCCATCTTTTTTGCCCAGTGAACAACAGCTCCATCCTGAGCGTAGCTTGGGCCCAAGGCCTCCTGGTCGTCCCTCTCTACTCATAATCCACACCCAGTCCACCAGCAAACCCTGATGGCTCCTCCCCTATCAACGGTGCAGAGTCTGACCCCCTCCGCCACCTGCATTGTATTAACACCACTCCTCACCCACATCAGTGCGACAGCCTCTCACCTGGTCTCCTTGCCGCCCCCTCCTTCTTGGGCTCTTTGCCACCCAGTGGACAGAGCGGGCCTATGCAACTGTGAGATCTGGGCTCTGCTGCACCTCCCCATTGCACTCAGCACAAAACCTAAACGTGTCCAGCGGCCCATGAGGTCCTCTTGCTCTGCACCCCCCACTTACCTCTGAAATCATCCTCCTGCTGTTTACCTGGTCTCTCCGTGGTTCCCCTGGTTGTTTCTTTTGCTTAGAACATCCTTCTCCAGAATCTGCCTGGCCAGCCCCCTCACATCCTTGGAGTATTTCATCTCATGTCACTGTATCAGTTTGCCAGGGCTGCATAATAGTGCTGCAAACTGAGTGGCTTAAACCACAGAACTTCACTGTCTCATACTTCTGAAGGCTATTGCGTGCTAAGTCACTTCAATCATGTCCAACTCTTTGTGGCCCTATGGACCGTAGCTCTTCTATGGACAGGCTCCTCTGTCCATGGGATTCTCCAGGCAAGAATACCGGAATTCAAGTATTTGAATTTGTATTAAATTTTGTATTGAATACTGGAATTCAAGAACACTGGTTGCTGTGCTGTCCTCCAGGGGATCTTCCCAACCCAGGGATGGGATCCAGGTCTCTTACGTCTCCTGAGTTGGTTCAGTTAGTTCAGCTGCTCAGTTATGTCTGACTCTTTGTGACTCCATGGAATGTAGAACGTCAGGCTTCCCTGTCTATCACCGACTCCTGGAGCTTGCTCAAACTCATGGACATCGAGTTGGTGATGTCATCCAACCATCTCATCCTCTGTCATCCCCTTTTCCTCCTACCTTCAATCCTTCCAAGCATCAGGGTGGCCAAAGTGGAAGAAGTCAATTCTTCACATCAGGGGGCCAAAGTATTGAAACTTCAGCTTTAGCATCGGTCCTTCCAATGAATATTCAGGACTGATTTCCTTTAGGATTGGCTGGTTTAATCTCCTTCTGTCCAAGGGACTCTCAAGAGTCTTCTCCAACACCACAGGTTAAAAGTATCAATTATTTGGTGCTCAGCTTTCTTTATGGTCCAACAACTCTCATATCCATCCTTGACTACTGGAAAAACCATAGTTTTGACAATACGGACCTTTGTCGGCAAAATAATGTCTCTGCATTGAGGTAGGTTCTTTAACAGTAGCACCTCCTGGCAGGGTTGGCTCCTTCTTAGGGCTGTTAGGGAGGATCTGTTTGATGCTTCTTTCCTCTAGAGGTTTTCCGGCAATATTTGATACTCTTCAACTTATCAAAGCATCATCTCACCTCTGCCTTCAACTTTATGTGTGTGTCTTCTCCCTATGAGTGTCTGTCTCACAATATCTCCTTTGGAGAAGGACACCAGTCATAAGGCCCACTCTAGTGACCTCATTTTAACTTAATTACTTAAACTGCAAGGAGATCAAACCAGTTAAACCTAAAGGAAATCAGTCCTGAATATTCATTGGAAGGACTGATGCTAAAGCTGAAACTCCAGTACTTTGGCCACCTAATGTGAAGAATTGACTCACTGGAAAAGACTCTGATGCTGGGAGGGATTGAAGGCAGGTGGAGGAGGGGACAGCAGAGGATGAGTGGTTTGATGGCATCACTGACTCAGTGGACATGAATTTGAGCAAGCTCAGGGAGTTGCTGATGGACAGGGAAGCCTGGTGTGCTGCAGTCCATGGGGTCACAAATAATCAGACATGACTGAGTCACTGAACTGAATAGCCTCTGTAAGGAATGTATCTTTTAAAAAGGCCACTTTCTGAGATACTGAAAGTTGGAACTTCAACGTGAATGTGAATTTGGGAGGGAACACAATTTAACTTATTACAGTCACCTTCTCAATGAGGCCTTGCATTTCCCCCCAGTTTAAAATTGCAGAGCTGCCTCCCATCCCCTGGATCCTCAACCACCCAACCCTTAGTTCTACTTGTATAGTAGAAGATGAGGTTTCTTTCCTCCAGTATTTCATTCTTTTTTTCACTGTCTTCAGTGAGTTTCCGTGAGACTAAAACAAACATTACCCCTGTCACTCAGGGCCATCTCCCCCACCCAGAGTCTCTCTCACCTCTAGTCCTGGACCAGCTTCATCCCCACGCCCGCTCCAGCCTGCATAAGTGGCCCTGGCTGAGTGGCCCAAGAAGTGAAGAACAGTGGTTTCAAAGCTGACCGAGACCACCCATGGCCAATGATGACCCTTAACTTCATCCTTAATGCAGTGACACCCACCCTCCACTCAGGCAATTGACTGAGTTCTTTGTCTTCTTTAGCACAACAGATTAGCATAATGAAAATGTTTTCATTTCCTGGCTTGGGAGCAAAAGGTGGAGGCTGTCCAGTGACAATAAATCCATTTCCAAATCCTCTGGCCTCTGTCTGTCAGTCTGCAGCTGGGTATCACCATTGAGAGCCCTGGTCCCTGTGCCCTGGCAACATCTTCTCTCCTTTGTGGGCAAAGTGAGGTCTCTCCTGCACCTCCACCGTCTTCTGGCTCCCCCACCCCACCATGAGTCCCCATTGAGCTCATCAAGAACCTGACCTTGGCTCATCTGCTCAGCATCTCATCACACATCACGGGTCAGAATGATGTTGGTTCCTCCATGTGGACTCACTTTGGTGGCTGGGCGAGGTGAAGCTCCAGGTCTGTGTGAGGGGCAATGGTCTGGGGAAGGGGGAACTGCCCAGGCTCAGCCCCCAGAGAACATGGGAGAAAGAGAGAAATCAGGCAGCAGGTCTGACCTGGACCATTCCGAGGCCTCACTTCTCCTTCTCCAGGTCAGTGCATCTCAAACAATCTCAGAACCTTTCCATCCCCACCACCGTGTGCCTGGAGCCTGCACTAAACCCCTAAACTGACTCCCTGCTTGCCCTCTGGCCCCCAAAGTCTGCTGTTCTCTGCTAAACACCACCCCCTGCTTCAACCATCTTCCTCTTCTATGAGAATTCTCCAGACAAGGGCAGATTTACCAAAGGTTAAAAAGCTTAAGCTTCAGGGACCCTCACTCCCCAGACCCCTCATAAGACCCCGGTTGGGCCCCAAGCAATGTGGTTAATGAGCATTGATTAATTTTAAGGTTAAGTAAGATTAGTAACTGCAAGGAAAACTTGCTATGTCCTGAAGCTCTTACTGCTCAGATATATTAGGAATTTCACAGAAGGCTTCCCAAATTTGACAACAGACTGAAGATGATCTGTAATGAATTGTGAAGGTGACAAAATCTTCAACCCTATCCATGGAGAAAACCATGATGATCAGACTCTGTGGGAGGAAAGCTTGATTGAACTTTCAATTCTCTCCAGGAAGATAACGTTACAAAATCATTGTCTTTGGAAGAAGTGAATAGAGAGAATGCAGCCCAGACAATTCAGGGGAGAAAGTCATGAAGGAGTGTCAGGATGTTAAGTAATAGAGTGAGATTTTCCTCAGTTCTGTGATTTTTCTTGGTAATTGCTTGCTTTTTGAAATCTATAATTTATTGTGATTTCTTTTCTCCATTCTAAATAAATATTCGATCTCATAGCTAATTTTGATTCTGAATTCTATGTCCTTTTCTTAAAAAGAACTCCCCCAAATGTTATAATTTTCAGACCCATGGCAGCTACACCTACTACTTTCCTAACCTTCCTGTTGCACTTGGAATAAAACCTAACCTCCTCTGCCACATGGTCTGCAAAGCCTCCCTTCTCCATCCTGCCCATTCCGAACTTTTCAGCCCTTTCCCCAACACTCAGCACTTTGCAGACTCGAGAATGGAACAGACCTGCATTCAAAATGTGCAGCTTCAAACTGCCAAACAACTTGCAAATACATGAGGAATACATGCTTATTATTGTATGTCGCTCAGGTTTTTGGCTTGTTTGTTACACAGCAATAGCGGACTGATGCAGTGTGACTGAAATGTTTCAGATGTGCTCAGATCAATCAAGAGGATGCCTTTTCTATTCAGGAAGGTATAACTGGATCACAAAGATAAGAAAGCTGAAATGGAAAATGTTTTCAAATTGACCACCGATTCTTAAGGATGTCAGAGGTTAAAAAAAAAGTCCTGGTCTTTCCCTGGTAATCTCAGCTCATTTTCAGACACATTAGTGTCTAAGACTTAGTGTCACAAAAGGTCAGAATCTCGGTCCTTCACCTTATCCAGTCTTAGGAACAGCAAAATGTCAACCTTTATATTAAGAATATTTTTTTCCTCACATAAAAATTATACTTGTTTGTAAGAGAAGATGCAGACAGGCAAAAAGAGAAAAGTCATCCACAATAATCACCACCAAAAATAAACTCTGCCAAATATTGGTTGCATACACATATGTGTTTATATATTTATGTTTTTCTCATAAAACAGGAGAGTATGCTGTGCATTCTGTTCTATAACCTTCTGTTTATGTTCACTGTGTCATAAAAGTCTTCCCGTGCTATTTTACATCTTCTGCACAATTATTTTGAATTGTGAAATCATTGCTGAGGTGACCTACATGATCACCCTCTCTCTTCTAGGCTTCCTATTGTACTTGAACACCCCTGGGGAGGAGTGTACCCTTTGAACCAGCATCATCCAAGGTGCTGACCATATCAGATCTTCCCAGCAGAGAAGCAGGACCCAGAGAGAAAAGGGACAAGCAGGTGTGAGGATGTCAAAGATCTCACTCAAATGACCCCCTGTGACCAGTCCTCTTACTGCAGGCTTATTGACAGATAAGGAAACTGATTTCAAGGGGGCCCTGAGGCCAACTCTGCATCTGGACCAAGTTCACAGCCGAGATCCTGGTGCTGTGACTCTCTGCCTCCCACCTATGATTCCTGCAGGCAGCAGAGACAGAATTCTGACCACCTGTAGCCTCTCTTACCTGCTCAGGTGGACCTCATATCAGGTCCCTGTGGTCAGTCCAGCAACTCTGCCACACTTCAGTGATGTGTAGAAAGAAGAGCTTGGAGCCCCATGCACACCCAGGAGCCTGAGAAGGGCTTCGCTGCTAACCAGCCAGGACTCCTGGGACATCATTTCACCTCTCCAGGTGTGGCAGAGACTGTCCAGCTGTTCACCAAATAGGTTTCTTCCTCCTGGGCACATGACAAGACTGCATCTCCTAGCCTCCTCTGCAGGTGTGTGCGACCATGTGACTGCCTTCCAGACCATAGAATGTGAGCAGGAATGACATTTGTCACTTCCACCCCTGGCCTTTGAGACGCTCCCACAGAGGACCACCTGCCCCCATTTCTGCTCATGAAGGGGAAGGTCTCTCCTACACAGCAGCTGTTTCATCAAACCAAGAAGGCAACAGAGCATAGGCTAGTGAGACAGCCTCCACCAAGGAGCTGTCATTCCAGACCTGTCTCCTGCCATCTTGTGGCACCCACCACTCAAGGACACCTGTTGGGGTTTACATATGACTTCTGTTGCATTGGGACCATTATACATGTGGGGTTGGTTTCTTAGGGCAGTGTGCATCGTTGTGGGTGATACTCAGAATTCACCGAGCATCTATTTTGTGCAGGACTTTTTGCTCCACACGTCACACGCTTAACCTTTCAACAGGACTATCACCTTGGGGTTATTATCTACATTTTTCCAGAGCAACGAATGAGCTGGGAATCACACTCAGCTCTTCTGGACTCTCATCCAACAGCACACAGCTTAAGGGTCTGGAGGACCAAACACCCCAGGATCCTGAAGGCCCCTGATTCCTGCCAGATGAGCAGAGAAGTGAAGAGTGTACAGGCTGGTGTCTGAGGGGCCAGGGTCCAGTCCTCCTCAGTGGAAGCATCAGGTAAGAGTTTGGCTTACCGGCACCTCAGTTTCCTCATCTGTCCAATGGGGCTGCAGGGAAAGGATCCCCCACACGGGGCTGTTTGGGGGTGAGCTGAGATCCTGGCTATAAGGCACTTGACACTGACCGGGGCTCTCAGGATAAGGCCCTGACCGCATCCTTGCCTGAAGCAGCACCGCTGCCCCCTCTCATGGTACCTCCCGTCTCTCTCCACCCGAACCTGCTTGCCTCTCCTGACTCATCTTTCAGTTCAGTTCAGTTCAGTCGCTCAGTCGTGTCCGACTCTCTGTGACCCCATGAATCACACAGCACGCCAGGCCTCCCTGTCCATCACCAACTCCCAGAGTTCACTCAAACTCATGTCCATCGAGTCAGTGATGCCATCCAGCCATCTCATTCTCGGTCGTCCCCTTCTCCTCCCGCCCCCAACCTTTCCCAGCATCAGAGTCTTTTCCAGTGAATCAACTCGTTGCACAAGGTGGCCAAAGTATTGGAGTTTCAGCTTCAACATCAGTCCTTCCAATGAACACCCAGGATCGATCTCCCTTAGAATGGACTGGTTGGATCTCCTTGTGGTACAAGGGACTCTCAAGAGTCTTCTCCAACACCACAGTTCAAAAGCATCAATTCTTCGGCGATCAGCTTTCTTCACAGTCCAACTCTCACATCCATACATGACCACGGGAAAAACCATAGCCTTGACTAGATGGACCTTTGTTGACAAAGTAATGTCTCTGCTTTTTAATATATTATCAAGGTTGGTCATAACTTTCCTTCCAAGGAGTAAGCGTCTTTTAATTTCATGACTCATCTTTGCTGCTGCTGCTGCTGCTAAGTCACTTCAGTCGTGTCCGACTCTGTGTGACCCCATAGACGGAAGCCCACCAGGCTCCCCCGTCCCTGGGATTCTCCAGGCAAGAACACTGGAGTGGGTTGCCATTTCCTTCTCCAATGTGTGAAAGTGAAAAGTGAAAGTGAAGTCACTCAGTCGTGTCCGACCCCTAGCGACCCCACGGACTGCAGCCTACCAGGCTCCCCCATCCATGGGATTTTCTAGGCAATAGTATTGGAGTGGCTTGCCATTGCCTTCTCCGTGACTCATCTTTAGGTAAAGGCTTTTCCTCACCTCCACTAGCATGCTCAGAAGCTCTGCTTTGCCAGGGGTCTCCCCCACCGGCCCCAGTCTCTGTGACTTTCCCCTGACCCATCCCCTCCAGGACCCTGGGTCCCAGTCAGAACACCGTTCTGCACCTGTGCAGAAAATTCTGGGCATGAACACCTCCTGCCCCTGGCTGGTTGGGGTGAGGATGGGACACCAAAAACGGATGCAGCCAATGATTAAGTCTGAACTGGGACAGACGCCTTCACCACTCATCATTGTTCTTGGGAAGCCGAGTTACCTCTCCGTTATTTATTAGGCAGACTTTTTCCATCAAAGGGCCTGAAGTTCTGGAGAACTTTTCCTTCTGTTGCCTGCTGGGACAGTCACAGGGTCCGACCAATTTAGTGAGCCTGGGAGAGAACTAGAGTCTGCTGCTTCCTAGGGAAGCCAGGCTGGGTTGATCTAAAATAGAAAGGGAGTGAGGCTGACCTGGTTTGGGGCTAGGATATTTGGGGCTGGTCTTCCCCAGCTGCTCCTGAGGGTGATGCTGGCACTTCCGGGTGGCAGAGCTGAGTGGAGAGGCTGTTGGGAGGAGGGTGGGAGTCCCTGCCATTGGCTGTCCATCTGTGGGAGGTCCCCACATGAGGGAGCCTTGGTTACTGAGGTTCGGGTCTCCCCAACCAGCCCTGGTCTCTGTGACCTTCCCCTGACCCATCCCCTCCAGGACCCTGGGTCACAGTCAAAACACAGTTCTGCAACTGTGCAGAAAATTCTGGGCACGAATATCTCCTGCCCCTGGCTGGTTGGGGGTGAGGATGGGAAACCAAAAATGGATGCCACCAACTATTAAGTCTGAATTTTCTTTCAACTACAGCCCAAGCTGGCTTTGTTGCCTCTAGTGTTTTAGAGCTGGAAAGTGAAAGTGAAGTTGCTCAGTCATGTCCAAATCTTTGCGACCCCATGGACTGTAGCCTACCAGGCTTCTCTGTCTGTGGGGTTTTCCAGGCAAGAGTACTGGAGTGGGTTGCCATTTCCTTCTCCAGGGGATCTTCCCGACCCAGGGATCAAACCTGGGTCTCCCGCATTATAGGCAGGCACTTTAGAGCTGGAAGAGGCCTTAGAAGTTACAGGACCTTATATCTTTGAAGACTGTGACTTGTTTTCTGTTTAAACATTGTATCTCCTAGCCTTTAGGTCTTCTCTGGTGGCTCAGCGGTAAAGAATCCACCTGCCACGCAGGGGATGCAGGTTCTATCCCTGGGTTGGGAAGATCCCCTGGAGCAGGAAATGGCAACCTACTCCAATACTCTTGCCTGGAAATCCTAAGGACAGACTAGCCTAGTGGGCTGTAGTCCATGGGGCTGCAAAAGAGTCGGACATGATTTAGCAAATAACAACTCTTTGCCTTTGAACAATCTTACCCCCTTCGCTCTGCTCTCTCCATTGGAACCCTTCACCAGGACACTGGAGGTTGGTTGTTGTGACATGATGCGCTTGCCTGGGTCCCAGTCTCTCTGTCTATCTCATGTGGAAAGCGCTCACTTTCCCCATCTGGTGAAGCGCTCAGCAGTGAAGAGTTTGCTGTCACCTGGCTGAAGTCTCTCCAAGTTCCACCAGGTGGGGCTGCCTGCTTCATCATCTATGCTCCCACAGAGGTTAAGTTACCCCCGGGAGCCTTGGCTTAGGATGCCTCCACCTGGAGGGTCATCTGCTCTGAAATGTGCATCAGAGACTATTTATTCTTCATCCCTCAGGTCTCAGCTCAAAGATCCCCTTCTCAGAGAGGCCTTCCTTATCCCCACATGGCACTGCCCATCCCTCGCCCTAGAGTGAGACGCTAGCATGTCACTCTGTCCACTTTCTTCCAGCGCCTCTCCCACCTGGGATGCTCTTGTGGATGCTGGTTTACCAGCTATTACCTGCCCTCCCCCCCACTCCAGACATTGGCTCCTGGGGGCAGGGACCCACCTATTTGCTGCTGCACCTCCACCCCTGTGCGGGCAGGTACACAGTAGGGCCTCAACAAGCCGATTGGCAGGAGTGGACCAGATGCTGGGCCTTATCCGCATCCCGGGTCCTCTCCTTGAGGACTGACCGTGTCCTGAAGTGTTAGCAGCTCCTCCCCTCCAGGTCTGCCGTGCAGAACGAGGGGCTCGGGGCTCAGGGCCCAGGAGCTGACTTCACCAGCCTCGCCCCGTCATGTTTCAGGGCTCCTTTCTGGGCTTCTAATAACGGCCACACTTTGAGGGTTTGGAGAAGCAGTGTTAAGGCCAATCAAGCAGATAAATCACATCTTTTCAAATGGGCCAAACATGGATTTACACAATAGCCTGTGACAAACGCACTTTCAGGGGACGATCTGGCAGGAAACATCCCTTTTTCCAAAGGGCGCCTCGGCCCTGGGAGAAATAATGAGGCTTTTTCAGGATTCTAATTATTTCCGGTGCTGACAGGCTGCAGAGCCATAGCCGCTGCCGCCACCATCGCCACCCAACCATCATGTAGGCACCCAGCGTGTCTATTTCTGGGTCTCCAGGTGAGCACCCTGCTCCCAGGGATGCCTGGGGGTCCAGGGTCCATCCCCATGGTTTCTGCTCCCTCTGGCCTTCCGACAGGCACATAACCTCAGCAGGAAGAGGGCCTCCCTGTGAGCCCAGGACCCAGACACACAGGGGGTCCTTACTCAGTGGGGAGGGGAGTCTGTTCTCCAGTCTGCAGCCGCAGGGGCTCAGCAGGGAGGTTTCAGGCTTTCAGGTTTCAGCCCTGACAGGCTCCTGAGTCCAAGGGGTGCAGGGGTTAGTGTTCAGGCTGTGAGGCTCTTGTTTGGTAAAGAAATAAGGGGTCCCCACATGGTCCAAGCTGTAAAAGGGCCTTGGTGACCATTCACCCAAGGCCCTGACCATTCAGATGGGGGATGAGGGAGATGTGGGCATGCTGGAGGCAGAATGGCATGGGGGCTGTGTTCTAGGAGAGTCCTCAGTGCCAAACTCTCAGCGGGGCAGTAGAGGGGGGTGGGAAGAGCTCACCCACGTGGAGCCCCTGATGAGGACACACCGCACCTGGGTTACCTCCCTCAGGGTTCACAGAAGCTCTGTGATGCAGGTGTTAGCCCATTTTCCAGATAAGGTAAATAAGGTTTGTGGAGATTAAGCAAATTGCCCAGTGCCCCAAAGCTGATCCCTCCTAAACAAACAAAAAATTGACCAGTTGGGTAAAGACACCCTGAACTTCCAGGCTTTCACACCAGGAAGTGCCCCCAACTCCACCCGCCTTTTGACTCCAGGGCTAGAGGGAGGGGCATACAGGTCAGGACCAGGGACTTCAGCTGGCCTGCTCAGTAGGAAGTGGGTATCACTGACCTGCCCCGAGACCTTCCCCAGACCACTGGGGTGTGTTGGTGCCCAAACAACTGGATGGGGTGAAAGGTGAGGGTTATGGATGGTGTTTTAGCACCTAGTAGGGATGCAGGGTGCTCAGAATGGAAGGACTTTATTAGTTTTCTGATGTCCCAGCTCAAGGCAGCTCTTGTCCAAGATTTGGAGTGGCTCCTGGCTCCCACACATGCCTCCTCTCCATTCCTCTCATTGGATTCAAAGAAAACCCAAACTCTTCTATTGGACTATTGGTTAATTTCTCAGCAGGCAACAGATATGAGAGCAGGTAACTGAAGGGTTTAATAGAGGGACAAGCAACAAAACGTGGGCAGAGTATAGGAAACCAACAGGGGATGGTGATGCTTTGGTGGGTGAATGACAGCTGTGTCCATCCCTGTGCTGAAGGGGCCAAAGGAGGGGTGTTAACCAGACTCTAGAAAGAGCTTACAGATGAAGGGGTGACCTGGTAGAGCTGGGCCACGGGAGAGAGACGCAGCCACTGCCAACTGAGCCGGGGCTCAGCCTGAGAGGCTGAGGAATGAACACCTGACCTCCCTCCTCCTGTCCCTGGTCTCCTTGGCTGCCTTCAGGACCCAACAGAAAACAGGTGTCGGTGTCACCCCTGCAGGTGAGTCTCCCGGGCACAGAGCATTGGAGACTGGCGAGGTATGTCTAGGGGCACAAACGGTTGGTAGCACATTTAATCCTTCCCTAATACTGTGCCAAATAATTGATGCTTTTGAACTGTGGTGCTGGAGAAGACTCTTGAGAGTCCCTTGGACTGCAAGGAGATCCAACCAGTCCACCCAAACAGAAATCAGCCCTGAATATTCATTGGAAGGACTGATGCTGAAGCTGGAACTCTAATACTTTGGCCACTGGATGCGAAGAACTGACTCACTGGAAAAGACCCTGATGCTGGGAAGGATTGAGGGCAGGAGGAGAAGGGGACGACAGAGGATCAAGTGGTTGGTTGGCATCACTGACTCGATGGACATGGGTTTGAGTAACCTCTGGGAGTTGGTGATGGACAGGGAGGCCTGGTGTGCTGCAGTCCATGGGGTCACAAAGAGTCGGACATGACTGAGCGACTGAACTGGACTGAACTGAATGCTGTGGGCAGGGGTTTCTCAGCTACATTTTACAGATGAGGAGAGTGTGGCTTTGGAAACTAGAGCTCACTGTGGCGCAGTGGGGCTGAGCTGGCCTGATCGACTCCAGAGCCTTCATGCTTCCACATCCTACAAAACCACAGCCGTTTCTGACCATCAGCAACAGTGAGTGGCCCAATAACACCTCTGACTTAAAGCGCCACTGCCATCCAAACGGTGAATGCCTGCTTGTGTGTTTTCCACTGAAAAAGAACTGGCAGGAGCCGGGGGCTCTGAGTGCATGGGTGACACAGGGCCTGACCTGGAAGTTGAGCCTCCTTCTGCTTCTCTGGCAGTTGAGTACAGGAAGTGGGTAGGGAGGACAGACCCCCGGTTCCTCAAGCCTGGCAGGCAGGTGGAGGCCACTGCAACTCCCAAGAGAGAGGGACTCTGGGAAACACAGTGGCTGGCCCACCTCACAGAGCCCCGTGGTGCTGGATGCTTGGTGCCCCTGTTCCAGTGGATGACTGAGCAGCTGACCCCGGGCCCCACGGACCACAGGTGCCCTGCTTAGGGCTGATGTTGTTTGAAATGATCACACGCTAGTTCTCATCCATGGGTCTCCCTGACGGCCCACGGAGGGTCCATGGATGGAGGACCGAGCTGGGGCTGGAGAGCACTGAGCTGACCGAGGCCGGACTCAGGGGTTTCTGCCCACCCCACTACTGGGTGTCCTGGGGAGCCTGCTCCTCTCCGTGAGCCCACCAGGTCGCCCCTTGGAGCCAGGCCCATGCTAGGTTCAAGGGAGGAGAGCGGAGCGAGGAGGTTGGTTCCCGCCCGGGAGGACTGAGCAGAGAGGTCAAAACACTGCAGGGGGTTGGGGGTTAATTTGACTCGAGACTTAGTGACCCTCCTCCCTCCATTGCAAAAGCTGCCCCTCAGCTGCTCTTGGGCCTGGGCGTCTTCATGCTCTGGGGTGGGAATCACTCTACCGGTCATCTCAGACCTAGGGGAGGGGGGCAGACAGGCTCCTGGAGGTGGGTTCAGGGCTATTTGGAGAGCGAATTCGGGATTCCAGAGTGAGGTGAGAGGGGGCCCATGGTCCCTGTTCCCTGGGACCTGCAGAGTCCTCACCTCGTGGGAGGAGCTTAGTGAAGGATGGGGGATGGTCCTCAAAAGCACAGGTGCCTCTCCTGACCTGGGTTAAGGGCAGTTCTGCCCTAAATATTTGTCACCCACTTTCCTGACCCTTGCCCTAAGCTTGCAGACCTAAAGAAGCCCAGCCTGGGTGCCCTGCACTGGCCGCCAGCACTGCCTGTCTCCATCCTCACCTCATTCAATCTTCTTCAGCTCAGCCCCTCCCGAGTGCATCCACCTCCACCACCAAGTCAGGGCCTGCCGATCCCAACCCGCTGCCCACCGGGCTTTGCTCAGCCAGTGCCCAGCTGATGGAACTTGATCAAATCCTCTAAAAATGAATTTTCCCAGCGTGTCAACTCTTCATCTCTCACTGCGCTGCTCCCTGCATTTTACAGCAGAGAAAAGAGAAGGGGGGAATAAAGACAGAAAGAAAAACACTTACATTTCCTGAGATAAATAGTGAGTGTCTGAGAGACTGACGTGTTAAAAGCACTTCTTTGTCTGCTGTCTGTGGCTCGAAGCTGCCTGACGGGTCACGCTTCCCTCTGCTGTGAAGCGTCTCCACATAGAGAGGGGCCCCTCTCCTGACTTGCGCTCCCTCCCGGTGTACGGGCTGCAGGACGAGACCAATCCCTCCAACCCAGGTTGCAGGAACTCCGACTGGACCAATCTCGAAATGCCTTCTGGGTTCTCCTCCATCCAGGGTCGACTGATGTTGCAAAACTGTTCTTTCTGGTTGCAGAAGGAGCGGGAACAGGAGCTCAAACAGTGGGAAATGAGGGACAGTCTCATCAGTCCAGCAGCATCCCAGGGAAGCCCCTTGGCCACCAGCTGGCCAGGCTTTCTTGGAGACACCTCTTCCTTGTGAGCATCTTTCTAGCGTCACCGGGAAGGGTCACTCCAGCTCACCAAGGCAAAGGACCTCTGTGAGCCCAGGGGACCTGAGGTGCTGGGAGCTCCTGGGACCTGGGGTGCTTGACCTAACCCGAGCCCCCACTACATGATCTGGACGGGCTGCCTCCTACCCTGAAGGGCACAGGAGCAGAACTTGGGTCTGTCATGCCGGTCCCTGTGGAAAGAATGCAACAGAGACCGAGTGGTTAAAGGCCAGGCTCTTTGTTCAAATTCTGGCTCAGCCATTTCCTGGGCGAGGTGCTTCACCCCGCTGGGCCTCAGTTTCCTTGTCACAGACAAAGATAATCGAGTGAAGAGGAGATGCGGCAGTGCGTAGAAAATGGATAACACAGTCTCTGATGTGTCACAGGTGCTTGACACAGGTCAGTCCCCACCTGTTAGGATGTGTATCAGTATTGACCCGGCTGGAGACACAAAGGGCCCTCGGGTCTTGATTATGAGATTGCAGGGAGCATGGAACCCCCACCCCAGCTCCATGCTGTGTAGCCCATTGCTGGCCCAGCCAGAGTGGCAAACTCGAGATGGGCACCTCGCCGGACACCTCCTGTGGGCAGTGGGGGTGTGCAGGATGAATGCAGGTGAGCTGGGGCCTGGGTCTCAGGAGGCCACAGCGACTGGATGCAAATCAGTGACAGTCCACGCGACCGTCACTGCAGAGCCTGCAGAGCTGAGCAGGGTGTGAGGTGGGGCCACGTCTCCTGCCAGGGGCCCTGGGGGACTTCTCATTCTCTGCAGTGCTTAGAGGAAGAGATGGGAATAGGATGGACCTGGGAGTCTGTTCTCACTGGCCTGGATTCCCTGAGTGAACAGTTCTCAAACTCACCCTGCAGTTTGCAAGTGGGCACATTGGGAGTCAGAGAAGTCAGGGTAGCCCCTGCTCAGAGTGACCCAGCCACAGGACTGTGGATCCCAACTCCCAAGCTCCCGCACTGGCCTCCCTCTGCAGGGGGTAACCCAAAGCTGACTTCTTCCAGGGCCTGCCCAGGGAAGGAATCTCCCAGGGCATCCATGTGACTGTCCCCTTGAAGCCTTGTTTTCCTGACTTTCCAGGCCCTTCCACCAAATACCCCTCCTTTGACCTACCCCAGGCCCTATGCCTGTGTCAAGTCCTTCTTTGGAGGTGGTTTTGTGGGCATTCTGATGTCTCTTTTGCTTATAAAAAACACGACTGGGGAAAGGGAAAACCTGCCAGCATCCGCTTCCTAAACTACTCCCACCTGAAACAGTCACAGTATATTTATCTGCACTTGCCCAAGACACCACCACCCCCACCCATGCAAATGACAGGAGTGTCGCTGTCAGTGGTGATTTGCATTTAGATTATCCACAAATCTCCTCCCTATTGTGAGCTGGTGGAGCTTTCAGTGAATTGTGGTTGATGGAGAAAAAGGTCTGGTTTATGTTTGAGTAATTCTTTCCAGTTTTATATTTTCCTGTTCCTTGTGGGGTTTTAGATGAAGTTTGTGGATCCTCTGTTTCAGCAGCTCACACAAGGTTGCAATCAAATTGTTGGCTAAGGCTGAGAGGTTATGCAGAGGCTCAATGGTGAAGAAGCTGCTCCCAAGCTCATGTGTCTGTTGGCAGGTCTGTTCCCTGAAGGTTGATGGACTGAGGGCCTGAGGTCCAGCAGCTGGTGGCAATTGGCTCAAATATACTGTCAGTTCCTTGCTATGAGGACATCTCCCATACAACTAACTCCACTGAAGCAGGCATGCCAAGAAGGCAACAGAAAAAGTTGGCTAGAAAGAAGAAAGCCACGATCTTAGCTGGATGACAGAATTGATATCCTATCACCTTGTGTGTGTTTGTGTGTGTGTTTGTTGCTCAGTAGTGTCTGACTGTTTGCAACCCCATGGACTGTAGCCCTCCAGGTTTCTCTGTCCATGGAATTCTCCAGGCAAAAATGCTGGAGTGTTTAGCCATTCCCCTCTCCAGGGAGATCTTCCTGACCCAGGGAGCAAACCTGGGGCTTCTGCATTGCAGGCAGATTCTTTACTGTCTAAGCCCCCAGGGAAGACCTTCACCATATTCCACTGTTAGAAACAACTTGAGGGTCCTGCCTACCCATTGTCCCAGGAAGCAGAGATCACGAAGCCATCCCGGAAGGGTCCCCACCACAGGGAAATTCATGAAAGCTCTTAACACCGCAGTCACCTGGCTTCCTATTACATCCCACTCGACCTCTCCTCACCTCTCCCCTTCATCACTGCTTGTTCATTTACTCAGTCATTCATTTAGCAGGTGTCTGCTGACACCTGCTCTGTGCCAAGCCCTGGGCTGGGCATTGGGAATGAGCTGGCTCAGCCCGAAGCAGCTCCCGTTCTAGTGGAGAGGGGTAGGAAGTCATAGGAATGTCATCCCCCAGGCCACTGAGCCCTCTCTGCCCACCGTGCACCCCACTCAGCACCCTTAACAGGATGAGGATATACATGGCGTCCCAGTCCCTTCAGTGTTCCTCTAACCTCTGCTGGGCAGCACCTCCTCTTCAGCAACAAGACGTTTGGAAGCCTCCCTCCTCTCTCTCTCCCCACCCCCTGCCAAAACTTTCTTTAAGAACTACAGAAGACAACTTGTTTATCCCAGGGCTTTGGTGCTGGGAACACAGGCAGATGGCACCAGAATTAGCAGCTCAGCAGACACAGAAGGTTCCAAACACAATCAGCTCAAAACAGCCAGAACTTCTCTCCCCCTCCCAGCCAAGCAAGGGGAGCAGTGCTCGAAGCCCTTTCCTGGGTCATTGAAGCCAGAGGCTCAGAGAGAGGGCCCAGGGCCCAGGGACCTCAGGAAGAGGAGAAAAATAACAAAGAGTCATCAATTGCCACTGCAGAGGGGCAGAGACGGCTGTTGACCATCTCTGTGAAGATGGCTGTTCACTCTCTCCTTTCACAGTGCAAGGCTGGTGCTGGGGGCGGCTGTCCAGCCTAGGGTGACATTTCCCAGCCGCCATGCATCCAAGTGGGGCAGGAGGCACATTCTTTCTAGCCAATGACGTGTGGGGAGAAATGATGTGGACCCCTCTCGGCTGAGCTGGTTAATCACCCGGTGACGTTTGCCTCACTTGGTCCCCTCCCCTGGTGATCCCAGAGGCAATGTGTGGAGATGCCATCATCACAAATGGAAGGAGCCTGGATCCCTGCATAACTGCCCAGAGAAGTTGCCTTCCTGCAGGAGATCCTCAGACCAGCAACCTTCACGTGGAGGGAAATCAGCTCTTCCTGGGTGAAGTCACTGGGATGTGAGGGCTACTTGTTACAGCATCTCACCTGTACTGACTGATACAACCCGTCCCACTCCTCATCCAACCCTTCATCCAGCAGGTACTTTTCAGGCTCCTCTGGGTGCTGGGCTCTGTGCTGAGCACTAGGTACAGCCTTAAATAGGAACCACAGACCTCTGCCCTCAGGGAGCTCTTAAGTGTACTTGGAGAAATAGTCAAACAAAAGGAAGAGATGATAACAGCGATATAACAGGAGATTGGGTGATAAGACATCAATTGACAGATTTGGGGACGCTGTGGGGATGAGGGGACCTTGAGAGGGTTGTTGCGAATTACCTGAGGGAAAAGGGAAAGGCTGGTTGGGAGGAGCTTCCTGCAGAGAAGATAGGTTGCTGGCCATGTGCCCCCACCTTTTTGCAAATTACTTCATTCCATCCTCCCAGCTACTTCAGGGGGCTGGGGTTTTTATTTCCCTTTTTACAGGGGTGGACTACGGCCTCAGAGGTGGATTGAAGGAGCCAAGTCACACAGTCAGGATGCAGGTTGTTTGTGATTTTTGTTCTTTCTTGTTAGGAGATGTGTCTGTGAGAGTCAAAGCCACCCGGGGAAAGGCAGGCCTCCTGCTGGGCTCTGACACGCGTCTCTCCTTCACCTGCAGGGCCAGGGCACCTCACCCTGCCTGTGTCCACAGGCCACTTCGGGCACTGGTTCAAGTGCAGAGTCAGGCTCATTACAGGTCTGCGGCAGGGCCCAAAGTCTCACCAACTCCCTATGGATGCCACCACCGCTGGTGGCCACTGTGAGCAATAAGAGTCTAGAACAGACAGCAGCCTGTATTTTGACCTAGCTGATTTGACCTCACAGTCCAGCACTCATCAAACAGGCCAAGAACTTGAGCTACTCAAGTCCAGAGAGGAATTTTTGGAGGAGGTGGGGCTGACCCTAGAACTGAGCCCAAGGTCACGGCGGGTGTTGAAAAAGCAGAAAAAAAGAGTGAGACTCTGGTCATTCAGGCCCTTTTGGGGTGGCAGGCTGATGGTCAGAGTAATCTGTTTGAGGACTTGCCACTGGGTAGAGCAGATACCCAAATCAGGCTCAGATCAGGTCCTCTATTCTCTTCCAAGAGGCCAAGGGGATAGGATTCTCTCTGACCTGTGGAATCTGGGTGTATATGGTTCAGCACAAAACATGCCTCTGGAGAAATATTTTACTCCAAAAAGCTCTTCTGAGGGCAAAGTCTGAAGAGGTCTCTGATCTACCAGGTGCAGAGTAATTTGTTCCTGATAAAAAGAACTGAAGAGCCTCTTGATGAAGGTGAAAGAAGAGAGTGGAAAAGTTGCCTTAAAGCTCAACATTCAGAAAACTAAGATCATGGCATCCGGTCCCATCACTTCATGGCAAATAGATGGGGAAACAGTGGAAACAGTGGCTGACTTTATCTTTCAGGGCTCCAAAATCACTGCAGATGGTGACTGCAGCCATGAGATTAAAAGATGCTTACTCCTTGGAAGGAAAGTTATGACCAACCTAGAGAGCATATTAAAAAGCAGAGACATTACTTTGCCAACAAAGGTCCATCTAGTCAAGGCTATGGTTTTTCCAGTGGTCATGTACGGATGTGAGAGTTGGACTACAAAGAAAGCTGAGCACCGAAGAATTGATGCTTTTGAACTGTGGTGTTGGAGAAGACTCTTGAGAGTCCCTTGGACTGCAAGGAGATCCAACCAGTCCATCCTAAAGGAGACCAGTCCTGGGTGTTCAATGGAAGGACTGATGTTGAATCTGAAACTCCAATACTTTGGCCACCTGATGCAAAGAACTGACTCATTGGAAAAGACCCTGATGCTGGGAAAGATTGAGGGCAGGAGGAGAAGGGGATGACAGAGGATGAGATGGTTGGATGGCATCACCGACTCAATGGAGATGAGTCTGAGTGAACTCTGGGAATTGATGATGGACAGGTGCTGCAGTCCATGGGGTATATGACTGAGTGGCTGAACTGAACTGAACTGAAATGTCATGGGGCAGAGAGGGGCCATTTTTAACGTTCAAGGTTTCTGCCTTCCACTGCTCTCCACCGACCCAAGTCTATGAGTTTCCAAGTTTCTCCTCTGCCTGCTGTCCTCACTTGTGCGTTTGCAGAAGACTGCTCTGTTTCTCGTCCTCCTTCTCTCCCTTCAATACTTTCCTTCTCATTCTCTTCTTTCTTTAATACTCTGTGCCCCACAGCATTCTAAGCTCCAAGGAAACAACAGTGGGTGAAATGGACCCAGGGCAGCTTCTTCCTGGAACCCCCAGCTGGTCAGAGGAGATGGCAGAGGAAATGATTAAGGGGAGCCCGGTCTGCCCTCTGGAGACTTTCCCTTTCACTGGACCCTGAGGGTGGAGAGGGACACATATGTAAGAAGTGGCAATCCAGGGACCCTCAATGGTGCAGCAAAAGCACAAAGTGGGAGGGGATGACTAACCCTGGGTATCAGGGAGAGCTTCCTGGAGGAGGAGACACTGATTTAACTGGTAGACTGAATGAGTGTAACCAGCAGAAGGCAGTGCCAGGGCAGACCATTGCACAAGGACCCTCTTCCAAGTTGTGGTTATTGACTGAATAAATGAATGAGTGCAATCAAGACCCTCCTTCTGGCAGCAGAATTGGGTGTGGCATCTCCAGGCACTGTCAGAGCTGGGTGAGCTCTGTCAGCCATTCAGGAAGGAGAGGGACATGGGCCTGGTGACTCTCAGTCCTATAAGGTCCAGCTCTACCCTCTATCCTCTCCCCAAAGCCCTGTAATTGACTTGGGGTGACTGTGTTTCTCTTGTTTTTATCCAAATGGCCCCAGCAGGTCTTTAGTTTCTCTCCGACAAGAGATCCAGCTGATCATCACAATTGCCCAGGCATTCTGAAAGGATCCGACCCTCCCTGACCTTACGGACACATCTGACCCCTCCCTGGTAAGAGGCTTGAGGGCAGTGACTTGTTTGCTCGTGTTCATCCTAGTACCCCCTCTCCGAATTCAACAGGCCAGGCATGTAGTTGGTACTCAATAAATGTGTATCAAATGACTGAGGGACGTCCCGGGTGGCTCAGTGGTAAAGAAGCTCCCTGCCAATGCAGGAGAGGCAGGAAACCCAGGACCAATCCCTGGGTCTGGAAGATCCCCTGGAGGAGGAAATGGCAACCCTTTCCAGTATTCTTGCCTGAGAAATCCCATGGGCAGAAGAGCCTGGCAGGCAACAGTCCCTGGGGTCACAAAAAGTCGAACGTGACTCAGTGACTCAGAATGCACACAAACGACTGAAGGGACGCCCTGCAGGTGTGGCTGCTCCTGGTTGCTCTCTCCTCCTCTCTGCAGGCCTCTTCCTCCCTCCCAGCATAGTGAGTGCTCCGCCTTTCGATCAGACTGCAATGACGCCTCCCTCCCTCCCAAAGCACCTTCCTGTGGTCTGAAGGTTAATTTGGAAACGAATCTAATCACACCAAGCCTGCTTCCTGTCCATTGTCCTCTATTTGCAACTGACCCCCTGCTCACGAGATGAAGACCCAAATCCGGAGAGTGGCATTTGAGGCCCTCCTACAATTTTTCTCCTGTCCCCTCCAGGCCCCCACCCACTTCCTGCCCTCCAATCACATAGGCCTCGGAGGTCTTCTTGGTCACTAAGAGTCCTCCAGCGACTGGACACTTGCACATACAGTTGTCTGGTCTGAACGTGCTTCCTCAGCCCCAAGCTCACTTGATAACTGGTTTCTTCTGCAGATCATCACAGATGGAACTTCATCCTTGCTCAGTCATGTCTGATTCTTCTGTGACCCTATGGATTGCAGCCCCCCCAGGCTCCTCTGTCCATGGGATTCTCCAGGCAAGAATACTGGGGTGGGTTGCCATGTCCTCCTCCAGTGGGTCTTCCTAACCCGGGGATCCAACCTGAATCTTCCATGTCTCCTACATTGGCAGGTGGGTTCTTTACCACTAGGGCCACCTGGGAAGCTCCCAGCTCCTCTGGGAAAACTTGAAATTCTCCATTACATACTCTCATAGCACCGTGAGACTTTCTTTTAAAACACTTGTAATTTTACACCTTTGTGTGTGTGTGTGTGCAATTCTAGATTACTCTTTGTCTTCTTTCTAGATCATGAGCTCTGCAGGGCAGCTTCGTGATGATTTTGCTCACCTTTGGTTCTCCTAGCACGGTGGCTGTCACACAGTAGGTGCCCAACAAGTGTGTTAAAGAAATAAATGAATATTGTCATTTCAGGTCTCAGAAGTCCCCAAGGGTGGAGAATATGTCTCCATCACAGGGCTAGTACAAAGGTCAAGGAGGAGACGTGTCTAGGGCATTTATTAACATGTAGTTAAAGAGGTGTTCTTTCATTCTCAAATGCCTCACACCAAGCAGAGGGGGTAGACAAGAGGAAAAATGGATTTGAGATCTAAGAGAATCATTGACTCAGCTCCCAGTCCCAAGTCTGGAAAGCTCACCTGTGCAGAGAATGGATGCATCTCCCACGAATGTAGGCATCTGGCTCCCAAAATAGTCCCAAGTATACCCTGTGGCAGCTGAATTGATGTATGTTCTTACGCCTGCGAATGTTTTACTTCCGCAGGCTCATTATAGGGAAATAGACTTCAGAGGCAAAACAGGGAGGGGAATGGACTAATTTCCCCCATTGTGGGGAAAATGGGGGATTCTTACCTTTGCAGGGTGTGCTCAGTGGGGAATTTGCAAGGGAAATCATAAGGACTGCAGGCAGTGCTGTGCTTGCACTGGAGAGGCATCTTGCAGGGATAGCGTCTGGTGGGGCCGACTGACTGATGGAATATGGTCTAATGGCCTCTTAGAGAAGAGGGACAAGGTCACTGCCATTCTCGCTCACATTCAGAATCACCTGGAACAGAAAAAACCTAGCGAACAGAAAGTTCCCAGGAGCTTCTGCTCTGTCCCACCCACCACCCTTACCTAGGAGGCACCTCCAACCTTGCCAGGGACACAGCTCCACCTGCTGGGTGGAGAGGTTCCCAGGTACCTGCTCAAGGAGAACTCCAGACCCAGAGATCTAAAGATCTGGGAACAGCAAACTATGGGGTACTCCCCCCTTCCTGCATTCTCTTCTTTTCCAGTTTGTCCTCAGGGTCAAGCTTGGTTTCCCCCTCCTCCAGGAAGCCCTCCCAGATGTCTCCAGCCTATACTGGTCCCTTCCTTTCCTAACACCTCTCCTGTGTTCTGCGGGACATGGTGGGGTAGAGCAAGGAGCAAGGGCCGTAGTGGCAGAAAGCTGGGGGTTTGACCTGCTCTGCCATCCTGAGCTCTATGACCTTGTGAAAGTTATTTGACTTCTCTGAGGCTCCATCTCCTTCATGTAAAATTATGCATTTTCCGTCACTCATTCACTCATTCATGTGTCTGTGCATACAGGCACTCCATGGTGACAGAAATTAAGGTGAAATTTCTGTTCAAGCTCAAGGTCTGCTAGGAATATGAGGAATGACATTCTGGCACCCAGCTTCCATCCCAGACCGGCCCGCAGTGTTCTCTGTAGGGCACTCAGCTTCTGGGCATCCTGGGGTGACAGGATGACAGGTTAGACAGCTTCTCGCTGAAGAAATGTAGGGTCCCTATGTCCCTGCTCCTCGGGGAGATGCCTGACAGTACTGTCCCTCCTCCTCAGAGTCCAGGATGCAGTATGTGGCGAGCTGGCCTGGGAGGCTGAAAGCCCTGACCCCAGACCCCACTCTTCCTAACTTGCTGTGACTCTCTGGGCAGGTCACATCACCTCACATCAGCTCCATAAAAGCCCAGCGAGCAGACACTGCTGCAGTGGGGAAAGCAGCTGACTGTTCAACCCTCTTCAGTCTTTGGAGGGATGATCGCAGTTAGGTAGTCTACAGCTGGGGGCGAAAGGAAGGGGTGAGGCTGTGGGATGCAGAGCAGAAGAGATGGTCAGGCTCATTCATTTTTTCTTTCATTTACAAATGTTTACTTAGCATCTTTGATGCACCAGACATTGTGTTTCCTGATGGTGGCCCCAGAAAAGGATTATGTCTCACTGGTTTGAGGGTGCTAGAAGTATATCACAGACTGGTAGAGACAGAAGAAGAGATCTGTTGGCTCCTGAAACTGGAATATCTGGGGAGCGGGGTGACTGCTGACTTTAGGTTTTCCTTGATCCAGGGGTTCCTGGATCTGTGCAGACAGCATTCCAGCACTGGGTGGATAGTAGGAACTTGGGTGGGGGAAGGGGGCTCATGTTTTCTCCGCCTTGATTGTCCCTCTTTCTCTCCTTCTTTCAGAGATTTGTTCCTCTGTGCTGGCTTCATTTGTAGATAAGCACCTCCTATGACAGCCACCACCAACTGTGCTCCTCCATCTGACGAGCTCAACAACGTTACGGGAAAGGAAAAGCCTATTTATGCTGCTGCTGCTGCTAAGTCACTTCAGTCGTGTCCGACTCTGTGTGACCCCATTGACGGAAGCCCACCAGGCTCCCCCGTCCCTGGGATTCTCCAGGCAAGAACACTGGAGTGGGTTGCCATTTCCTTCTCCAGTGTGTGAAAGCGAAAAGTGAAAGTGAAGTCGCTCAGTCATGTCTGACCCTGAGCGACCCCACGGACTGCAGCCCACCAGGCTCCTCCATCCATGGGATTTTCTAGGCAAGAGTACTGGAGTGGCTTGCCATTGCCTTCTCCGCTATTTATGCTACTTTCACGCAAAGTCCAAGGGCAAATTCTGATTGGATTAACCAGGGTCATGTGCCCATCTCTGAGCCAATCACTAAGCCCAGAGGAATGGAAGTCACTGATTGGCCAGGGCTGAGTCAGGTGTTCACCCTTAAAGCCACGGTGGGCTCAGTGCTGGGCAAAGCACCCAGGCTGCATGGATGGTGGGTGAGGAGCACAGTTGCTAAAGCAAAAGGAGAACATTGGTGGGAGGTGAGGGGGAGTAGAGGTGGGTTCTGAGCAATTGCAAACAATCTCAGTGTACAGTCTGAAACTAAATCCTGCCTGACTACTGGGCTGGAACGACCAAACTCACCTGGGCTCATGTGGGTCACCTTAGGGACCTTCATAATCAGGAGCCAGTGCACCTTAAATCTAGCACCCCCTTCTGGATCCTGACCACCTGGAGCAGGTGATTGCATCGGCCTTTGGTCCACCCCAGCTGACCTGGCCTCTTCCTGGCCACCCACTACGGGGCGTGGGTGGGCAGAACTGCAATCAAGCTGGCTGTCCACAGAGCACCTGCTGATTCAACCTGCCTCTCTGCCTGTGTGACTCAAGTGAGTTCCTCAACCTCTCTGAGCCTGTGTCCTCATTTCTAAAATGGGAATGATTATCATTATTGTTGTGAGGATTGGTGATGACACCTGTGAATCACCTGGTCTCCCGCACGTAGTAGGCATTAGTGATAAGAAGTCGATACAGGAGGTGCTCCGAATGGCAGCCATTGCTATGCCTCTAGTCTGGCACTCCGTAGGTCGGATGGTGTGTGTTGCTGGTGGGTCAGCCTCACCCATCTGACCATGACTTCTTCAAGCACAGAACACTGCTGAGCTTTCTTTCTGTATCCAGAGCCCTGCACATAGCCCGGTACTCTGGGTTGACATCTGCTGAGTCATTGGAAACTGACATCCCAGAGGAGGGAAGGAAGTGGAGGGCACTTCCACTTTATGCTCATTGTCCAACAGCTGCCAAGCCTTGAAACCCTCTCAAAGGTCTGTTTTCAGCCACACACATCTCTGAAGGGCATAAATTTCTTGGCAGCAGAGGGGTTATTTAAAGTCTCCATTAAAACAGCTGGACCTTGTTGGAAACAAAGCTGTTGTCACTGCTGGGGCCTGAGAAGTGCCTGAGAAGGGCAGGAACGCACAGGCAGGATTAATTCTAGACCTTTCAGAGACGCCTGCTTTATAGCTGTGTTTAGGGCATAAAGATGCCAACTGGTCTCAGTGGCACGAAAGGACAGCCTGGCGCTCACAGAAGCAGGAGGCTTGCTGAATGATACTTCTGTCTTGGGGATATGGGCAGACCTGTCCACTTTTTCTTTTAATCTCTCTCTTAGAAGTTTGCCAAGAGCTGGGTTGTGAACTGCAGGGAGATGCTGTTTCAGCAAGAGCAAAAATAGACATCACCAGCAATCACGGACTCATCAGCCCAGCCTCATGGACACCCACTGTGCGCTGGGCCTTGGGCTTGCTGGTTAGAGCACTGAGAAGGAGGTGGGCACATAGTAGGCTCATGACAATTCTTAGCTGTTACTCTGATGATGTTGAGGATGACGATGACAATGATGATGGTGGTGGTGACACCCCGCCCCCCCATTCCCACCTCTTCTCTCATCTTCAGGTGTCAGCCCCACTCTGGCTGATCCATCCCCCTCGAGGCTCTGTCATCCAGGGAGGGCTTCTCTCCTTTTCTCTGGCTTGGTTAATCCTAAAACCTGCATCTCCAAGAAGGGCACCTGTGTTGAGCTCTGGGCTGCATCCCGCTCCACAAAGTGGGAACCAGCACAGGGTTGTGTCTTTGGGACCGTGGTCCTTCTGTTCACAGTTCATAATCAGGCCAGCGTCTGTTCTTTCTCATCTCGTACAGAGATATTGTCATGCCAGAATGTGTGCCATTTTCCCATGAAGGTCTGATCTAGGCCTCCCTGCCCAGAACCATCGAATGTTAGGTCAGCAGAGTGGGGAGGAAGCAGGAGATCATTCCGTCCAACCCTTCCTGGGACAGTTGGAGAAACTGAGCCCCAGGGTGGGGATGTGACCCACCCAGGGTCACTGACAGAATAGAGACCAGGATTGGCTTACCTCACCCGTGCTTGATTCTTTTTCAACTCGACCTTTGCCACGTGGATGGATCCCAGGCCTGGGGCTGGCGGGGCCGGAGTCCCAAGTCTGGCACACATGCGGGAGGAGAAGATCTGGGCAGGAGGTGTGGACCTGTGTGGAGGGGGTGATATTAAATCCACGGAGTAAATTCCTCACGCTGGGTCCCCGCAGGCTCTGGAGGGAACAGTGACTGGTGGTACCCCAGTCCTGACTGAGCCAATACACAGACTTGAACCTGGTGTCAGGGAAGCCTAGGCTGAAATTGTCATAGACTCTCAGTGAAATGAGAAAATCAGGTCAAGGTAGTCTGATGGTATAATTCCAATTATTCTTTTGGAAAGGCCTGTTTTTTTATGATGAAATGGACAGAGGAGCCTGGTAGGCTATAGTCCATGGGGTCACAAAGAGTCAGACACTACTGAGCACACACGCATGCACAGCCGTTTTTACTCTTGGTTGGACTTTTCTTTTTTTATGAAAGGTCTGTGAGAATAGATCTTAGTTGCTGCTTTGGAACTTTATTTGCAACTGTGAGACAATTTCCGTAACTGTCGGACTCTCCTAGCATTTTGTGTACTAATGCATTTTGTGTATAATGTTCCTCAAACTAATAAGTCTTTGTTCTTGAAATTAGTTACTACCATCCAGAACTTGTGTTTTCTTGAACCCATTTTGGGAAAGGTGGCATTTCAAAATCAGCATGAGTTGTCAATGAACTCTCCCAGGACTGGCTGGGCTTTCCTGGAAGTCTGTGCTCAGTGTTGAGGTGTGAACACGTGTCTGTTCTATTCCACTGCCATATGGGTTCATAAATCATCCAGTGACAGGCACGAGAGAGATGGCACCCCACCCTCTTAGTCCAACTCCAATACTGAAATCTCAAGTATATTCCAACAGCAGCAGAGAAAATACTGTGCCAAGAGAGCCTTGGGCTTATCACAGCACTCTTTGTAATTGAACTCTGGACGGAGGTTCGTGACATTGTACAGGAGACAGGGACCAAGACCATCCCCATGGAAAAGAAATGCAAAAAAGCAAAATGGCTGTCTGAGGAGGCCTTACAAATAACTGTGGAAAGAAGAGAAGCAAAAAGCAAAGGAAAAAAGGAAAGATATAAGCATCTGAATGCAGAGTTCCAAAGAATAGCAAGGAGAGATAAGAAAGCCTTCCGCAGTGATCAATGCAAAGAAATAGAGGAAAACAACAGAAAAGGAAAAACGAGAGATCTCTTCAAGAAAATTAGAGATTCCAAGGGAACATTTGGCAAAGATGGGCTCGATAAAGGACAGAAATGGTATGGACCTAACAGAAGCAGAAGATATTAAGAAGAGGTGGCAAGAATACTCAGAAGAACTGTACAAAAAAGATCTTCACGACAGGATGGTCACAATAATGTGATCACTGACCTAGAGCCAGACATCTTGGAATGTGAAGTCAAGTGGGCCTTAGAAAGCATCACGACGAACAAAGCTAGTGGAGGTGATGGAATTCCAGTTGAGCTATTTCAAATCTTGAAAGATGATGCTGTGAAAGTGCTGCACTCAATATGCCAGCAAATTTGGAAAACTCAGCAGTGGCCACAGGACTGGAAGAGGTCAGTCTTCATTCCAATCCCAAAGAAAGGCAATGCCAAAGAATGCTCAAACTACCACACAATTGCACTCATCTCACATGCTAGTAAAGTCATGCTCAAAATTCTCCAAGCCAGCCTTCAGCAATATGTGAACCATGAATTGCCAGATGTTCAAGCAGGTTTCAGAAAAGACAGAGGCACAAGAGATCAAATTGCCAACATCCGCTGGATCATGGAGAAAGCAAGAGAGTTCCAGAAAATTATCTATTTCTGCTTCATTGACTATGCCAAAGCCTTTGGCTGTGTGGATCACAATAAACTGTGGAACATTCTGAAAGAGATGGGAATCCCAGACCACCTGACCTGCCTCTTGAGAAACCTGTATGCAGGTCAGGAAGCAACAGTCAGAACTGGACATGGAACAACAGACTGGTTCCAAATAGGAAAAGGAGTACGTCAAGGCTGTATATTGTCACCCTGCTTATTTAACTTCTATGCAGAGTACATCCTGAGGAACGCTGGGCTGGAAGAAGCACAAGCTGGAATCAAGATTGCTGGGAGAAATATCAATAACCTCAGATATGCAGATGACACCACCCTTATGGCAGAATGTGAAGAGGAACTCAAAAGCCTCTTGATGAAAGTGAAAGAGGAGAGTGAAAAGGTTGGCTTGAAGCTCGACATTCAGAAAACAAAGATCATGGCATCTGTTCCCATCACTTCATGGGAAATAGATGGAAAAACAGTGGAAACAGTGTCAGATTTTATTTTTTTGGGCTCCAAAATCACTGCAGATGCTGATTGCAGCCATGAAATTAAAAGACGCTTACTCCTTGGAAGGAGAGTTATGACCAACCTTGATAGTATATTAAGAAGTAGAGACATTACTTTGCCAACAAAGGTCAATCTAGTCAAGGCTATGGTTTTTCCCGTGGTCATGTATGGATGTGAGAGTTGGACTGTGAAGAAAGCTGATCGCCAAAGAATTGATGCTTTTGAACTGTGGTGTTGGCGAAGACTCTTGAGAGTCCCTTGTACCACAAGGAGATCCAACCAGTCCATTCTAAAGGAGATCAATCCTGGGTGTTCATTGGAAGGACTGATGCTAAAGCTGAAACTGCAATACTTCAGCCACCTCATGCGACGAGTTGACTCACTGGAAAAGACTCTGATGCTGGGAAAGGTTGGGGGCGGGAGGAGAAGGGGACGACCGAGAATGAGATGGCTGGATGGCATCACCGACTCTGTGGACATGAGTTTGAGTGAACTCCGGGAGTTGGTGATGGACAGGGAGGCCTGGCGTGCTGTGATTCATGGGGTCGCGGAGAGTCGGACTCGACTGAGCGACTGAACTGAACTGAATTGAGTCTCTTCAGAATGATTCTTGTGTGTGACTACAAGGCAGATCATGGGAACAGGATCTAGCTGCTGGAATTTCTGAAAGGTGTAAGTCTCACTGGAGTGTCTGGAGTCCCTGTCTGCGTGGAGACAGTGAGGGACCTCTGAAAGTGAAAGTGTTAGTCACTTGGTGATATCTGACTCTTTGGCGACTCCAAGGACTGTAGCCTGCCAGGGTCCTCTGTCCATGGAGTTCTCCAGGCAAGAATACTAAAGTGGGTTGCCATTCCCTTCTCCAGGGGATCTTCCCGACTCAGGGATCGAACCTGTGTCTCCTGCATTGCAAGCATATCCTTAACTGTCTGGCCACCAGGAAAGTATGAGTGGCCTCTGAGGTCTGGGTTTTGTGGCAGGTTTACTGATTACATCATTGCCAGAGAGGTTGGGCCTGAGCGGGGCCTTCGAGACCCTGCGTGGCCCCTTTCTGACTGCATCTGGGGTCTCATCCCCCTTGGTCACCACCCTCCAGTCACCCCGTCGCCCTCCAGCCAGGCCCTGTCTCCTCTCCAGGCCTCTGCACCTGTTGGATCCTCGGCCTCATATTTTTCTGTTTCTCCTGATGATTTATCCAGGAAACTCTTGTCTTTGTGTCTCCCCTGCAAAACCTCTTCATCCTTGGCCTTCTGCCCCCATTCAGGACACGAGCTCTTCCATCAGATTGTCCAGTGTCTACTCCTCTGATGTCTGTCTTCTTCTCAGAACCTAGACTATACGTTTCCTGAAGACAGAAACTGTTTCTGGCGTATTTACCAATGTATTCTCTGTGGAAACCTGGCACATAGTACATGGTCAATGAAACTGATGTTGAATAAACAAAGAGCAGAATGAGTTGAGTGTATCGGCTACCTTTATTTATGCCGGATTAATTTCCACAACTGCATACTCCTGTATAGATTCAACCTCCAAAGGATGCATCCCCAGCCATGGGACTCTCTGCCTGACCGCCCGTGTCCCCTCTGCCCCCTCATGCCTCCACGGACAACGCTTCAGCCCATTTTGGCCCCTCCACTTGGCCTCACCAAGTGCTTCCTGAGTTCCCCCGTGTGTGCACAAGGCCGGCTCCCTCCTCCCTGGCCCTCTGAGGCTTCCTCAGCTGGGGACACAGATGTTCTTCTTTTGCTCCCCTTCCCCACTTCCCACCCATCGACAGAGAAAGCAGCTCAGCCGTGGATGCTCTTAGAGCAAGTCTTTTGTGGGAACAGGAAGGGGGTAGTTTGTGTGTTCACGTTAGTTGAGCGTTTGGTGTATGTCAGGCACTATTCTTAAATCCATTAAAGGTGTTAAACCATTAATCCTCTCCAAAACTCTATGGCTTATAGGCTACCATTCCCCCTTTATAAATGGGCAAACTGAGGCACAGTGTGCTGAAGGCGCTTGTTCAAGGCCCCTGGTAGTCGTTGGTACAGTTGGGATTTGGACCTGGGTTTCAAGTGTGCTGCTTGGAGTCTGGGGCAGATGATTCTTCTCTTGGGGAAAAGAAAGTTGTTTCTGGGCTTCCAGGAATGTGCAGAGGCAGGGCTCAGTAGCTAGAACTTAGCACCGGTTCTTAACAGCACCCTGAAATCAGAGTGAGACCCTGACAGCCTGAGATGGGTGGGACTGGGGAATATGGCATTTGGAGGCAGAGAGGGATCCTGAGTTAGGGGTTTAACACAAGAGCAACATGCTGGGGGTCAAAGAAGGGAGCAACTGGCCAGGGAGATTCCTGGAAGCTGGGGCAGGGATGTCTGTTTCCTTCTGGCGCTGATTCCCTACACTGCACTCTAAACTTCTGCAGCACCAGTGCAGGTAACAGGCTCCTTTTAGTTATCCCATGGGAAATGGAGGAGGCCGGCAGGTTTCCCAGGCTTGGGTGACATGACCGGAGGAATGCTGGTGGCTGCAGGAGGCCAGCCAGGCAGAAGAGATTATGGAGGACCAGGGACTCCATCTGGATCACAGGACAAGTGGAGCTAGGGGGACACTTCCCAAAACCAAGAGTCCTGTGGTCACAATAACAGGGCTGGACATCCCCATCTCAGGGGTCCTGGCTGAGGGCAAGTTATTTGCATATACAAGGCAAAGGTGCCCTCAGGAAGCACAGGCCCAGGACGGGACGTGGATCGTGGGCAGTATGCCCTGTGTATGCAAAGCCTACTCCTTTCTCCCCTCTCCCCATCGTCCCTCCCTCCGCAACTTCAGTTGGAGGAACAGAAATTGACTCTCCTCAGTCACAGCTCTCCTCCCATCCATCTCCACTGAGATATTTGCCTGGTGAATGAAAACACTTGTTTTCATCAGAAACTTGGGAGTTGAAACTGATGCTTCCATTTATCTCTCATCTAGAGCCTCACAGAGCTCCAAGGGGGCTGAGCTGAGCAGTGAGGTGGATGAGCCTGGCCCATTAGGGGGCGATCTTGGATCAAGAAAATGATGCTGGGCAAAGGATCTAATCTTCCTCTCACCTGCCATGCCTGCCCCCAGCTGTGACCATGATTTGTAGGATGGCATTTCCAGGAAGATGGATTTGATGGATTTGTTAATTTTTGGCACTCACTTTATTTTTATGGAAGGGATGGATCAGATGCTGCCATGTTCTATTAACACTGGCTTTCTTGGCCAAGCTGTTACCAATTGTGATTGTTGGGGCAAAAGAAGATCAGTGTATAAGAGTGTCACCCAAACAAGACGGAGACTATGAGAAAATAATTTCCCAAATACACATCTGATAAAGGCCTGTATTCAGAACACACAAACAACTTCCAAAAGTCAATACTAACAAAACAAAGTACCTGGTTAAAAAGATCACTTTTGAGCAGACCCCACAGCAAAGAAGAGATAGGGATAGCTGATGAGCGCTGAAAAGATGCTTAACATTGTTAGTTATTAAAGAAACGCAAAATGAAGCCACAGTGAGATACCGTTTCACCCACACTAGGTTGGAAAACTAAAGCCAGCAATACCAAGCACCAGAGAGGATAAGGAGCAACTGGACCTTGCCCGAACCGTTGGCAGAAATGCAGACGAGTACAGGCACTTTGGAGAACAGTTTGGCAGTTTCTTAAAAAGCTGAAAATATGCCGCCACATGATCTGGTTATTTCACTCCAAAGTATTTCCCCAAGAGGGAATAAAGCATGGTGGTGGTGGTTTAGTTGCTAAGTCACGTCCAACTCTTGTGACCCCATGGACTATAGCCTGCCAGGCTCCTCTGTCCACGGGATTCTCCAGGCAAGAATGCTGGAGTGGGTTGCCGTTTCCTTCCCCAGGGGATCTTCCCAACCCAGGGATTGAACCCGGGTCTCCTGCATTGCAGGCAGATTCTTTACCAACTGAGCTACAAGGGAAGCCCCAAAGAAAACATTCATCTGTACAAATGCTTGGGCATAAAAGTTCATAGAAGTTTTATTTGTAACAACTATGAACAAGGGGAAAAAAAGCAACAAATGTTCATCAGAAGGTGAATGAACAACAAATTGTGGTCTACCCATACAATGAAATACTCTTCAGCGATAAGAAGGAATTAAATGTTGATATATGCAACATCGGAGCTTCCCTGGTGGCTCAGATGGTAAAGAACCCGTCTACAATGCAGGAGACCCGGGTCAATCTCTGGGTCAGAAAGATCCCCTGGAGAAGGCAATGGCTACCCACTCCAGTGTTCTTGCCTGGAGAGTTCCATAGACAGAAGAGTCTGCGGGGCTACAGGCTATGGGATCACATAGAGTTGGACATGATTGAGATTCTAAGCATACACTCGCATACAGATACAACATAGATGAATCTCAACTAACTATACTGAGTAAAAGAAGCCAGACAAGTAAGAACATATCCCATATGATTTCCCTAGATAAAATTCTAGAAAATGAAAACCAACTGATAGAAAGCAGATTGATTATGGCCTAGAGTGGATGTGGAGATGAGAAATGTGCAGGAGACATTACAGAAGAGCAGGGTCATTTAAGGGTGGTGTGTATTGCTATGGGCTGACGTTTGCCACACAAATTCCTATGTTGAAACCCTAACCACCGATGGAATGGTATCAGAAGGTGCGAGTCTTTGATAGTTGATTAGGTCATGATGGTGGAACCCTCATGAGTGGTTAGTGCCTTAATAAAACAGGCCCCAAGTAGACAAGATGGTGAAGTCGGAAGACCCTGAGCTCACCTCTTTCCTTGGGCACACCAAAATTGCAACTATTACAGAGAGACTACTGATGAAAAAGACCATGAGACTAGTGGAAAAGATATTCTACAACTGAAAATATAAAGAAGGAACCACAGGGAGCTAGGTAGCAGGGGCAAAGACAGGGCATAAACAAGACTCATATCAAGGCCCACAGTGGGGCGATAATTACAATTGCGTTACAATTGCAGAGGTTCTCCCCAAGGAGCGAGTGGTTCAAGTCCCACACTGGACTCCGAAGCCTGCAGATCCTGCCCTGGGAGGATAAGCCCATAGATTACTTGGCTTTAAGGTCAGCAGGTCTTACTTCATGGTGAGTCAGAGACTCCACACAAAATCCACACACCCCAGAACCCAGGGTAGAAAAGTGATTTGAAAGGAGCCTGGGTTAGACTTGCCTGCTGATCTTGGATAGACTCCCAGAGAGGCAGGAGACAACTGCAGTTCACTCAAGGGACATGGATGCCAATGGCAGCTATTTAGGGAGCTCATTCTTGCCACACCAGTGCTGGAATCCTCTGTCTAGCTTACTAATGCTGGGAACTGGCCCCGCCCACCAGCCTGTTGGCACTAGTACTGGAATACCTCAGGTCAAGCAATTAGCTGGGCAGAGATATAGCTTCACTCACCTGCAGGCCTGATGCCTTAAGACCCCATAAGCCCATAGCTAATGTAGGACCTGGCCCTGTCCCACAAAGGGTCTAGAACCCAGCCCGACATGCCCAGTGCACTGGTATTAGCCCCAGAACCCCAGGGCCCTGCAGCCAAGGATCTTGGGACCCAGTTCCACCGACCAGTGGGCCTGCACTAGCTGTGGGGCCAGCCTCACCCACCGGTGCACAGGCACCAGCCCAAGGACACCCTGGAACCCAGTCCTGCACACCAGTGGACACCCAGGGCCCTACCAGTAGCCAGTGCTAGCCTCAGGACTCAGCTTCATCCACCAGAGGGGGACCACCAGCCCCAGGATATACCTGAGGCCAGGCCACACCCACCAGCAGACGGCCACCAGATGCAGGGCTACCGCCACCCCACAACCAGCCATGTCAAGACACCAGCAGCCTGGCATCAGCTCCAGGACTCCCTGAACTCCTCAGCCAGGAGCCCCAGAATGCAGCCCTACTCGCCAGGGGGCCAACGCCAGCTTAGGGATACCCTGGATCCTTACTCCCCTAGCCAGCCAGGTCCAGAAATGACTCAACCAACCAGCTGGCCAACACCAGCTCCAGGACCCCTGGGAGTCCTATAGCCAAGAATCCTGGGACCTGGTTCCACCCATCAGTGAGGCAGCAATAGCCCTGTGAACCCCTGGACGCAAGCCCTACTCACCAATAGGCTGACATTAGCCCTTGACTCTCTGGGCCCTGGTCTCACCCATGAACAGGTGAACACCAGCTCTGTGATACCTTTGACTTCTCAACCAGACATACCAAGATCTAGCCCCACTCACCAGCCATCACCAGTTTTTAAATATCCCAGACCCCACAACCAGCGATGTCAGAAACTAGACTGATCATCACCAGGCTGACACTAGATCTGGGAAGCCTGGCCCAACTACTCACTCCAGAACCTAGCTCTGCCTACCAGTGGGCCAGCACTAGCCCCAGGACATCTTGTGGTTCCACAACCAGGTGCCCCATGACCTGGACCAACCAACCAGCAGCTGACAGCCTTCGTACAAGTCAGAGCCTGGCAACCAACTGGTTCATGGACCAGCCACATATATTATACCACCCACAGTCAGTCTTCTATAACAAAAGACCCTACTCAGTCCATATAGGGGTAACCTTGGAACATATAGCTCTGGTGACCAAAGGGGAGTGCACTGCAGAGATGCATAGGACACCCCCTACAAAAGGCTACTTCTCCATGGTTGGGAAGAATAACCAAACAATGGAATACACAGAAATAAAAATAGAAAATTAGGCAAAGTGAGGCAACAGAGAAATACATTCCAAATGAAGGAACAAGATAAAACACGAGAAGAACTAAACATTCTTTCCCAGGCAAGAATACTGGAGTGAGTAGCCATTCCCTTCTCCCAGGGATCTTCCTGACCCAGGGATCGAACATAGGTCTCCTGCATTGCAGGCAGATTCTTTACCATCTGAACCACCAGCAAAGCCCTAAGTGAAGCAGAGATAGGCAACTCAAAAAGGAGTTAAAGGCAATGATTGTGAAGATGTTTAAAGAACTAAGGAGAAGACTGAATGAACAGAGTGAAACGTTAGACGTTTTTAACAGAGAATTAAAAAATATAAAAAAAGAACAGAATAGAGATGAAAAATGCAAGAACAGAAATGAATAGCACCTTAAAAGGATTCAACAGTAAGTTAGATAATACAGCAGGATGAATCAATGAGCTGGAATACAGAGAACTGGAAATCACTGAAGCTTAACAGAATAAAAAAAGAAAATGAGGACAACACAAGACACAACATCAAGCATATTAGCGTTATAGGAGTCCCAGAAGAAGAAAAGTGAGAGAAAGAGGCAGAGAGTATATTTGAGGATATAATAGCTGAAAATCTCTCTAACCCAAGAAAGGAAAAAGACATCCAGGTCCAGGAAGCACAGAGGGTCCCAAACAGGATCAACCCAAAGAGGACCATATCAAGACACAGTGTAATTATAATGAAACAAAATTAATATAAAGACAGAATATTAAAAGTAGGAAGGTAAAAATAGCCAGTTAGAGTCAAAAGAACTCCTATACAATATCAGCTCCCTTTTCAGTGGAAATTCTACAGGCCAGAAAGGCGTGGCATGATATAAAGTAATGAAAGGGAGAAAAAACAAACAAACCCGACAACCAAGAATACTCTACCCTGTAAGGCTTTCATTCAGATTTGATGGAAGTTTGACAGACAAGCAAAAGTTTTACAGATAAGCAAAAGCTAAAAAGAGTTCAGCACAACCAAACTAGCTTTGTAAGAAATGTTAAAGGAACTCCTCTAAGAGAAAAATAAAAGGCTACAACAAGAAACATGAAAAATGCAAAAGGAAAAATCTCACTGGTAAAGGCAAATATGCTATAAAGGGAGTAAGTCATCCATGTACAAAGCTAGTTGGAAGGTTAAGAGACAAAAGAAGAGGACTTCCCTGGTGGTCCAGTGGTTAAGAATCTGCCTTGGAAAGTAAGGGCAGAGGTTTGATCCCCTGGTCAGGGAACAAAGATTTCCACATGTTGCAGAGCAACTAAGGCCACATGCTAAAACTAGAGAGCATTCATGCTGCAACTACCAAACCCAAGCACCACAACGAGAAAGTCCATGAGCCACAGTGAAAGATCCTGCATGAAACAACAAAGATCCTGCATGTCTCAGCTAAGACCCCATGCAGCTAAATAAATATTTTTTAAAAAAACAGAAGTAGTAAAATCATCCGTGTCCGCAATAAGTAGTTAAGGGATACACAAAACAAAAAGATGTAAACTATAATGTCAGAAACAGTAAATGTGTGGGAGTGGTGGGTAAAAATGAAGGGTGTTAAAATGCATCTGCCAAACAAAAATTTAGAATAGGTACACAAAAAGAGAAAGGAATCCAAGCACAACACTAAAGAGTTATTAAATCAACAGAAAGTGAAAGTGAAGTCGCTCAGTCGTGTCCGACTCTGCTCCCTGTGGACTGTAGCCTACCAGGCTCCTCCAACCGTGGGATTCTCCAGGCAAGAATACTGGGGTGGGTTGCCATTTTCTTCTCCAGGTGATCTTCCCAACCCAGGGATCAACAAAAGAAGAGAACAAAAAAGAACTACAAAAACAACCTAAAACAATAAAATGCCAATAAAAAGATAGCTATTAATAATTAATTTCAATGCAAATGGGCTAAAAACTCAAGTTAACAAATAATTCTAAAATGTACATGGAAATGCAAAAGACCCTGAATGGTCAAACCATCTTCAGAAAGAACAAAGCTGGAAGTATCTCACTCCTTGATTTCAAACTGTACTACAAAGCCAACTCACTAAAACAGCATGCTACTGGCCCGAAAACAGACACCCAGATCAATAGACTAGAATAAAGAGCCCAGAAATGAACACATATTCACATGGACAATTAGTTTTTAACAAGAATATAAAATGGGGAAAACGTAAGTTCAACAAGCTATGTTGAGAAAACTGAATAGCCATAGCAAAGGAATCAAATTGAACTATTCTCTCATATCATGTACAAAAATAAATAAAAAATGGATTACTGAATTAAATAAAAGACCTAAAACCATTAAACTTCTAGAAGAAAACTTTAGGCAGTGAGCTGCTTGACATTTGTCTTAGTAATTTATTTTTGCAAATTTGTCCTTGGGCAAACAAAAGCAAAAATAATCAAACGGGACTATATCAAACTAAAAAATTTCTGCACAGTGAAGGAAACTATCAACAAAAGGAAAAGTCCACTTACTAAATGAAAGAAGATTTTTCAAACAGTGTATCCAATAAAAGGTTAATGTCCACAGTATACAAAGAACTCACATAGCTCAATATTTAAAAAAATAATAATAATCCAATTAAAAAATAGGCAGAGAAAGAGACATTTTTTCCAAAGATGTACAGGTGTCCAATAGGCACATGAAAGATATGTTCAACATCACTAATCATTACTATTTATAAATTCTGATACAAATCAAAATCACAATGCGATATCACTTCACACCTGTTAGAGTGTCTGTTATCAAGAAGACAACAGATAACAAGTGTTGCCAAGGATGTGGATAAAAAAGGAACCCTCATGTACCATTGACGGGAACGCAAATTGATGCAGCCATGGAAGCTCAAGTCGGAATCAAGATTGCCAGGGGAAATATCAGTAACCTCAGATATGCAGAGGATATCACCCTAATGGCAGAAAGTGAAGAGGAACTAAAGAGCCTCTTGATGAAGGTAAAAGAGGAGAGTGACAAAGTAAGTTTAAAACTCGACATTCAAAATACTAAGACCATGGAATCTGGTCCCATCACTTCAGGGCAAATAGGGAAAAATTAGAAACAGTAACAGACTTTATTTTCTTGGGCTCCAAAATCACTGCGGATGGTGACAGAAGCCATGAAATTAAAAGACGCTTGCTCTTTGGAAGAAAAGCTTTGACCAACCTAGACGGCATATTAAAAAACAGAAACATCACTTGACAGCAAAGGTCCATCTAGTCAAAGCTATGGTTTGTCCAGCAGTCATGTATGAGAGTGAGAGCTGGACCATGAAGAAGGCTGAGTGCCGAAGAATTGATGCTTTTGAACTGCAGTGCTGGAGAAGACTCTTGAGAGTCCCTTGGACAGCAAGGAGATCAAACCGGTCAATCATAAAGGAAATCAGTCCTGAATATTCATTGGAAGGACTGATGCTGAAACTAAAGCTTCAATACTTTGGCCACCTGATGTGAAGAGCTGACTCATTGGAAAAGACCCTGATGCTGGGAAAGATTGAGGGCAGGAGGAGAAGGGGGTGGCAGAGGATGAGACGGTTGGATGGCATCATTGACTCAATGGACATGAGTTTAAGCAAAGTCTGGGAGACTGTGAAGGACAGGGAAGACTGGTGTGCTGAAGTTCATGGGGTCACAAAAAATTGGACACAACTGAGGAACTGAACAGCAACAACAATTATGGAAAACAGTAAGGAGATTGTTCAAAAAGTTGAAAATTGAGCTACCGTATGGTCCAGCAATCCCACTCCTGGGTATTTATCTGAAGAAAGTGAGTGAAGTTCACTCAGTCATGTCCTACTCTTTGTGACCGCATGGACTATCGAGTCCATGGAATTCTCCAGGCCAAAACACTGGAGTGGGTAGCCATTCTCTTCTGCAGGGGATCTTCCCAACCCAGGGATCGAACCCAGGTCTCCCGCATCGCAGGCGGATTCTTTACCAGCTGAGCCACAAAGGAAGAAAACAAAAACACTAATTTGAAAAGATATACACACCACTATGTTCACTGCAGCATAATTTACAATAGCCATGATATAAAAGCAACCTAAGTGCCTATTTCGGAGAAGGCAATGGCAAGCCACTCCAGTACTCTTGCCTAGAAAATCCCATGAATGGAGGAGCCTGGTAGGCTGCAGTCCGTGGGATCGCTAAGGGTCGGACACGACTGAGCGATTTCACTTTCACTTTTCACTTTCACACATTGGAGAAGGAAATGGCAACCCACTCCAGTGTTCTTGCCTGGAGAATCCCAGGGATGGGGGAGCCTGGTCGGCTGCCGTCTATGGGGTCACACAGAGTCGGACACGACTGAAGTGACTTAGCAGCAGCAGCAGCAGCAGCAAGTGCCTATTTGGAGAAGGGCATGGCAACCCACACCAGTGTTCTTGCCTGGAGAATCCCATGGACAGAGGAGCCTGGCAGGCTACAGTCTGTGGGGTCGCAGAGTCAGACACGACTGAGTGACTATTACTCCTGCTGCAAAGTGCCTGTCAGCCTGCAAACGGATAAAGAGGATGTGGTATATATACACAGAATGGAATATCACTCAGTCACAAAAGAGGATGAAGTGTTGCCACTTGCAATAGCACTGGTGGATCTATATTGAAACCTAAAATACACAACAAATGAACAAACACAGCAGAAGCAGTTTAGAAACAGATCACAAACAGGTGATTGCTGGAGGGGAAAGGGGTTGCGGAGGAAATAATTAGGGGAGGGGGATTAAGAGGTACAGACTTCCAGTTGCAAAATAAACACCATGGATATGAAATTATGCAGTGTGGGGAATATATTTAATAACTATGCTGTATCTTTGTGTGGTGATGCGTAGCTAGACTTATGGTGATCAGTTTCAAATGTATAGAATTACAAATGAGTATGTTGCGTAACAGGAACAAGCATATAACTGTAGGTCAGTTAAACCTCAAAAATAAACAAACTCATTGAAAAAGAGATCAGATTTATGGTTACCAGAGGCAGAGGATGAGAACTGGAAAGTAGCAGTCAAAAGTTACAAACCTCCAGTTGTCAGATAAACAAATACTGGAGATGTAAGGTACAACGTGATAAAGATAATTAATATTGCTGAATGTTATACATGAAAGTTGTGTAAAGAGAGTAGAACCCAAGAGTTCTCACTACAAGGAAAAAGATTTTGTTTCTATTTCTTTAATTTTGTATCTATGAGATGATGGATGTTCACTCGGCTCATTGTAATAATCATTTCACGATGTATGTAAATCAAACCATTACACTGTTTATCTTAAATGTATACTATAAGTCGATTGCATCTCAATAAAATTGGAAGGAAAAGAAACAGAGTCCCCAGAGAGCTCCTTCTCTCTTCTGCCAAGTGAGGAAATAGCAATGAGAGGATGGCATTTATGAACCAGGAGGTGGGGCCTCATGAGACACCAATCTGGCGGCATCTTCATATTGGTCTTTCCAGTCTCCAGAAGGTGAGACATAATTGTTTGTTGTTTAAACCACCTGTCTATAGTGTTTTTGTTACAGCAGCCCCGAAAGGATTAAGACAGGCTGTTTATTATCTTGATTGTGGTGGTGATTTCATGGGTATATACATATGTCAAATTCATCAGAATTGATACATGAAATATGCACAGTTTATTGCATGTCAACTCTACCGCAATGAAGCTGTTTTAAAAAAATTAAAATGTCACTACCTTGCAGTGTCTTGAGAGCTTTGAAAGATGAATGCACAATGCTCAGTGGTACAATGTGTTGTTGGCCCCAATTCCTCATTCCCTCTCTGCATCGGTACCCTTGCCTTGTAACTTTGCAGCGCCCTTCCACTATGGATGGGCACCTGTCCCATCCCTTGACAGAAAGCATATGGCTCCCCCATATGGCTTGCTTCTGGCAGGGGCATGTTGGCAGATGTGAAGCTACCATGATAGGCTGTGCACTGAGGCTGCCTCTTGCATCTCTACCATTGCTGTGAGAACATGCCCAGACTGACCTTCTAGAGGATGAGAGACTAACGGAGCAGAGCCAAGTTTCTCTGGTCACCCTAGTCAAGGTCAGCCTGCACTGATCGGCCAACAACCATGGACCCACCCCATCCTCAGGCTTTTTTTGTGAATCATCCAAGATCAGCAGATCTAGTCTAGCCAACCCATAGCTGATCCCAGAGAAGTGAGTAAGAATGTAGCAATAACCAATGAGGTTCCATGATTGATGTTAAGCAGTCTCACTTTGGCAATAGATAACTGATTCAGGTCCTAAAAGAGGGAAGGGTCTGGGGTTATCTGGGAAGGCTTCCTGGAGGAGGTAAAGCAAGTTGGGTTTACTGAACATGAACTGGCCAGGGAAATGATAAGGGGAGGGCAAAAGAGGAGAAATGAACAAAAGCCTGTAGGTCTGGCAGAACTCGGTGCAGGTAATTGGGACAATAACTCGGTGTGGCCAGAGCCAAGGGTGGTATGAGAAGGAAATGGGATAGAGAGAGAGGTCAGTCCACGTTGTGAAGGGCTTGAATGCCAGGGTAATGCATTCTTAGGAAACAGGGAGTTAAGGCAGGTCTTCAGTGAGGTTGTGATTTTAAAACAATCTTGTGGCTAGAGCTGGGGGCAGATTGGAGCCAGCAAAATGGGAAACTGGGGCCACGGTGTAGATGAGCTGTTGAGCAAGGGTGGCCTGGATTCTGTCTGGGACAGAGATCCTATGAGAGCCATTCAAGGGATGATGATCCCAGAGGGTGTCTGTGTAGCTGGTGCTTCCTTTTCAGTTTTTGCCTGTTTCAGGCTCACCTGAACCTCACCACAGAACCCTTGACTTGGGTCTAACCCACCTCTCACTGTAGGCAACTAAGCGAAATTTTCCATCAATTTTGAATGGTTTGCAGATGAATAAGAACTGGGCAGTAGCTTTTAAGGCTTCAGTGAAGAGTCTCACATGATGCTGGCAAGGTTACTGTATTTATGAGATCCTGTACTTGCCTTCTGTGTTATTGCGAGTTAATTACGTGGTGCCTAAATGCATCCCTTGATAATCAACCTATGTTTAATTAACATTGCGCATTGATTAAATGGGGATGCTGTTCTTGTGTGACATAAGGAACAGTGTTTGCAGGAAGGTGTAATTGACATTGATGAGGGGTGTGGACAGTTTCACAGCTTCAGCTTCTGAACGGCCTCTCATTAACTCCCTCAAGATGAGTTTTACAGCCTAGAGTGGGGTTAAAAGTTACTGATCTGCTATCTTCTTTCTAGCTGTGTTTGTGGCTCCAGGCAATTTTCAAAACCTGCCTGGGTGGTGGTTTTCCCTTCTTTAAAATGGAGTAATAATATCTCCAGCACAAGCTAGTTCTTTGCTCTCAAAATGTACCACTCTGACCTGAAGGAAATTGCCCTTCTGGTCTGTCCCCACCATAGCCTGTAGCCTCTGCAGACAAAGGGCCCCACTCAGTCCCTTGGGAAAAAAACATGGACCCTTGTTCCTCTTCTGGGCTTGCTGTAGCGTAACACCAGTCTGCCTCACAGTGAGTGCAAGAACAGCGCCTGGTGTCAAAATCCCTTCCCTGAAGACTTAGGTCCTCTACACACAGAAAGTCTGCAAAGATTCATCATCTTCTAATATTTATGCAGGAGATCAGAATATTAGACAAGGTGAGCATATGGTGCTAAAAATGCAGAATAGATTTACTGTGTCTAAGACACAAAAAGCTACATTCCCATGGTGCCTTAGGGGGCTAAGTGGGAGACCCAGACCGAGGGAAAACCCACTCTCAGCTGGTGGGAAATTCCAATGGGTTTTTCTCCAGTGGCAAAGGTTCACTCATGAGAGTCTCAGCATTTTAGAACCTGGAAATCATCAAAACCTAGACTCTTAGGTTACTGCATTTTAGAGCTTTTAATAAAATCTTAAACTATAAAACCTAAAGTCAGATGTCAGAATCACAGGATTTTAGGATTTCATCATCTTGCCCAGACATGCAACCAACAACCAAGTCATTCATATACGTGAGAGTAAAGACTTCCAGACAGAGGGAGCAGCAAGTGCAAAGGGCCTGAGGCAGACACGTGCTTGGTGTGTCTGAGGAACGGGAAGACTCTGTAAGACTCTGAAACTGGGGCTCCTCAGGGATAAAGGGGAGGATGCTCCCTCCTCGGTAGGCGATTCGAGGACAGGTGCCGTGCATACAGTGGGGGTTTAATAAAGGTCTGAATGTGCTCGGTTCAGGGCCCCACACGGCCAGAGGGAGACTGACAATGGGCACAGAGGGAGAAAGGGATGGGGTGTGAGTGGGTTGATGGGAAGTCAGACTGGGACGAGGGTGCGGGGAAAGGTACTGGGTGCTCTCCTTGAAGAAGAGAAGGGACTGCCAGGGAAGCGGGGTGAGCTGTACATGGAGGCCCCCAGGTGTGGCTTCAGACCACAAAGAGGTGGCTGTGGCCAGGTGAACGGGAGTATGTTACACAGGCAAGAGCTCAAGTCCAGGCTCTATCAGGGACCCCTGAGTAAGTTTGGGCCACTGGATCACCAAGAGAGTAAAGACCTCGGCCTGATGTCAGGGCCTCTGCAGTGCTCAGGACTCATTCTTGCAACTTGCAAACAAACTCAAGAGTACTGGCCAGTGTCCTGTGGCTGCTTATAAATGCCCCCCTGGGTGGGGCAGGGGACATGCTGAGGGTGAGGGGGAAACAGGACAGGGAGAGAGGCCAAGAGAGGCAAGCGGCTCACCCAGCAGTGTATACAGGTCTCTGCGGGATTTGGAGAATACAGACGAACGTCAACTAACGGCTGAGCGCCCACGGTGGGCCGGGGGTTTACACCTCCAGTCACTCATTCAAAGCATTTCATTGAGCACGTCCTATGCGCCTGGCCTCAGGCTAAGACCTGGGAAGACAAGTGAATCGACAGAGGTGGTCCCCACTTCATGGGGTTCATGTCCAAGTGAAGAAGATGGGGTCAAAACCCCTCAAACAGACAACTAAGTGAGATAGAGACTCTGAGACAGACGCCATGAAAAAAACCCAACAAGGGCTGAGACAGAACTTTGCCCCCTTACTCAGTCTAACAAAGCACCCTGGGTTTATAAGAGCCCATTTTAGAGCCTGGAAAGGTGAGGCAGGTAACATGCTTGGGCCACATGCCTGAAAAGTGGCAGGGCCAGGATTCAAGCCCCCTGATGGCAGACACAACAAGCTGTGGCTTGTCCTCCTCACCTGCCCCATCCCTGGATGAGGGGCTCTCAGTAAGTGAGGGGGATACACTGCTGCTCTGGAGACCACAGAACAGGTACTTACCCAGGCAGAAGGGGCCGTGAGGTCAGAAGGACCTGTGTCCCAATTCTGCCTCCTTCACTTGCTTGCTCTATGGTTCTGAGTGTGTTCACTGATTTCCTTGCATCTCAGTTTCCTCCTCTGTAAAATCAGAATGATAAGCCTTAAATGACTCTGGTGAGGATCAAATGAGAATAAGTACCCAGCATAGGCCTGTACACATGTATTAAAATGCCTCCAGGCACACGGTAGGCATTAAAAACATTTGCCCCGTTTATTTAGAGAGAGGCTTGTTCCCCCCTCTCTCATTGACTGTAGAAGTCTTTTTCTTAACCGCGCATGCAGGTAGTGGGAAGAATACAATGACCAAAAGCCAGAGGAGTTCCAGGCTCTAACCCCCGCTGGGTGGGTTCACTGGGTTACTGAGTTTCCTCATCTGTAAAACTGGAACACGATGCCCCGCTGAAGGCTGTCATGAGGGTTAGAAGTGGTGATGTAAGTTCAAGACCTGGTGTGGACATTAAATATACCAGGTTGCGTTATTTGGAGAAAGGACTCCTGCCTCTTTTTGAGCTCGGGCTCTCTGGCTTCTAAGGGTGTGGCTGGACAGGAAGAGCCATGAGGCCAGAAGCTGGAAGAGCCAGAGATTGGAGTCCCTCCTCTGCCAACTTGCTGCACACCTGGTGTGAATCGCTGCACCTCCCTGACCCTCTGTCTCTTTGTCAGTGAGACAGAAAATTACGTTACTCCTAAATGAGAACCAGAGCTTCCCTGGTGATTCGGTGGTAAAGAATCTGCCTGCCAATGTAGGAGACATGGGTTTGATTGAGCCCAGGGTTGGGAAGATCCCCTGGCAAAGGAAATGGCAACCCACTCGAGTCTTCTTGCCTGGAGAATACCATGGACAGAGGAGCCTGGTGGGCTGTAGTTCATGGGGGGTCGCAAAGAGTCAGACGCAACTTAGTGATGAAAAAACAACAGCAAATGAGAACCATCAGCAGGACCAGGCGAATCACATGAGACATCCCAGAGAAAAAGGCAGAGCGAAGAATTCTCTGTCAGGCTGTGTGCATGGCCAGATGGACACGCGGAGGACTAGCAGACATCCTTTAAGGATGCACTGAAGGCTGGAACGCTTCATTCCTGAACATGTTTATGTAAATTAATTGGATCACCTGTTCTCGGCATCTTTTAATTGCAAAACCAATTAAGTTTCAAATGCTCAGCTTGTGGCCCAAGAAGGGAAGGCAGAGCCCAGGTTGGCAGAAAGCCACAAAGACTCTGCCTATGCGATAGCCACAGTGGCCTCTTGGCAGTTCCAGTAGCCTCCACCTGCTGGCCGAGACCCCATAGAAGGAGCCTGGGAGGTGGCCGAGACTCTTGGAGAAGGCAGGCCTGTGGGAGTCCGGGGCTAGTGGCCTCCTAATTAGCGAGCTGAGTGGCACGGGTCAGACAAAGGTGTGGAAGTTCCCAGGTGGTGGCCAGGGTGGCCCAGCGTCAATGTCCCTCCACCCTAGCACCAGTCACTGTCTGACCTTTCTCCTCCTTGACAACACGTCTCCTGAGTTCGCTGCTCTGGGTCTGGGGCTGAGAAGACTGCCTGGCACACAGTAGGTGCTCAACGTGAACGAGTGAATGAACACATGAATTTCAGCACAGTGAAAGGGGGTTTTCACAGGGGCAAAGCCGTCCGTGGTGGGCTGGGCAGCCTCAGGAGGTAGGGTGTGCTGGGGCTCTTAGACGAAGAAGATGAAGGCATTGGTCGGGGGGTAGGTTCGTTCAGATAACCTCTGCCTGGCCCCACGTGTGCATCTCTCCCTGTCTGCTCCTCCCAGAGATTCCGTGTTCCTCCTTCAGGCCAACGTGGCGATTTGGGGTCATCAAACATGAGCTCAGCATGCTGCATGCCGTCCACGAGGTTGCAAAGAGTCGGACATGACTGGCTGACTGAACAACAAGACATGGGCTCCAGCTCCGTTTTCGTAGCTAATTCAGGAGAAGCTTACTTCTTGGTGACTCAGTTTTTCTCATTCTTAAGTGGCCCTTCAGTTGCCCTTCAGTACCCAAGGGGGATTGGTTGCAGGATTCCCCCGTCCCCAGCAGACACCAAAATTTAAGGGTGCTCAAGTCTTTATATAAAATTGTGTATTATTTGCATATAATCTACACATATCCTCCTGTACATTTTAAATTGTCTTTAGATTCCTTATAATACCTAATACAATGTAAATGCTATGTAAATCATTGTAAATACAATGTATGTCCTACATACATGGTTGCTGGTGCATAGCAAATTCAAGGCTTGCTTTTTGGAAGTTTCCAGAATTAAAAAATTTGTTTTCAATTAGTGCATGGTTAGTGGAATCAATGGATGCGGAACCTGCGGATATGGATGGTTGACTGTAACTCCTGAGGTACTAGGGGTTGTGGAGAATGGGGGCGGGGGTAGGAAATACACTCACTCTGTACAGGAAACACACAGTCGATTGACATTCCGCCTTCTTCCAGATTCTGTGAATGCACGTAGTCTGGGCTGACAGCCACGAGAGGGGATCTGGATGCACCAGATCCTGCTGGGAAAGAGGTCCAGGCAGCTAGTGTAAGCAAAACATCAGCGCAGCCTGAATGCAAGCTTCCAGGTCTGAGCAGCCTCAGGAGGGAGGTGTGGGCGATGGGCGGGGGAGGGGTGGTGGTGGTGGGGGGGAGTGCAGGAGGGAGGGGTCGCAGTGAAGGGTGGTTGGAGGGAAGGACGCTTGATTCCCTCTACCTCCTTCCTGGCAGCCTCACTCCTCTGCTCTGCTCCGGTTGCTGCATCACATTTGGGAGAACATCCTGATCCATCAACACGAGCAGCCGAGGAGATGTTCGCACACTCGTGCGCATGCTCCGTCCCTCAGTCCCATCTGACTCTTTGCGAGCCCATGGACTGTAGCCCCCCCTACCCCAGAGGCTCCTTTGTCCATGGGATTTTCCCAGGTAAGAATTTAGAGTTGGTTGCCATTTCATCCTCTGAGGGATCTTCCTGACCCAGCAATCAAACCCGTGTCTCTGGGGTCTCCTGCATTGGCAGGAGGGTTCTTTACTGTTGAGCTATTGGGAAAGCCCCGCGTACACTCATTGTGGGAAGGATAATTCAGGTGGCCTCGTGAGATTCTTCATCGGTTGTGTAAATGTGGACATGGCCTGGGTGGAGAGCCCACCTGCTTTTGAGTTTCCATGAGGTCTGGGTTTGGCACAGGAGATACAGCGAGCTTGAAGTGATGTGAAGATGGTGGGCATGTCTGGTGGAAGTTAGTGCTCAGGGAAATTATTCGATAAATCCTCATGAATCAGAACTGTGGCTTCTGCATCTGAAGAGCTGTTGAGTGATGGTTCCTGGATCCTCCTGCCCTAGTATTTGTCTTTCTCTGAAGGTGATGGACGCAAAAGCAGCTCCAACCAGCCTGGTGCAGGTTACCAGGCAACCACCAGCATCTGTCCCTACCTCACTCCAACTGTGATGGCCTGGAACGGAGACACCGGGGTAAACTCAAGGACTCTGCAGGGACTCACTCAGCTGGGTAGAGTCACGGGGCTGCTCACAGGAGGGCCTGGGCACAGGGGGTCACAGCAGAGCTCTGTGCACCATCCATGTGGCCCCAGAGCAACCTGGAAGTGCTGAGGCCTTGGGGCATGGTGCTGCAAGCCTGAGCCTGCCCTGCCTCCAGAACCAACAGACCAAAGGGAGGGGCTTGGGAGTCTATGGTGTCTAAAGTCGGCGGAGCTGGTCCAAGCCCCTTCACCACTTTTCTTGATCAGGCATGAGTCATTGCGTGATAGCAACCCCAGCTTTTGAAAGGGAATCACTGTTGCTCCCTGCATGAAGCTCCCGGGGCTTCTTTCACTGTCCTCACACCCTGCCTCCAGCCGGGTCCATGCGGCCAGTAGCAGAGAGCGTACAGGAGCGTTGTGGAGGCTGCCAGACCCGGGCTCAAGCTCTGCCTCAGCTGTCTGACCTTCGGCCAGTCACTTAACCATTCTGTGCCTCAGCTTCCTCATCTGCAAAATGGGGATTATAAGGGCTCTTACCACACAGGACGGCTATGAGCTAGTGGAAGTAAAACCAGGGGCATAGCAAGAGCTCAGTAAAGAGCTCCGCCTTCATCCTCGACATCACCACCACCACTGCCGCCACCATCATAGTCATCATCATCGCCTTCTCTCTGCACACACTGAAATATTATGCAATTGGGACATCTCCACAGTCAATTCTTTTTCTTACCATTCTATCATCAGCATTTTCCCACATCACTGAAAATTCCTCAAAAGCATGATGTTAACAGCTTTGCAATTGTACCTCATTTAGATGCACCATAATTTACCCCACCATCCTCGCCTGCCAGGCACTTGGAGGATTTCAGGCTTTTCTCTTATGCACATCGGGCTGCGATGAACATTCTGGGCCCTGTGTGCCGAGTCCCTGACCACATCCTCAGGACAGATTCCTGCTGCGGAATCATGGTGTCCAGAGCAGCCGTATTTCTCAGACTCAGGGTTTTAATCACCCAATCACCTTCCTGAAAGTTGTCCTGATGGACGCCCCCACCCACCCCCAGCAGCCCATGAGGGTGCCCATCCCGGCACACACAGCCCTGGCCTATGTCTCCTACTTCCCAGCTATACCGTTATTGTTTCACATTCCCAGGTGTCTCGAAGGCTCACAGTAGCCTGGGGAGTGGGCAGCTAGGTAGGAAGTCAGAGGAGCTGGTCCCGCCCCACCTGCCCTCACCTGCTAGGTGCATGGTTTGGTCTCTCTCCTTCTCTGGGTCTCCACTCACCCACCTATTGCAATAGCCCCCAGCTGTCTCCCTCCCTCTAGCCCATCCAGGGCACAGAACAGGGCCTGACTCCTAGCAGGTGTCCAATGACTATATATTGAAGCCTGACATACCAAAGTGCACTTTACAAAGAACAATGTGGACGTCATGTTTGCATTTCTAGACTTTGTCAGAGTTCATGTCAATGAAAAGTGAGAAGGAGAAGGTCAGGGGAGGAAGAACAGAGGCCTGAGGGGCAGAGCAGGCTTGTGGGTGGGGCCAACCCAGCTTGTGGGTGGGGCCAGTGACTCATTAGTGAGTCGTAGCCTAGAGCAGAGTTAATGGGATCACAGCATCCTTGTAGGCTCACTGTAAACCTGATGGGACTGCTCTGACCTGGGAACCCAAGCCTCCCTCTGCAGAGAAGCACCCCCAGCTCTCCCCATATCCGGGACTCCCGCACCTCATCCCCTCTGCCCAGGGTCTCCTCTCCCTTTCCTGCTCTGCAGCTCCAGGTCCCAGGCACAGCCTTCAGCACAGCTGTGTTTCATAATCTGTGCATTTACCTGCTCCTGTCCCTCGTGTTCCTTTGCTGACAAAGGTCATCTAGTCAAAGCTATGGTTTTTCCAGTAGCAATGTACAGACGTGAGAACTGGACCTTAAAGAAAGCTGAGAACTGAAGAATTGATGGTTTTGAACTGTGGTGTTGGAGAAGACTCTTGAGAGTCCCTTGGACTGCGAGGAGATCCAATCAGTCTATCCTAAAGGAAATCAGTCCTGAATATTCATTGGAAGGACTGATGCCAAAGCTGAAGCTCCAATACTTTGGCCACCAGATGCAAATAACTGACTAACTGGAAAAGACCCTGATGCTGGGAAAGATAGAAGGCAGGAGGAGAAGGGGAGAGCAGAGGATGAGATGGTTGGATGGCATCACCGACTCGTTGGACATGAGTCTGAGCAAGATCCAGGAGTTGGTGATGGACAGGGAAGCCTGGTGTGCTGCAGACCATGGGGTTGCAAAGAGTCAGACACAATTGAGCAACTGAACTGAACCGTCCCTGTTGTTATAACCTTGAGGTGACAGGGCAGGGACAGGGCTACCACAGTCATGACTGTGTCTCAGGTACAGGGTGGGCACACAGTGGACCTTGGTATGTTTTGTGAATTAATAGGGACGAGAGTGACTTAATTCAACTTTGAGGCAGTGGTGAAGGAGAGGGGGCTACTTAGGGTTTCCAAGGGTTTTTCTGGGATAGAAAACTCCAGGGAGGAGCAGGCTGGGGGCAGGGGGCCAGGCAGTGAGCTCTGAGATCCCTGGGCCAGGTCAGCAGGAACAAAGCCTGTGCAGCCTCTCCTTCTCCCTCCACCTTGATCGCCTTTGGCTATGACCTCACACCTTGCCTTGCCCTGTGGTCTGGGGAATGGAGCAGATCTTCCTATGAGGGCACTAATCCCCTACATAAGGGTTCCACCCTCCTGACCTAATTACCTCCCAACAGCCCCACCTCCAGTTATCACAGTGGAGATCTGGACATATAAATTTTGTTGTTGTTCAGTTGCTAAGTCATGTCCAGGTCTTTGTGACCCCATAGACTGCAGTAAGCCAGGTTTGCCTATCCTTCACTATCTCCTGGAGCTTGCTCAACTGATGTCCATTGAGTCGGTGATGCCATCCAACCGTCTCATCCTCTGTCATCCCCTTCTCCTCCTGCCTTCAATCTTTCCCAGCATCAGGGTCTTTACCACTGAGTCAACTCTTCACATCAAGTGGCCAAAGTATTGGAGCTTCAGCATCAGTCCTACCAACGAATATTCAGAGTTGATTTCCTTTAGGACTGACTGGTTGAGGAGACAGGAACACTGAGGCCATGGCATTGACCATCCTCACTTTACAGATGAGAAGTTCAGAGAGCCTCAGGTAAAAGACAAAGCCACTGTCTGTGAGTGTAAGACGCCTGCCATTTTTCAGCATTGTTTACTGGTTGAGATGCTCTGAGCCCCTCACTTGATGTAATATTTTTTCTTTGAAGCTTGGAAGGACACTCTTCAGGGTCTAGAGTTGGGCTGCCTTGAAAGGAAACTGCTCTGCTTTCTGCTGTGACATCCTTGGCTCAGAGCCCCTTGCCCCAGGAACTCCTTTCTTCTCATCCACAGTCATTCGCTGAGCCAATGCTATAGACACCAGGCTGGAACAGCTGGCGTCAGGCAATGGAGGAGCCATCTGCAGCCAGGGACAGAGGTGATCCATCACAGCTCCTGGATGCCTGACTTGGATGGGCGCTGGCTGCACAGAGGAAGGAGGAGGAGACCAAGAGGCCTCCGGATGTGGAGGTGGAAACAGAATCCATCACAGACCCTCCTTCTGCGCTGCCTCGGATATGGGGTAACAACCAAGCCTATTTCCTCATCCATCTCCAGTGATCTGCTCCATAATACTTATCTTGAAGATTCACTGGAGAATGGGTGTGGGTTCTAGACCCTCTGACCAGCAGTGTGACCCTCTAGAAGAGCTGCTCCTTGGAGTGGTGGTGGGACCTTTATTTTTCCATCTGCACAGTGAGGAAGTTGGGGCAGCTCAGGGATTCCTAACCCTGGTTGTGCACTTGAATGCCCTGGGGTGGGATGGAACTTTAAAAAATACAGACACCTGGACTTCTTGCCCAGAGATTCAGACCCTGTCAGCCTGGGGCTATATGATAGCATGACTATAAGCCAAGACTCTGAAGTCAGACAGTCCTGGACTTGAATTTGCCTCTCACTTGCTGTGTGACTGTGGGCAAGTATCTGCACTTCTCTGGGTTTCTCATCTGTGCAATGAAGATGGTCATTTTTATGGACTGAATGTTTGTATCCTTCCAAAATTTATATGTTGAAATCTAATCTCTAATGTGATGATATTTAGAGGTGGGGCAATTGGGAGGTAATTAGGTCCTGAGGGTGGAGCCCTCATGAATGGGATTAGTGTCCTCATAAGAAGACCAGAGAGCTAGCTCACTCTTTCTTCTCCATGTGAAGATACCATACGAAGGCAGCTGTCTGCAACCCAGAAGAGGGCTCTCAACAGAACATGACCATGCTGGCACTCAGCCATGCTTGGACTTCCAGCCTCCAGAACTGCAAGAAGTAAATGTCTGTTTATAAGCCACCCAGTCAATGATACTTTGTTATAGCAGCCTGAACAGACTAAGAGAGTTATGGGACCTGGTACACAGGTTGTGTGAGGAGATAATGGGACAATGAGCCCAAAGTGCTCACCCAGAGCTGGGCACACAATGGGGCCCCCGACACTGCCAATGATTGCCTTTGGCCTCTGGTCACGTGACTCCACTGAGTCTGAAGTCCCACCTCCCTGCCCCTGCTCTTCAACTCCCTGTTCCTGAGTGTCTCCTTCCCTGGGGTTGCAGTGTCTCTCCCTGTTCTTCCCTCTTGATCAATCTCCCTTTTTCTTTTCCCGCTTAACAAACAGCTTCACTTAAAAAGCCATCTGGGAGGATGGATAGCAGCAGGCACACTCTGCAGAATAAGTTTTCAGAGAGAAGACTGGAGAAAATAAAGGTACAGCACACAATTCCATCTTACTAGGCCCTTGGAGGAGGACTGCATTTCTGTGTTGTGCACCCCCTGCTCTGCACCCACTCCACACCTGCAACCACACAGCCTTCCCAACATGCTGGGCTCCGTCTTCATTTATCATTAAGAAGTCCTGCTCCCAAGGTCTCCAGCCGATTCCCTCCCTCTGGATTAACTCCCCTCTCTTTCATGAAGGTGGGGGAGGGGCCACAGCTGGAGCTTTCCTAACCTGAGACTCTCCCTTTTTGTGTGAGCACCATCCCATCTCAGGGTGCTGCTCTCCCTCCCTACAGGAGTCCCCACGTGAAGACTGTCTTCTTCTCCAGTGCAGATTTAGGGCCAAGGGGTGGATGCCCCGAGAAGCAGGGATGTGTCCACAGTTGGGATGGATGGGTGGCCCTGGGAGGGGTAATGAGCTTCCGTCACCTGAGGTATGCACAGAGGATGTGTGAACACTTAGCAGAGATGACTTTAAGGAGGTGAACTAACAAGAGGCTGGGGCAGGGGCTTTAGAAGCCAAGAGATCTAGGCTGCGTCCTGGTCACGTTGACTGTAAGGTGTCTGACCTTCAGCCACGACCTGTACTCACCAAGCCTGGGTTTTTTCAGTTGGAAAATCAGGCAAATTTTCACATCCCAGGGTTGTTATGGAGACAAAAGGACATAATGTGTGCAAAGCACTGAGCACAGAGTGCATATTATCATTTCAAGGAGGGGGAACTGGCCAGGATTTTGACACTTGAGCAATTTTAGATTCAAAACTAATGTGATATAAAAGACAGAAAGCTCTGAGATTCTATAACTCAATTGCCTTAAGAGGATAAAGCTCCATAAGATCCTAAGGCTTCAAGACAGTGTGGTGGGGTTATTCTTCTCATCTAATGCTTGTAGGAATCTGCGGCTGTGTGATCCCCAGATTCACTCTGTATCCCCCAGTAGCAGAGCCTGTCTTCGGACCAGGCAGGAGCTCTGAGCCATCTCCAGGGCCCTCTTCCCTCTCTTCTTCCTTCTTACCGCTCCCAGCCTTGTGTCTTGATTACCACCAGCCCTATGACTTCTCTTCCACCCCCTTTGCCCAAATCCAGTAACTTTGTCTCAGATACACCAGGTCCCTCAGTTCCAGCCCCGTGTTCTGTGTTTCCCAGCTCCACACCTGTTCCTCACACCACTTCATCTTCCAGGCCAATGTTGAAAGTTGAACTTGCTAAGTCTTGTTTGAGTCTCCCTCTACTCCCAGTGGAAATCGACATCCTTCTTTTGAGTGTTTCCAGAGCACTTGGTCTAAACAAGGATCACAGCAGTTATCTGTTTGACTTCCTACCGTAGGGAGGAGACTTGCCCCCTGACCCTGTGCTCGACCCACCTCTGGGGTCCCTCCAAGAGCCCTCCTCAATCTCCCAGAGCACCTCCCACCTCTCTGACCCTCCTCACTCTCTCCTGGTTCTTACACACTGGGACCTGCTCTGGAATGAATTGTGCCCTCCACCCAACTCATACATCGAAGCCCTAACTCCCAGTGGGATGCAGTCAGGAGGTGGGACCTTTGAGGGATGATTAGATTTCATGAGGAGGAGCCCCCCTCCGATGGGACTGATGTCCTTTAAAGAAGATGCCAGAGAGCTAGCTCCATCTCTCCTCTAAGTGCGGACACAGTGAGGAGTCACTGTCTGCTGCCCAGAAGTGGGCTGTCACCAGAACCCTGCCATACTGGCACCCTGATCTCAGACTTCCAGCTTCCAGAACCGCGAGGAGATTCACTTCTGTTGGTTAAGCTCCCCTGTAGTCTGTAGCATTTTGTTCTGGCAGTCTGAACTGATGGAGACAGATTTTCGTACTGAGAAGAGATACTTCATAACAAACACCTGAAATTGTGGCAGCGGCTTTGGACCTGGGTAATGGGGAGGGGCTAGAAGGGTATTGAGTGTGTGCTAGAAATATGGACAGAATTCCGGTGAGGTCTTAGGAGGAAAGAGGAACGTGTTACTAGAAATTGGAGCAAAGTCAAAATGGCAAAGAACTTGGCTGAACTGTGTTCTGGTGTTTTGTGGAAGACAGAAGCCGCAAGTGATGAAATCATGTATTCAGCTGAGGAAATTTCTAAGCAAAGTGTTGAAGGAGCAGCTTGGTGTCTCCTGATTGCTTTGAGTGAAATGAGAAAGGGGAGAGATGAATTGAAGAGGGAATTGTTCAGCCAAAAGCAGCCAGAACTTAAAAGATTTGGAGTATTCTCAGCCTCTCCATATTGCAAAAAAAATAAGAGCGCGAGAAACTTATTCTGCAGAGAACACAAAATGTGTGTCTGAACAGTCATTCGATGAAGAGCTCATGGGTGTGACTCAGGGACTTAAACAGCCGTCTCTGCAGAAGCCTGGCATGGAGGTGGGACCGCACCAGTGGAGACACTGCCAGCTGCAATAAAGAGAGAAGTGAGATGGGACGAAGGAAGACTGTCAGATTTCCTGGACTCTAAGGAGATCCAACCAGTCCATTCTAAAGGAGATCAATCCTGGTGTTCATTGGAAGGACTGATGCTAAAGCTGAAACTCCAATACTTTGGCCACCTCATGCGACGAGTTGACTCACTGGAAAAGAGTCTAATGCTGGGAGGGATTGGGGCTAGGAGGAGAAGGGGACGACAGAGAATGAGATGGCTGGATGGCATCACCGACTCGATGGACATGAGTTTGAGTGAACTCCAGGAGTTGGTGATGGACAGGGAGGCCTGGCGTGCTGTGGTTCATGAGGTCGCAAAGAGTCGGACACGACTGAGCGACTGAACTGAACTGAACTGAACTGATGGGACTGGCCCATGGAGCTGTTCAGCTGTGAACAGCCACTTCCTTTCAAGGAGGACCCCCCAAAGGCAATTCAAGGATCATCAAGGCTGCCACTCCCGGTGCAGCCAGAGTGCACAGGCTCGAGAGGCAGGGCTGTTGCTTCTGCCTGGGCTTGAGAGAGTGGAGCGGGACCCAGGCAGAGAGCTTAGCGTCAGTGCTGTGTCCAACAAAGGAGTGGGGCCACCCTACTGAGCCGGGGAGTGACCCTCTACCCCAGTGAACCTGGAGGGCAGAGCATTGAGCCAAAGAGCTCTTGACATCTGTATTGCTGGGTTTTGGACTCTTGGGACCTGTCACCCTTTCCTTCTTTCCTAGTTCTGCCCTGTGGAATGGGAATGTCAAGTCCAGGCCTATCTCATCACTGTAATTTGGAAGCAGTTATCTTCTTAATCTTAAAGGAAATCAACCCTGAATATTCATTGAAAGGACTGATGCTAAAGCTGAAGCTCCAATACTTTGGCCACCTGATGCAAAGAACTGACTCACTGGAAAAGACCCTGATGCTGGGAAAGATTGAAGGTAGGAGGAGAAGGGGACGACAGAGGACAAGATGGTTGGATGGCATCACTGACTCAATGGACATGAATTTGAACAAACTCCTGGAGACAGTGAAAGACAGGGAACCCTGGCATGCTGCAATCCATGGGGGCCACAAAGCGCCGGACACAGCTTAGCGGCTGAACGACACCACCAAATCTCTTCTCACAGGTTAATAGCTGGAGAGGAATGTTGCCTCAAGATGAATCATACCTCGAGTCCCATCCATGTGTGATTTAGGCAACATTTAGATTAGGCTTCAGACTTTAGATTTGTTGCTGGAAGGAGTTAAGAGGTTGGGAGCTGTTTTGATGGAATGAATGTGGTTTACATTCAAAGTGGAAGTGAAGTCACTCAGTCACTCCTCTGACCCTTTGTGACCCTGTGGACTGTAGCCTACCAGGCTCCTCCATCCATGGGGTTTTCCGGGCAAGAGTACTGGAGTGGGTTACCATTTCCTTTCTCCGGGGGATTTTCCTTACCCAGGAATCCAACCCGGGTCTCCCGCATTGCTTTACCGTCTGATCCACCAGGGAAGTCAAGAGTGGAAAGCTCTGGGCTGAATTGTGCCCCCTCCACTTGTAAGCTGATGTGATGTGATATATGATATGCAATGACATTTGGAGATGGAATCTTTGGGAGGTAATTCAGGTTAGATGAGATCATGAGGGTGGGGCCTTTACAATGGGATCAGTTTCTTAAAAAGTAAGAAACACCAGACACCAGAATGAGCTTTCTCTCCCTCTCCCTCATGACCACACAGCAAGCAGACAGAGTTCTGCAAGCCAAGAAGAGAGCTCTCATGAGAACCCCACCATGCTGGCATCCTGATCTCCAGGTCAGGAAGAAAATTAATAGCTGCTATTCAAGCCCCCCATCTGTGGCGTTTTGCTGTGCAGCCTGAGCAAAGATGGTGCCCAGCTCCCTGCATCACCCTCCTCTCTCCTCGCTGTCCCTCAGTGAGCTCAGCCATGCCTGCTGGCCATCTGCTGTGCGTGTGCTAACAGCCCCCCTCCCCACCATGTGCTGCCACCACCCCACCCCTCAACCACCATCCATATCAAGGATCTCTGATGCACTGTATGTCCTCGTGCTGGACACTTGGTGCTGAATTAGACAGGCTGTCCCACTCACTGGACCTTCTCCTCTGGGTCTCCTGTGGCCTCTGTCCTCTGAGTGGCCCACAGCCTCCTGCGCCTTGATATGTTCAAAGTCTCAACCTTCATTTTCTCCCCAAACCTGGTCATCCTCGCTGTTCCCATCTCCGTGTTGCCCCTGCAGCCCCCACTGACCCACGTCAGAAACAAGGGGGACATTTCTGACTCTCCTGACACCTCAGGGACCATTGAGTCCTGCTAAGTTTCACTCCTGTAACTTTCAGAGTCCCCAGTCCTTCACATCCACTGTCCCTGCCCCATCTCAGGCCCTGGGCATCTCTGACCAATCCCTCCCCCACCACACCACTGCCCACCTGGTCCCACATCCCCTCCACTGCTCCATCCTGTGACCCTGAGACGTGAGCAGGGGGCCCATCCTGGAGTCCCATTCTCTGGGGGGACCCTGTTCCTGCCTCCTCCAGCTGTGCCTCTCCCCTCAGGGATGAGGGGGGACAAGGGACAAGCTCCAGTCCCCCAACCCCAGAGCTCCTTTCCTTATTGACCTGAACCTGCTTCTAGGGCCTGAGTGGCATGTGGACCCTGTTCCTGGGTCTGCTCCCTGGATGGTGACCTACAAGGCCAGCATGCACCCCCTAAATCCCAGAGCGCAGCTGTGGGTGTGGAGGTGCAGACACAGTGTGCAGGTCGGAGTGTCGCAGACTGTGTGTGAGACCATGGGCCAGCTGAGCCAAGGGAGGGAAGGTAAGGGCTGGTCCAGGTTGGGTCAGGTGTCAGGAGTCAGGGGCCAGATATCTCTGGTCTCTATATTCCATCCAGGACTTGGAAATTTGTGGCAGTAAAAGGGAAAATTTGATTTGATAGTGTGATAGTTGCTTTTTGACTTAGATATTTAGCCCAATGGTCTGTGGGCCTCACCTGCTCTCATGCCCCCGGCTACATATGTTGGGGGTGACCTGTACCCACACCCTGGCTGCCGGACAGTGATGGTCCCAAACCCAGGACAGGCATACTGATCCTCAGCCTAGTGTTCCTCATGGCCTCACAGGCCTAGGGACGGGAAGAGGTTCCATAAACTGGGACTGAGCCTTGTTGTGCCATGAAGACCAGCAGGACAAGTGCTCAGTGTCCACATGACATGTCCAGCCCAGAGTCTGCCTGCTGAGGGAGGCACCAGAGGCTTGGCCAGTGTTGGGGGCTGTGCCTATTGGGAAGAAGCATCCTCAGAAAGTCAGTGCTGATGCTGGGGGACTCTGTGTGTCCTGCCCCCTCAAGACCTCGGCTCTCTCATCCAGAAAAGGGGCAGGCTGAGCCCAAGGCCTCTGGGGACCTTTGTAAGTCCAGAGTCCTGGGTGTGCCCTCCTCCCATGCCCCCTGGCAGCCTGTGTCCAGTCCTGGCAGCCGTGGTCTCTGATCCCAGTGACTCAGGCTCAGGCTTTGCTCCTCTCATCTCTGCTGGCAGGACCTGGGGGCAGATGCAGCTGTCTCAAGAGCTTGGGTGACCTGCTCCAGAGTCCCAAAATGGGGAGGGGGCAACTCCACCTGTGCAGTGGAAATGGTGATGGAACCCCACCTGGGATCAGTGGACCCGACTCTGGAGGCTGGAGCCTGGCTGAAGGCCTCTGCTTCAGGGCCTATCTTCCCCAGCCACCTGTTTCCATGGCAACCAGAGCCCTTTGGATGCAGCTGGGCCCCATCGTCCCTCCACCCCACCCCTGGGGAGAGAAGGTGCCTTTATCCTAGGTGAGCGGCTGGGAGGCCATCACAGCTAGGCCCCGGTGGGTGTCACGGCTGTGAAATCCACAGCCAGGTGAGGGGTGACTAGCACCCAGGTGTCCTTCACCCCCACTTGTTTTTGAAACAAATCAGGGAGGCTGACGTTTCTGCTTTTTTCTCAGCCTGTGAAGCTGAATGCACTGTCCTCCTCTGAGATGTCAGAGCAGGACTCCCAGGCAGGGCCCAGGGTTAAGCCTGTGCACTGGGGGCCCGGGAGGCTGGAGGGGTGGATGGGGCCTAGGAGGAAACCTTCCAGCAGGAGTTCTGACACCTGAGGTGGCAGCTGGCAGAGGCCTGGTCCTCCCTGGGCTCAGCCCACTTCTATTCTGGACTGACCCTGCCCTGGTTCCTGCCCACTGGTTCCTACTGATCCCTCCAAGGGGGTGGTGGGTCCCAACACGGTCCTGGTGAGGCTCCAGCTTTGAGGGCAGCAGACAGAGGTTCGAATCCAGTTTCTAGCCCCAGGCCTTGCACAAATCTCTTCCCTTTCTTCCAGCCTCAGTTTTGTCATCTGTAAAGTAGGGATGATGAAGCCAGTTAGCAGGGAAGTCATGGTGTCAACAGGATACCCAGGGACCCTGACCTGAGATCAGCTCTTTTGCAGAAAGAAACTTTGCCCTTGGGCACCAGACCTGGGAGACAAGGTGCTTCAGTGACTAAGAAGGAGAGTCAGTGCATCTCAGGAGCGGCTGCCACGGACAGGGCTCCCACAATGCACCAGGCCCTGTGCTAAGAGCTGCCCAGCCTCACCCTCAGCACTCAGCATCCTTGTGAGCATGTGAGGATCCGGTGCTCAGAGAGGGCCAGCGCCTGTCTCCAAGATGCACAGGACAGGCAGAGGCAGGAACCGGCTCACACTCACCCCAAAGTCAGGCCCTCCGGAAGCGCCTGTGTGCCCTGCTCCCAGCGCCACCCTGGCTTCGCCTCTATCCTCCCCAAACCCCCACGCTGGCTGATGCTGGCTTTGGACTCAGAACTTGCCCCTTTCTCTGGACTGTTCATTTCCCTGTGGGTTGGTTCCCAGGCCTTGTCTCAGACCAGCGATGTCAGGACATCTGTATTGAGGGCTGTTGACATAGACACTTTTTAGACTCAGAGAAGAGCTGCTCTGAAAGCCAAGGAAACACCTGATGGAAAATAAGAGTGACTGCAGCTTTGGGAGCTGAAAAAGGCAGCAGCAGGGGCAGTTGCGCCTTGCACTTGGCAGGAGGATGGGGCAGGGTCGGGGGAGGGAACAGAGCCAGCCTTTCATGGATGGAGAAGGGGCTCCCCAGGCAGGTGGGATTTGAGAGCCATCTGGGAGGTCCTTCCTGGCCTTGAAGGATGGCAAGTGATGGGGCAAGGCCAGCAGCGGGCTGCGGGACTCACACACTTTTAGCAGCAGGCCTCTCCTGTTCCCACCTTTTACCCACAGCCAGTGACACTGCAGATGTCACCACCCCTCTGCAAGCTGTCCACTGCCCTGCCCTTCCTCGTTCCTGCCTCCTCTTGCCCGCGTTCAGCCAGTGTCCTGCTCTATCACCGGGCCCTGCTGTGTGAGCCTGGATGCCGGCAGGCGGCCTGCCGGCACAGCCTGTCTCACTCTGAACCCCGCTGTCCCCTCCAGCCTGCTCTGTCCTCCCAATCAGCCCAACATCAGCGATGGAGCCAATTGCCCTCGATGCTCCCAGCTCAGCACGCCCCATGACAAGCAGGCACCGAGCCCTCCTGGGGTCTCCATGTCCCAGCCCCTCTGGCCTCTCCACTCACAGCCGCTCTGGCTTCTCCACTGCCAGTCCAGACTTACCAGCGCACACTCCAGGGGCAGCATGGCCTCCTTTCTCCTCCCAGTAGTGCTCTTCTTCTATGTGGACAGAAGATCTTCCTAATTCAGACCCATTACTTCCCTCCTTCAATGCCCTGCGCGATTCCTTGCCACTCTTAGGATCAGACCAGTATTACAATCATAATACCAATGCCCCTCGACATGACTTCTAAGGCCATTCAGTCAGTCATTCAACAAATACCTATTGCATCACTGTTATGGGCCGCACACCTCTGGGGATGCTGCAATGATAAAATAGCCACAGATTGCTGTTCTCATGAAGCTCACATTTCTAGTAGATGGAGACAGACGAAAATCAGTTGGGGTATACACGGTATGTAACATGGAGATAGGCAGGAGTTAAGGAGAACAATGAAGCAGGGCAGGAGGAAGTTAGGGACTAGGGCTCGGAGACACAGAGCTGGTAGGGAGGCCTCAGTAAGAAGGTACATTTGAATAGCAGCCTAGAAGGATATGAAGGGATGAGCCTTGTGGAGATCTGGGGAAGAGCATTCAGAAACAGCAAGTGCAAAGGCCCTGGGGTAAGAACAAACCTGGCATGTTCGAGGACCAGCCAGGAAGTACCTTCCCTTTCAGCCTGGGGGCGTCTCTGTGATGGTTAACTTCATGTGTCAACTGGTCTTGGCTAAGGGCTGCCCAGATAGCAGGTAAAGCATTATTTCTGGGTGTCTGTGAGGGTGGTCTCTGGAGGAGACTAACATTTGAATCAGTAGACTCAGTAAATCGTCCTCAGCAATGAGGGTAGGTATCACCCAATAATCCATTAAGGCTCAAATAGAATAACAAGTCAGAGGAAGGAAAAATTCCACCTCTGCTAGAGCTGGGACATCTGTCAGTGCAACTGGTTCTCTGGCCTTCAGACTGAGGCTGGGACACCATCAACCGTTGATTCTTAGCCCAGGTTTGGACTGGAAATACACCACTGGCTTTCCTGGGGCTCCAGCTTGCAGATGGCATATCTTGGGGCTTAGGTTCTATAATCGCATGAGGCATCCTATTGATCCTGTTTTTCTGGAGAATCCTGACTATGCAGCCTCTTTGTCCTGGCTCCACTCCTGCCACCGTCCTCACCCTGCACCCACCTCCCACTGCAACCAAAACATGCCACTGTCAGTCTGTGGCCTGCGCTGCCCCTTCTGCAGAGATGCTTTTCCATGCCCTCCCACACTTTTCAATTTACAAGCCCTCCCTGAAGCTCCTCCACCCTCAACCACAGAAGGCCACAGCTTTCTCTGTGTTCTCAGGTCTCCCCATGTCGGGAAGGCCTTGGAACCTCCAAGTCATGGCAGCTCCTCAGGCGTGCCCGGCACAGTCTCACCCCAGGGCCTTTGCACATGCTGTGTCTTCTCCAATCTCACCCCAGGGCCTTTGCACATGCTGTGTCTTCTCCAATCTCACCCCAGGGCCTTTGCACATGCTGTGTCTTCTCCAATCTCACCCCAGGGCCTTTGCACATGCTGTGTCTTCTCCAATCTCACCCCAGGGCCTTTGCACATGCTGTGTCTTCTCCAATCTCACCCCAGGGCCTTTGCACATGCTGTGTCTTCTCCAATCTCACCCCAGGGCCTTTGCACATGCTGTATCTTCTCCAAGCATTTGTGTGACTTGTGTCCTCACTTCCTCCAGGTCCTCACTCGGATGTCACCTCCTGAGAGAGGTCCCCAAGTCCTCCACCTTTTCCACTGCTCTTTCTTTCCATTGCTCTCTTTTCCTTCACAGTGTATATCATGACCTGGCAGAGATGACAGACTCTCTTGTGGTTACCCTTGGTCTCCCCAGCAGACTGGCTCCGGGGGCAGTGATGTATCTAGCCTGTGATGTTCACAGTTGTATACCTAGTGGCTAGAACAGTGCCTGCCCTCAGGGACTGATCTATTTGGGGAATGAAAAATGAATGAACGGAGGGTGTTGATCACATGGTGCCAGAAAAGCATATTTCTGCCCGGGACCCTTCTCCCCATGTCCAGCCACTCACTGGGCCAAGATCCCAACTCTGTACCTCAGCACCAGCGTGGGGCCAAGCGCATTAAAACACCAGTGAGTGTTTCTGCCCGAGTGAGGGAGCTGATGGATGGATAGACAGGGTGTCGCTGAGAGCCCAGGGTTTAAAAATAAACCGGCTCTCAGCTCTCCCGTGTGTCATTTCTAACTTCCCAGAAAAGCCCTTGGCAGAGCGGATTTCAGTCACTCGAGGGGGATATTCAGGTTCAAGAAATAGAAAGCTTATACGTAAATACTTGTAAATAAAAAAGCTTATCAACACATTAAATGAACCCAATGGACAGAGCCCCTTTCCTGCTCTGGGAAGGCGGACACAGTGCAAGGAAAGAGGATGGAGATTTGGGAGGTTCGTGTTTCCACTGAGTGGTTCCCCGGGGCAGCTGAGGGCAGGAACCTGGGAAGATCTAGGGTCTTCTGCTGGGGGCGCCCCAGAGCAGGTGGCCCTGTCCATAAGAGCTCTGGGCCTCCCCCCAAGCCGCAGGGAGGGTGTGAGAAGCCTGCGGCCAGTGCCCCGGCCTTGTCTTGCTACCATGGGAGAGGGAGAATAAAGGGAAGCCTCCCACGACCTCCCTCCAGCCAGGGTCTCACCTCGCACGGCCCTCCAGCCCCCATCAGCCTCTTGGGGTGGGCAGGGACTCTTTCTGCCATGTAGCCCTAGCCCTCACCTGGGCTGCTCCTGGTGCAGAGGGGTGAGGATGCTCTCCTTGTTCCTTCTTCCCCATGGTCCTCTCTCCCCAGGAGGCAAGCACTGCCGTCCCCGATGGAGTGCCCTGCTCTCCTCCGGACACCCCTTTCTCCACGAGGCCACACACACCACACACCGAACTGGGCTCACCCGTGAGCCTATTCCTCATCCATGCTATCACTCAGGAAATGGCAGCTCCATTTCCCAGCTCCTCAGCCAGAAACCTGGGTGTTCACCCCTACCACCCCCAAGGTGGGCTGGTTCACCCTCCAAAACACCTCCCAGAGCCGGCCCTGTGTCCATCCCCTCCTCACTACTCTAGTCCAAGCCATCATTGACTCCGGCCTGGACCTTCACCTCCTCCGTGGGCCCCCTGTTCCAGCTTCAACTTCCACGAGGAGCCAGAAGAGCTTCTTAAATCCCCAAACTGATCAGGCCCCTCCCTTGCTTCAAACCCTTGTGATACTCAGGGCGCCCTGAGTTATCCCCACCCTGCAGGGTCCGGCTGCTCCCTCTTCCCCTCCTCATCACACGCTGCCCCAGTGTCCTTTCTTCTCCCCTCTGGTACCCTCCTTCCCACCCCAGGGCCTTTGCACTCTGTAGATTACTGTCCCCACCCCCACTCTTTAGGAAACCAGCTCCTTCAGGTCTCAACTGAATTGTCAGCTCCTAAGACTCCCATCTGAATCAGTCCCCTGCATGATCCCCCCGCATTGCCTTGTGTACACAGCGTGCTTGAGCTTGTCCCAAGGTGCAACTGTCTGTGTGACTTTTCCTTGAAAGGCCATGTCCCCCTCCTAACGGTGAGCCCCAGGAGTTGAGGCATCCTGACTGTGTGTTTCTTTGTCATTCCTGCAGCCAATATGAACTCCTATCACTTGGCAGTGCTCAGCAAATGACCTGGATAATGGGACCCTGAGAAAGGAAAGGGCATAAGAAATGAGTAGCCTGTGTTCCTTCCAAGAACAGAGATAACTTAAAGTGCTGTTAACTGTTGTATGGAGGGAGGTGGACTTTTTACTCTTTTTTTTGTAACTCACACTGCTTAATCAGAGCTGGTAATTACAACTCTTGTTTCTGGTTTGTGCCTCCTCGACTTGGGCCCTGAGGGCAGGAACCATTTTATATTTAAGCAGAATTAGTTCTGCGATGCTTTCATGGGAGCTGGAGCGAGCTGGAGTGTGGAGTGTAATTCTCAGTGATGCTAATTAGATCACGAAAACAGCCTGGCCTCAGGGCAGGGCTTCTTGGGGTGGAGGGGAAGGGTCTCCCTCTAACAAGCCTGAGAAGCCAGCCCCACCTGCTCTACTAAATCCCTCACAAGTCCCCAAGCCCTGGCTCCCAGGGGAAATGAGGTCATTGTCCTTTCCAGGATGCCTCTCAGACCTCCCCTGGGGGCAGGACATCAGTCAATACCCAGGGCAAAGGGGCTTCCTGCTACTCTCTTCCCACGTCCATCTCAGGGGCTTCCTGGAACCTCCGTTAGGTGTCTGGTGGGGCTGTGATGGTCAGGCTGGGCTGCTTCCAAACACACAACTTCCTCTTCGTTCCTGCTAAGGATAGGATGGGATCTTTCCAGGACACAACTGCTAAGTGGGGAGGTCAGTGCCACCATGAGGCCCTGCCGGCCACTCTCAACCACTCGCTTCCCAACTTCCTACCAGTCTCTCTCTGCGCCTGTCTCTTTTCCACAGCTCTCCTGCTGCCTTGTGGCTGATCCATCTCAGTCCACTTGGCTGAGTTTTCCTCCGTCTCGCCCCACACTGGACCAACGAACCCACTGTGGCCAGTGTTCCTCACAGGCTGGTTCTCACTCTCAGAGCTGTCTACACTCTTGGGACAGTCTTACCCATGATGGGGCGTCAGCTACCACCTCCAGCACTGAGGATCCCAGACCTCCATCTCCAGGGTAGTAGACAAAGATATGGGACTGGCTCTGTCACTGGTGGCTCAGATGCTGAAAGCATCTGCCTGCGATGCGGGAGACCCAGGTTCGATCCCTGGGTCGGGAAGATCCCCTGGAGAAGGAAATGGCAACCCACTCCAGTATTCTTGCCTGGATAATCCCATGGATGGAGGAGCCTGGTGTAAGCCACAGTCCATGGGGTCTCAAAGAGTCAGACAGGACAGAATGACTTAGCTTTTGCTTTCTGTCACTCACACACAGCAGGTTGCTTCACCTCCCTGAGCCTCGATTTTCTCACCTATGGAAGGGGGAAGATGACATCTTCCTCACTTAAAGGTCCTCTGTGATCAAATGGGTCAGGACTGACCTGTCAAAGGCCCAGGTCACAGTAGGCGCCCCCCCACACACTATCTCTTTTCTACCTTTGAGATTTCCCTGAGCCAGTACTCCTTCATGGAACTTTCAGCTGATCCTTCTGTGGGTCCCCCAGAGGAAGGAAGGAGGGGCTCTTTCAGGTGGGGAGGGCAGGGGAGACCTTTCCAAGGAGGTGACACTTGATCAGAGACATGGTGAAGTCAGGGAGTGAAGCCCAGGAATATCTGTGCAAAGAGCCTTAACAGCTGGTGCAAAGGCCCTGAGGTGGGCATGTATTTTAAATGTCCCAGAAGTGTCCATTAGCCGGTGTGTCTGGAGTAGAGTAAGTGATGAGGAGCATGGTGGGAAATGGGGGTGGGGAGGTGTGCGGGCCCAGGCCCAGAAGGGTCTGGTGGACACTTGCAGGTGGGGATGTGATGGTGGGAAATGTCATTCCCTCGGGGGTCAGCAGGGACCCTATGTGACCATAATGTGAAATCGGGACTTCCAAATCCAAGTCTAACCAGCCAAGCTGCTGCTAGAATGCCCATCTCCCTGCAGAGGGTGTGGAGACTGCCCAGAGTTGCCCTCTCTGCTGTCCACACTCTTTCCTCCCTACCACCCCGACCGGCTGGGAGAGAGGACGAAGGACACCGTTGCTGGGAAAGGAGCATCAGAGGGCCCGTCTGTGCCAGCCCCACGCCCAGGCCTTTGCTGGTGACGTGATGTGCAGAGACCAGAGCGAGGGTGACAGGCTGATGCTCACCCCACACCTGTCTCACAATAGAGTATCAGGCGCATTGCATTCTGGTAACATTTCTGTGGGAAGAAAAAGCTTGGTGCTCTGTGGACGAGTCCCCGAGATGCAGCGTGGGAAATGTCAAGAGGAAGAGGGGACCAGAGAGAGCCCATCACGACCTGCAGACTATCCTGCCTGCTGTTTCTGCTCGTTGGCTCTGCTGAAACCACCATCCTTCCCTCCCTCCTGAGTCTCTTCCTCCTCCTCCTGCTTCTCTCTCTCCCCTTCCCTCCTTCTCTTTATCCTTTCTTGCAACAAATGGTAACTGATTTTTCTCTGTGTGTGACCCTGGGGTGTGACATCCAGCCTCAGTGGGATCCCAGACAAACGATAATTCCAGCATCCTCTCACTGGCAATGTGATGCTGCAGAGGGGCCAAGGAAATGCAGGTTCTGCCTGGGTGGGGAGGGGACGGGAGAGGGGAGAATTTTCTCCACGAGCCTCTCTGTTCCGGGCAAAGTGCCAGGACCTAAGAGCTCTTAAGGGCCTGTGAGAATGTTTAAGGCCCAGGAAAACAATTTATTTGGCTTCAAAATATAAAGGGAAGGCTGCAAAGTTGAAACTGATAAATGCTTAATCAAATGTCTACAAAGCATAATATTTTCAACTGCTTACCTTTTCCTCCAACTTAGCTTCTGCATAGTTACATATAATTTGTATTTCGTAGGGGATGTGGGGGCATTTTGAGATGTTTAATCTGATAGGGGAAGGAGTTTCTAAACAGGAGTGTCTGGGTTTGGGAGAGTCTTATAAAATCCGTGTGTGTGTGTGTGTAGGGTGGGAAGCAGAGACACGGGGTGGTGGAGAGCGGAGACTTTGCAGAGAGAAAGGCATGTGGCTGGAAGGGTGAAGGGTCTTTTAACCAGCATTCTTGGGCAGGGGGAGCAGAATGCACACAGGAGCAGGCCTGGCAGAGCCTGGGGAGTCTGAGAAACAGGGGCCATTCACTGAACCTGCAGTATGATGTGGGCTGGGGGCAGGGATGGGACAGCTGGGGCACATGTGTTATTTTACTCCTGAAGCCTCTCTGCATCCTCAAACCTGCTTCCCCATCAATAAACACCAGTTCTGCCTTCACCCCCACAGAGTCCAGACCAGCGTGGAGGTTCAAAGCCTGGCTTGGTTTTTCCACCAACTGCTCTGGCCTGGTCCTATGGACCCCACTTCTGCTCATGGGGTGTTCTCTTGGTTTAATTGTGTGTGTGTGTGCGCGCGCGCGTGCACGTGTGTGTTCTCAGTGGTGTCCAGCTCTTTATGATCCCATGGACTGTAGCCGCCAGGCTCCTCTGAACATGGGGTTTCCAGGCAAGAACACTGGAGCTGGCTGCCACGCCCCCCTCCAGGGGATCTTCCTGACCCAGGGGCTGAGCCCGCCTCTCTTGCGCCTTCTGCACTGGCAGGTGGATTCTGGGCCATTGCGCCACCTGGGAAGCTTGGTTCAGTCACGAGGAAGCAGAATGTGGCGGCTAGGGAGAGAAACAAATAACGCAGAGACCCAAAGCAGACTCCAAGGGAGCAGACTCTCTTCTTGGGTCACTTCTGGAAACAAGTCCATTTGCTCTTCTTTCTCCCCAGCCCTGTAGCTCAGGCGGTCAAGAATCCACCTGCAGGGTGGGAGACTTGGGTTCGATCCCTGGGTTGGGAAGATCCCCTGGAGGAGGGCATGGCAACCCACTCCAGTGTTCTTGCCTGGAGAATCCCCATGGACGGAGGAGCCTGGCGGGCTGCAGTGCATGGGGTTGCAAGGAGTCGAACACGGCTGAGCGACTACGTGCACAGCACAATCCCAGCTCAGTGTTTCAGTGGAGTCTTCCCTCGTGTCCATTTAAGGGAAAGTCGTGCCACCGCAAGCCCATTTGAGGATGACACCCAATCTCTGTCCAGCCAGATAAAACCTCTAGCTGCTGATGGGAGCCTGAAGACACCTGTCTTCCTGGGCCCTCAGATGAAAACTTGGGGTTTCCTGGGGCTGGAACTTTCTGGCAGTGGATCCCACCTTCAGTATAGACTTGCCAGTGCCACCACCAGCCACTAGGGGCAGCAGTAGGGCTGTGGTTCCTCTTCTCCAGAAATGCTAAAACTTGCTGCAGTCGGAGAGGCAACTACCTTGGTGGAGGCTGGGGAGGGGTCACCTCAAACTTGCCCCTCCAGCCAGCTTGCTCCCAGATGAAGCAAGAACCCGTCATTAACAAATCAAGGCTTTAGGTTAAATGCTATCTTCTCCTGGCTCCATGGGTTTTCTTCCAAAATATGAATTCTCTCTGACCTCTGGGGAAGTGAGTGGCTGCTTTCTTTTTGGGAGGCAGAATCTCAGAGCCATTACGTTGGAAGCTGGAGGGTCGGATGGGCAGGGTTGCTGTGAAAGTGGAGAAAGCGGACACTGGAGGCAGGGTGCTCCACACTTCAGGGCTGAGCAACATTAGACTGGTGATTTAACCCCTCTGGGCCACTTTCCAACCTTGTCTGTCTCCTGGGTTGCATAAAAATGAGCTCAGCCACTACATGTAAAGTGTTTGAGATAGTGCCTGGCAGCCAGAAAGCTCACAATAGGTGTTGGCGACTATAATAATAACTATGTTAGTTGTTCAGTCATATCCGACTCTTTACGACGCCGTGGACTGTAGCCCGCCAGGCTCCTCTGGCTTTGGAATTCCCCAGGCAAGAATACTGGGTTGGGCTGCCATTTCCTTCTCCAGGGGATCGTCCCGACCCAGGGATTAAACTTGGGTCTCCCGCATTGCAGGCTGATTTTTCACCATCTGAGCCACTGGGGAAGCCCCTATAATAATAACAGTAATTAGGATAATTTTTTGTACTATTGTTATTATTAGTTTATATTACATCAGTAGTGCCTGCAGGTGCAGGGCGAGCAGGAAACCCTCAAAGCCCTTTCTGGTGTGGTCACTCCCTCCAACCTAATACCCCCTGCACCCTGCTGCTCCCCTAAGTATTTTCAATTATTCCTCATATTTCCTGACCTCTATTCCTTTGGACGTGCCATTCCCCCTGCCTGGAAGACTCTTCAAACATCTTTTCCAGGCCAGCTCTTACTCTACCTGGATGAATCAGCTCAGATGCCATCTCCTCTGTGAAGCCAGCTTAGAGCTCCCCTCTCCCACACTTCCTGGAAGACCCCTGTGTTGCCAGAACCCTCTCTAGGCTCTTGCAGTAACTGACACCTCCAGTCACCCAGCACCAGCACGTTCCTTACATTCGCCAACGCAGGCATTTCCTCCGCTGTCTTTCATCTCTGTGTCTCTGGTCCCAGAACTCCACTTGGCACAGCTTGGGTGTCCATGAGTGATTATTGAACAAATAAAGAAACACACACTGCCAGGGTCTCCTGGGTCCCCAGTGACTCACCCCCACTCACGCTGTTCAAGTCTCGAGTTCCCCATCTGCCAACAAAGGTCCGTCTTAGTCAAAGCTTTGGTTTTTCCAGTAGTCATGTATGGATGTGAGAGTTGGACTATAAAGAAAGCTGAGTGCCGAAGAATTGATGCTTTTGGACTGTGGTGTTGGAGAAGACTCTTGAGAGTCCCTTGATTGCAAGGAGATCCAACCAGTCCATCCTAAAGGAAATCAGTCCTGAATATACATTGGAAGGACTGATGCTAAAGCTGAAGCTCCAATACTTTGGCCACCTGATGCGAAGAGCGGACTCATTTGAAAAGACCCTGATGCTGGGAAAGATTGAAGGCAGGAGGAGAAGGGAACGACAGAGGATGAGATGCTTGGATGGCATCACCGACTCAATGGACATGAGTTTGAGTAAGCTCCGGGAGTTGGTGATGGATAGGGAAGCCTGGTGTGTTGCAGTCCATGGGGTCGCCAAGAGTCGGACACGACTGCGCGACTGAACTGAGCTGAGCCCCTGTGGGGCCCTCCCTCCCAGGGGAGCAGAGAACACTGGCATCCTCAGGCTGGCGGCACTCCGTGGCACGGGCCGTGAAAGGGGAAGGAATTCTGCTATTAAGCACATTAGTTCTGGCGTCTGGTCTTTGGGGAGAAGAGCTTGCCTGGTAATTAGGGTTGTTAGGGGAGACGGAGGCGGGGCTGGTATTGATGCCAGGGTCGATCCATAGCAGCCAGACCCGAGGCTGCGGGGGACAGAAGCGGGCACTGGGACCGCAGGTAGGCGGGCACCTCCGTGTCTCCTGGAGGCAGAGAAGGACCCGCGTCTTCCTGGTGTGGGAGACCCCGCGGCGGTCCCGGCTCTGACCTGAAGGTGGCGCTGCCGATCCTCGCAAGCGGAGCTCGGCCGGGATGCAGCCCTGTGCCTGGAGGTGGGGAGCGTCTGGAGGGAATGGAGCGCGCAGATCGGGGAAAGCGGTGCGGAGGAAGGAGGAAAGGCAAAGAGATGGGAGAAGCGGGGATAGAAAGGGGACCAGAGGAGAGGGCAGAGAGAGAGAGAAGCAGGGGGATCAGAAGAGGGAGGAGGGAAAGTGCTAGGGCGGGGAGGGGAGGAGGGGGAGAAGGAGGCTTCTTCCCATCCAGGGCTTGGAGAAGCCGGATCCTCTTGGAATCCGCCCCCCCCCAATGCCTATAGAGCGGTCCCTTCCTCCCTGACCCCCTCCCCCATCCCCGCGTGGCTCCCAGGACCCTCAGGGTGAAGCCCAGCCTGCACACCCCAGACCCATCCTCTGAGATTTGATCCCAGAGGAGTCCTGCCCTGTCTTTCCCCACCTCCCCACCTCTGATTCCACGCTGACACCGCAGCCGCAGCCACAGGGCACTGCCTGCCACTCGCAAGGCTCCTGGCTCTCCCTCCCTGCCAGACCTCTGCAGGTGCCAAGTTGCGGCAGCCAGTGATAACCTTCTCCCCCATACACCCCACCCCCAACCCCATCCCCCCGCTGCCTCCTTGCTTCTTCTCTAGGTTTCAGCATGGGCACCACCTCCTCCCAGAAGTCTCCCTGACTTTGGTCCAGGGTCAGGGTCTTCCCCTGGGCTCCCGTCCCATGCAGCCTCTCCCCCTATCTCAGCACTGATCACTCTGGGTTGTGATGGATTCATCTGTTTCCTTAGCCAGACCAGGAGCTTCCCCAAGGGCAGGGGCATGGCCTCAGCTCCCTCAGTGTCCCCTTTGCGGCCAGCCTGGGGGCTGAGCAGGCACAGGTGGGCCACAGACTATGCCAGTGGGGTGAGTGAATAATCAGATGAAGGGGTGAGTGTGGGAGAAAAGGCAGAGAGAGAGATGGATGCAGAAAACAAAGCAGGGAAGAGGTGGGCTGGGAGGGAGAGCGCGGAGCAGGGCACCCTGGCCCCCAGACGTGAAGGGGGCTCTCTTTCCTGAAGTCAGCCAGCTGCCTGGCTCTGGACCCCCCTGAGCATCCAGCAGTTCTTCCTTATTTGGGGGTACAGGTAACAGAACCTGCTCAGCTGCAGGGAAAGGGTCTCTCAGGTGAAACAAACAGCCAGAACTACTGCGGTGCCTGGACCCAGGCCAGGGACGGGCACCATCGGGAGGGCGCCTCACTCTCCATCTCTCCCCATGGGACTTCACCCTCCACCCTTCTCAGTGTCCTGCACGCTTGGACTTTGTTCATCATCAGCTCAAACAACCAGCAGACCCAACTGGCTCCTCTTGGTCTCAGTCTCACGTTTATGGAAGAGATACTGCCCAGCTGGGGCAGGGGTCTGCCCTGATCCTGTCCCATGAGGTTGCGTGGAACAGGTCGGTGTCAGAGGGCACAAACAGGGCCGCTGGGGGCAGTGCAAAGCACATGGGGACATGGGGGCAGGGAATGCCAGGGACAGCCTCACCAAGGTTCATGGGTGCAGGGTCTGCTCCTTGTCAGACACTCTGAGGGGTCATTTCAAGTCTTGGTCAAACACCACCTGACCATTTTACAGATGGGCGGCTCACTGCCTGTGCTCTTTCTATTCCCTGAGCTTCCAGGCTCTGTTCCTTCCTCTGCCACCATCCTATTGGGTTTCTTTGGAACAGGCTCTTTCTTCTTGGGAGCTCAGTTTTCTTCTCTGATAAACCGGGGAGACAGAGCCACAAGGTCCCTTTCAGCCCTGACACTTGGCGGGGGGGCTCCCTTTGCTCCACTTGGAGGCAGCCAGTGACCTCAGCAATGCTGGTGATCCACGCCCTTCTCTTCCAATGATTCGTTTGTTGTTCGGGGCCCTTGGAGAAACCCCTGGGTAAATATTAATAATGCAGGTCTGCCTTCATGTCTGAGAGAGAGGATGAATCACTTCCTGCTTGCCTCCTGGGCTCAGGATTGTAGCTGAAAATATGCTGGCTCTTTGGAGCAGCTGTAAAGAGATCTGGGTTGATGGGGTCTTGTAGCTGAGGCAGAGCCATGAAATAGCTGCCCCCGCTGGCTGCCTCGAGGCCTGACCCCTACTGTCCTAAAGGCATGTCTACACCGGAAGGCTTAGCGTCCAGTCCAGGCTGGATCCTGCCGCGTCTTTGCTGTGTGGCTCGCTCTGCCTCCTCTGCATGTGTCTACACAGCAGGGCTGGAGGAAGCAGGCTTACAGAGAGCTTGGTTTTCACCCCATTGAACCCTCCAAGTGCTCATCTTCCCTGGACCCATGCTGGCCACACATAGATGCAACTCTGTGTCCCTATCCTGAGTATATTCTTCAAGGGCAGGGCCCTCCAAGTTACAGTTAGTACCCCCCCCTCCCCGAATTGCCGCAAGCCTCATCCTCTGAGAGCATCTGTCGAACTCATGGTGACCCCCCTCGCCCAGCCTTCTTCACCCACACAGTTTTTTCAGGTTATTTACAGATACTGATCGACCTGCCTTCTCCGGTGAGACCCGAACAGACAGGCAGAAAACCCATCCAAGGCGGACCAGGTAGATTCTCTCTCTGAGAAATCTGGGGTGGGGACTGAGGAAATCTGTCTCTGTCTGGGCTGTTCTCACAAATTGGAGGTGTTTGCACTCGGGAGCTGTGGGGACCAGCTTCCGTCTGGAAGGGGCAGCAAGAGAGGATGCTGGCCCCTTCTTGGAGCTGTCTCCTTCCAAGGTTGTGCTGTTTCCTCGTCTTGGGCTCTAGGAGATGTCATGGTGTCACTGTTAGAGCCACCCCCCCTTGTCTGGTTAAGCCAGTATGAGCTGATCCGTCTACACACTACCAGAATCCTGCCAATCCAGGCACACCCTATGTGTGCCAGGCAGTGCTTAGCTGTTTGACCTCATTATGTCACTTAGCCCTCTTATTACATCTGCCAGATGGGCATCTCCAGCCTCCCATTTTGCAGGAAAATGACACGAAAGGAGCTCAGACCACAGGTCTAGTAACCAGTCTGATTTTCCCACAGCCCTTCTCCCACCAGACCTTGTATGATACAAAGGGATTGTGAGCCAGGGGTACAGAGGGACTTACTGGGGCCACTCCTTTCAGAACCCACTAACTCAGGGCCTGGGAGAGTGCTCACCAGGGAGCTGGGAGCTCAGTGTGTTCCCAGGACAGCCCTGCTCTGACCCTTCCTGAAGTTGGGAGGCAGGAGAGCTAAGGGGGGCCCTCTGTCCATAGCTCTCCGAACAGGCCAGGGCTCCTGCTGTTGACTCTCTGCTCTGAGTCATTTGACTGGTCAGGGGTAATTGACAACTCAGAGTCATCCATCAGTCTCAGACCCACAAATGATTGCTGGGTGACTGCAGCCCCTGCCCAGAGCAGGGACCCAACTGGCCTTCCATTTTGGTCTTGTAGCTGGGCTAGTGGGTTATTTACAGGGCCAGGGTACCCACTCAGATCTGACATCCCCTCCCTGTTGGTTCTCCGGCCACCGAGAGTAATTGGCCACCCACTGCTGCCCTTGGGGTGGGGGAGTGACCCCAGCACGTGGAGAGAAAGTTATTTATAACGAGGGGCACAAGGGGCAGGGGGTCCCTGCAGCCAGTCCTGCTGACATCATTAGACCATGAGCAGCACTGATCTCCACATGTCCAAACACTGCCTTCAAAGTCAAGGGCAGAAGCAAACGAGGACCCTGGAGACCATCGTCCCCAGCCCCTTCATTAAACCGCTGAGGGAATGACATTCCAGGGAGGGTAGGGATGAGCCGGAGGCACAAGCTGAGGCTGAGACCCAGACAGCGTATTATTAAGTGGATAGAAGATTCCATAGAAATCACAGGCCAGACAAGATATGGCACCCTGGGATTCAAGGCTAATCAGACATACACGGTCCGCTCCCCAGGGAAATTTATAGTCTAGGATGGGAGCCCACACTGCGTGCATGCTCAGTTATGTCTGACTCTTTGTGTTCCCATGGACTGTATAGCCCACCAGTCTCCTCTGTGCATGGGATTTTCCGGGCAGGAATTCTGGAGTCAGTAGCCATTTCCTGCTCCAGGGGATCTTCCTGACTCAGGGATCAAACTTGTGTCTCTTGCATTGACAGGCAGATTCTTTATGGCTGAGCCACCTGGGAAGCCCCCTCTCATGGACGAGAAGCTGCTAATTCTCTGTGAACCTTTGGATTGTGTACCACCAGAGCTGAAGATCTCGGAGTCAGGGAGGGCTTCCCAGGAGAAAGAGGGAGGGACAGGGACAGAGAGAGGAGAATGAGCGAAAGGGGTGAGCTAGGCTGTGGGGGCGCCTGCACACACCCAGGGTGGAGGGAAGGGGGCATGTGCGGGCTGAGCGCAGCAGAGCAGCAGGAGTTTGCTGAAGAGGGACACAGGGCTGAGGCAGCCCGAGCACAGGGGTGGAGCGGGGCGTGGGAGGAGCCTGACTCACTCTACTTGAATTGTCAGACTGCAGCTCCAGCACCCCTTCTGGGCGTGGCTCTTTCTGCAAGTGGATCCTTCCTACACCAAGGAAAGCGCCCACAGGTTAGGGTGGTTTGACATTTGTCCAGCTCTCTTCACCTGTGTGCTTTTATCTATTCTCGAGCAGTGTCCCCCTGTGCAGGTGAGGAAACTGAGGCTCAGTTCAGGGGCCAGTCTAAGGCCTCCTAACTGGTGAGGGGAGAAAACAGAATTGAGTCTAACCTGTCTAATTCCCAAATTGTATTACCCCATCTTTCACTAGACTGTCAAGCAGGATATTAAGTAGGGGGAACTAGGGAGGGTTTCTTCCAGGACATGAGTTTTAAGCTGGCTTTGGAAAGAATAAAACATAGGAATCAGATAACTGTAACGTTGGGAGGGGAGGAGAGTCCAGATGTGGGACCTGGGCTGGGAGAGGTTCTAGGACCTGGGGTGGGAGAGGTACAGTCAGCTCATCAGTGAGAACAAGAGTGGCTGCATTTACTTGAGCACCTACTATGTACCTGGCTTTGCAAGCACCTGAGATGTATCTTGGAAGAAAAGTTACAACCAACCTAGACATTGTATTTAAAAGCAGAGACATTCCTTTGCCAGCAAAGGTCCGTCTAGTCAAAGCTTTGGTTTTTCCAGTAGTCATGTAAGCATGTGAGAGTTGGACCATAAAGAAAGCTGAGCGCCGAAGAATTGATGCTTTTGAACTCTGGTGTTGGAGAAGACACTTGAGAGTCCCGTGGACAGCAGAGAGATCCAACCAGTCCATCGTAAAGGAAATCAGTACTGAACATTCATTTGAAGGACTGATGCTGAAACTGAAACGCCGATGCTTTGGCCACTTGATTCAAAGAACTGACTCATTGGAAAAGACCCTGATGTTGGGAAAGATTGAGGGCAGAAGGAGAAGGGGACGACAGAGGATGAGATGGTTGGATGGCATCACCGACTCAATGGACATGAATTTGTAAACTGTGGGAGTTGGTGATGGACAGGGAGGCCTGGCCTGCTGCAGTCCATGGGGTTGCAGAGTCAGACACGACTGAGCGACTGAACTGAACTGAAATGAGATGTGTCAGTTCATTTACCCCCTAGATGGCCTGTGATGTGGGCACTATGGCAGCCGGTTAGTGGTCGAGCCGTGATCAGACCAGGGCTCTCCGGATAGAAACCAAGGGTCTACCTGCCACAACCCAGATGGAGCTACTGCTGCCAGAATGTCTCCCAGGCTCTGTGACCCCTGACAAGTTGCTTACCTGCTCTGTGCCTCTGTTTCATCATCTGTAGAACAGGGATGCTAATACGCGTGAAACACAAAGACATTTTTATTAATCAGAATGCTTCTTAGGAAGAGTACAAAAGAGTCTGAAAAGAGAATTCTATGTGATGACAAAAGCCAATATCCTGAGGGTATGGAGCCAGCTGATATCAAGACTTTCTAGAAGGAGAGGGTAAAAGCTGTCTGCAGGAGATGGTGAGGCCTGTTTCTTCTGGAGAAGGGGATGAGCACAAGAGGAGAGCAGCCAGGGAGGCAGTGACTCTGTGCCCACAAATTTGCAATAAGGTTAATAAATTCAGAAATGCTCGGTGTAGGTGGCTATTTTAGAAACCACTGATGGAGTTGAGCTTTGCACTTTGAAATAACCCAAAATGAAATACAGCCAGTGAGGCAGATGGAAGAGCCCAAGTGCAGGAGGAGGGCTCTGGGGTCTAGGACCACCAGTGGTCATAGGCTGCCAAGGGCTCAAGCCGGTTACACTAGATTCTCCCAAGGGACGAGGGCACCCTAGCTGGCACCTGGTTTCCCTGACCTTGATAGTCATATCCACCTGCTTGTCATCTTCCTAACCGCCCCCCACCCCAAGTCATGTTCTGCTTCATCAAAGGTCAAGCCTCCCCTGGATTCCATCCTCTGCTGCCTAGAATCTCCCATCTCACTCCCTCCATGCTGTCATCAGGTTTGCAAAGCAAATTCTCACCTCCATGTGAAAAGCAAAGCAGGGCAGGTCAAACAAAATCAAGAAGAAATAAGAAGACCTCTCTTAACCTCAGCCCCTGCCACACCACCAGCTCTCTGCTGGCCCCTACTCCCTCCCCTCCACCTTGAGCAGGTGGACCGCAGGCTGCTCTTCACCTCCTGCCCTAGCACCTTTCACACTTCATCAACTGCTTCCTGATTTGTCAAGGTCACACTTATGGCTGCTTCTCTGCTGGAGGTGTGTGACATGCGGAGCCATGCCCCCCTCCTTCTGGAGACACTCTGACTCTGGGGTACTGTCTGCCTCCCTCCCATCTGCCTGGCTGTCTGTCTCAGGCTCCTGTGCAAAACCCTCAGGGTTCAGGCCTGGCTTTCCCTGGTTGGAAGACGTGCTCTTACCTGTGCAAAGCTCTTCAACTGCAGTGGATATTTTTAACAACTTCATCGAAATATAATTGACATATGATAAATTAAACATATTAACAGTGATATATTTAAAGACATAATTAAAGGGAAATTTTGATAAGTTTTGACATACATATACATTCATGAAACCATCACTGCAATCAAAATAGTGAAAATATCCATCATTCCCCCAAATTTTCCTTCAGCTCCTTAGTCATCTCCCCAGAAAGCCCCATCCATCTCCCCAGGCAATCACTGATCTGCTTTCTGTCACTATAGGTTAATTTATATTTTCTAGAATAAATCAATGAAATCAAACAAGATGTATTCTTTTTTTGCCTGCTTTCTTTCACTTAGCGTAATTCTTTTTATTTTGCTTGGCTTACAATATTATGTTAGTTTCAGGTATGCAGCAAAGAGATTCTGTTACATATATTTATATAAATTTCAGATTATTTTCCAATACAGGTTATTACAAGATATTGAGTATAGTTTCCTAAATTCATTTATTTGTATGTGTGTGTATCAAGCATTTATTCATTTTTGTAATGGACTACTATTCTACCACACAAATATACAATTTGTCCATTTTCCTGTTGATGGGTATTTGGGTTGTTCCCACTTTTGTGATATGACAAATAAAACTGCTAAGAACATTCTTAAACACGCCTTTATATGGACATATGTTTCACTTCTCTTGGGTAAATATCTAGATGAGGAATTACTTACAGTATATGTAAGTGTTACTTTTTAACAAACTGCCTAACTTTTTCCCAAAGTGACTATAACATTGTACATTTCCACCAGCGGTGTATGAGCATTCCAGTTTCTCCGTACACTCACCAACACTTGGTATCATCAATTTTTTAAATTTTTATGTGAGCAGTGTAAGGATCTCACTGTGGTTCTAAAATGCATGTCTCTAATTACTAATTATACTGAATATTTTTATGTGCTTACTTGCTGCCTGTTTATGTTGTTTGGTTAAATGTCTATTCAAACCTTTTGTCCATGTCACTGAGTTGTTTATTTTCTTGTTTTTGAGTTACCAAAGTTCTTTAAATATTCTGCACACAACTGTTTTATCATATTTGCAAATATTTTCTCCAGTCCATGGCCTGTCTTTTCATTCTCTTGACAGCATTTTTTGAAAAGCAGAAGTTTTAAATTTTTAAGAAGTTCAATTTATCAGTTTGTTCTTTTATATGTTTTGGGTTTTGGTGTCCAATCTAAGAAATCTTTGCTTAACCCCCGATTACAGAGATGTTTCCTATAATTTTCCCTAAAAGCGTAGAGTTTTAGGTTTTACATTTAGGTTTATAATTCATGTGAAATAAATTTTAAATATGGATCAAATTTCAAAAATTAGCCTATAGACTTCCAGTTATTCCAGCACCATTTGTTGAAAATATTGTCTTTTCTCTACTGAACTGCCTTTCTACCTTTGTCAAGAATCAGATGTCCACGTGAGTGTGAATTTCCTTCTGGATTCTATTCTCTTCCATTGGCCTGTTCATCCACGTTGATACCATACCGCGCTGTCTTTATTATCATAGCTTTATAATAAGTCCCGAAATCAGGTGGTATTGTGATAGTTCTCCTTTGTCCTTTTTCTTTAACTTGCTTTGGCTAGTCTGGGTCTTCTGAATTTCCATATTAATTTGAGTGTCAGATTGTAAACTTTCACACGCAACAATGATACTGTTGACTGGGATTGCATTAACTCTAGAGATCAACATGGAGAGAATTAGAATCTTAACGGTATTGAGTCTTCTGAGCCATGAACATAGTATATCTCTGCATTTATTTAGTCTTCTTTAATTTTTCTCAACAGTGTTTTGCAGTTTGCAGGATACACTTCTTCTGCCAGATCTATTTCTAAGCACGTTTTATCTCTGATGCTGTCATGAATGGTATCTTTTCTCCTTTTTCTCCTTGGCTGTGCTGTGTCTTCATCACTGCATGAACTTTCTTTAGTTGCGGCAAGTGGGAGCTATATTCTTGTTGTGGAGCACACATTCTAGGGCACACAGGCTTGAGTAGCTGTGGCTCTTGGGCTCTAGAGAACAGGCTCAGTAATTGTGGTGCATGGGCTTAGTTACCCTGTGACTTGTGGGATCTTCCCAGTTCAGGGATTGAACCCATGTCTCCTGCATTGGCAGGCAGATTCTTTATCATGAACCACCAGGGAAGCCCATAAATGGTATCCTTTTATTAATTTTCAGTTTTGATTGTACATTACTAGTATACAGAAATTCATTTGATTTTTGTATATCCTGCAATCTTACTAAACATACTTACTATTTTAAATGGATTCCATTGCAGGTGTTCTGTGTAGATGATCATGTCACTTTCAAGAAAAGGCAATTTTACTTCCCTATTATCAATCTGGGTGCTTTTTGTTTATTTTTCTTATGTTACTGCACTGGCTGGAACTTCCAGTGCAATGTAGAATATGAATGGTAAGAGTGGATATCCCTATCTTGTGTCTTGACCTTTATGGGAAAATTTTAGTCTTTTCCTATAATGTATGATGTTAAATCTTGGAGAAGGAAATGGCAGCCCACTCCAGTGTTCTTGCCTGGAGAATCCCAGAGACGGCGGAGCCTGGTGGGCTACCATCTATGGGGTCGCACAGAGTCGGACACGACTGAAGTGACTTAGCAGCATGATGTTAAATCTAGGATTGGTCTAGACACCCTTCATCAGAATGAGAAAGTTCTCTTCTATTCCTACTTTGCTGAGACCTTTCATGACAAATTTATATTGGATCTTGTAAAAAAAAATGTTGTTTTTTTTTTTTGCATCTGCTGAACAGGGCATATTGTCTTTCCTTTTAAATTTGTTAATATAATGGGTTTCTTAGATTGATTTTTGAATTTTAAACCAATCTTGCATTGGTTTAAATCAGTGGGTGGGATAACCCTCTCGCTGGAACACGATGTATTAACTTTTTAATATACCATTGGATTTTATTTGCTAAACAAATATTTAGAATTTTTACATCTATGTTCTTGAGGGTTATTGATCTATAGTTTTCCATTCTTTTAATGTCTTTGTCAGGTTTTGGTATCAGGATGATTCTAGCTTCATAAAGTGAGTTGGGAGTTATTATTTCTGTCAAATTCATGTTATGTTTTCCTTAAATGTATGATAGAATTTACCAGGGAAACTATCTGGTTCTGGAGGTTTTTTTTTATGGTAGTGTTGTAACTACAAATTCAATTTATTGAAGAGATATAGGAATAGTTAAGTTATCTATATCTTTTTGAGTGAAATTTGGTAGTTTGAGTATTTCCAGTAATTTGACCATTTCATCTAAATTGCCAACTATATTGTCATAGGTTGTAATGAAAATTCCCTTACTGTCCTTTTAATGTCTGTAAAATATATAGTGATGTTACCTCTTTCGTTATTAACAATTTGTATTTTCTTGATTTTTAACTGATCACTCTGGGTATATAGTTATTATTTTATTTTTTTTTAAAATTTATTAGGGTATAGTTGGTTTACAGATTGTGTTAGTTTCAGGTATACGCAAAGTGAATCAGTTCACTAATATCAGCTCTCACCTTTCTTATTTCCTCTTGTCTGCTTACTTTGGGTTTAAATTTCTAATTTTTTCTGTATCTTAAGGTGGGCTCTAACATAATTTATTTGAAACCTCTTTTCTAATGTAGGCATTCAGTGTTATACATTTCCCCCTAATTACTGCTTTAGTCACGTCCCACAAATACTGATCTGTTTTCATTTTCATTTAGGTCAAAATTACCTTCTTGGGGTCCTCTCAGCTCCCATAGTCCCTGAGTCACTGCAGGATGTGGGTGGAGCTGAGAGTAACTGGCCATGACACTGTGGCCCATCAGTTACTTTCTAGCGAGTTGAGTCTGAGGACCTCAGTTTTTACCACCCATCACATGCATAGCTCCCAGTGGCCTTTCCAGCTTCACTATCCTTTGATTAGACTCAATTTAAACCCTTTATTTCCTGAGTGAAAGACCAGATTCCATACCCCCACCCCTGGCCAGAGCTAGGTACATCACATGTGGTCAGGCCCAAGGTGGACCCAGAACCCCTGCACCTGGTGCCCCGTGGAGAGCCCTTTAGTATCCAAATTACAGCTTACCCAGTGCAGTCATCAATCAGTTCCCTCGTGCCAGGCACCGTGTTAATCTATGCATGTTATCTCATTGAATCTTTGTAACAGCCCTGTGGAGTAGGTGTGGATCTCGTGGCCATTACAGAGATGTTAAAATCAAATCTCTTGCTCCAGGTTGCACCTGGAGAAAGTGAAAAAGTGTGGGCTCAAGTTTGGGTCTATCTGACCCAAAGTCACCACCCCCTCCGGTCCTAGGCAGTCCATATCTCACTTCACCTGATTCAGGACGTATAGGCACATCTTTAGGGATTTTAGGAGCAGAGAAGCAGAAGAGAATAACCAGGAGGAGAAGGGGCAAGGCTGGCTGGAGCAGGGAGACAGCAGGAGGGAGATGCTCTCTAATTATGAAGAAGTCTTTTGACCTTTTCATGTTCATTCAGCTAAGTAAAAATGGGTTGAACTTTGCTGCGCTGCCTTGACGTATAAATGCAGATTAATGAGGAAAATCTGCTTTGCTAAGCTTGGAGATCAAATTGCTAAACATGGAGATCAAATTGAGCATGGTATTAAGTCTGATAATGCCAACTCTCAGGGCCAGAGCCAGAGCCACAGTATGAGTCTGTGTGTGCTCACAAATGTGTCTTCAGATCCTGCTAAGAGCAGAGGTCTTGCTGTGTTAGAGGTGAACCCCAGTGAAGAGGCAGGGGCACTCAGATGGGAGAGTCTGTAGCCCACCCTCCTTTCTGTGGCTTAAGACCAGACAACTCGTGATCTTGTAAGTGTGTAAGTGTTCATCACTCTTTGGGACCCCATGGACTCTTTGGGACCCCATGGACTGTACAGGCTGCCTGGCTCCTCTGTCCATGGAATTCTCCAGGCAAGAATACTAGAGTGGGTAGCCATTCCCTTCTCCATATGACCTTGTAAGTTTCAGCAGAGCTTATGATAGAGGTTTCCAGGGACTGGTCCTGCTGGGTGCTCTGGGACCCTCAGAGACACTGCAGAGCAGAACTCAGGCACCTAAAATGAGCATGGGTAGGGAGGCGACGGAGACGCAAAAAGGGAGAGTGGGGAACAAGAGAAGCTGACTTCCTGTTCAAATTCCACCAGCTCAGAAACCTTGGGCAGGGTATTCCCTGTCTCTGAGCCTCAGTTTCCACACCTGTATAATGGGGCTCACCTCTCCTGCTATGAAGAGGGATGGTGAGGATTAACTGACATAATACATATAAGGGCTTGGCATCTGATTCATCTCCTCAGTTATTCAATAAACACTAATGCATGGGCCCCAGGCAAACATCAGACAGGAAGCAGACGTGAACTGCCACTGGTCATGGACTCACTAACATCCATGAAGGAGTCTAAAGCCAGGGAAGTTCAGCTAGGAGCCAGTGGGTCAGTGGCCCGAAAACTGAGCAGCCTCTACCCCTGACCTGCTGTGCAATTTTAGGCAGTTCCTTCAGCCTCTCTGAGCTTCGGATTTCTTATCTGTGTAAAGGATGAGGGTCAGAGCCTGAGAGGGCTGAGTGTCTGAGAGTATGCTTAGCCAGGATGTTATGTCCTTCAGAGCCTATGGTTCTAGAAGCTTCCGTACCGTGGATCTATCAACACAGATGGGAGTTATCAGAGGACAGGAGCAGTGATGAGCATTCTGCCCAGCATGGAACCCCAAGTCGTTCCCTGCACTGAAGGTCCCCCTGCAGGGAAGGCACTGGGCTCCATGAGGTAGAACGCATGGTGCTTGCTCTGCTCAGGCAGCCTTACAGAACTGGGGAGACCACTTGAACTCAAATCTGGGCTGTGTGCCTTTGCGCAGGGCACTTTCTCTCTCTGAGCCTCAATTTCCTCATCTGTGGCACGGGAACAGTCTTACTTTGCTGGGCTGATGAAGTGTGTGAAAACTCAGTCTGGTCTGCCCAAGGCCTTGCTTATGCATTTGTATCCTTCCTGGGAAGGCCAGGGAAGGGAGCATCCTCAGGGACCATCCTCAGGCCATCGGGCCATCCTCAGGGACCCAGGACAGCTTGGGGTTATAGAGACGTTCTCAGGAACCCTTCTGATGTCATCTCGCTCTCCAGTGTGAAGGAACCTTCTCTTGACAACCCATTATCACCCCTCTGCTGATAATCCTCACACCCCTCACACCCTAGGGGACTCTGCCTGACACCAGGCCCTCCCACAGCGCTCACACGGATACCTGCTCTTAGCTCCAGGTGCTTTGCTAGTTTGTCGGTGATGCCCCCAGAAGCTTTGCAAGGTGGGCCTGACCCCCGCTCAGAGATGGGAGGGGGCCCAGAGAGGGTTCCAGAGTCAGGGTTGGGGCCACTCCTGTCTGGGTTCAGGGACGGCACTTTCCCTGTGTCCACTGTCTTTCCACCTGCAGTCTATGGGCTCTGTCCCCCACGGATCGCTGGTGTCATCCCTGTCTCCGGGTGCACCTGGAAGTGTGCTCTGGACGCTAAATCCTTCTGTCCTCACCGCACCCATTGGGATGGAGCCATCAGAACCTGAAGATGAGGTGTCAGCCACACTGACCACCAGTGCCACTTCGGCTGCATCACTCGGACACCTGTGCTCCTAACCCTGAGCTTCAGTAATGCACCTGCCATCTCCCCTGCCCAGGGCAGACTTCATCTGCCCTGTGCCATTTCCAATGGGAAAAACACACGCTGGGTTCAGGGACCAAGTCAAGCGCCATCTGATCTAGGGAAACTTTCCTGGTCTCCCTGCCCAGGATCCCCCACCTGTTTTACCCCAACTGTCTTTTGTTGAATCCCTTGATTCTGTGAAGGGGATACGTAAACTCCAAGCTGCTTCAGTGTCAGGTGGCAGGGGGACAACTCATCTCCCAAGTTCTCCTAATGAAAAATGTGTGAGTGTTCCTTCCGTAAAGACACGGCAATGACCTGACCCCCTCCCACTCTCTGTCACCTCTCCCTGCTTTATTTTCTTCACAGCCCTTCATCACCTGGTGCCATATATTCAGATGCTTATTTGCTTATTTTCTTTTCCCTGCATGAGAATGTCAGGTCCCCTGGGTCAGAGAATTAGACCTGTCCTGTCCACCACTGGCTCCCTTGCTAAAAGAGTGTCTGCACACACTAGATGCTCAGATGTCCTTGTTGAATGAAGGAATTACTAATTAATGGGGGTTGTTAATGCCAGGGTATCTGGAGTCAGAGACCCAGGTTAAACCTCTGCTCTTCTCCCAAGCTCCCAAGTGTCCTGAGCAGGTGGGGTCTCCTCTGTGAGCTTTTGTCTTCTCATCTCTGTCTTGGAGGCGTCAGCAAGAGCTCCTCCTCTTGAGATGTTGCACTAGGATGAGACAAGGCCTCTGGAGCCTGAGCACAGCGCGTGGTGTGGAGTGAGCTCTCAACAGACTCCTCTGCAGCCACACACAGGGTTCCTCACAGGCTTCAGGCTGCGGGACTTGGGGCAGGCAGCTCCACTCAGAGCCTCTGTTTCCTTATATGTCAAATGGAAATCCTAACACCTGTCCTGGCAGGCTGCTGGCTCAGGAAGTGATGATGATGGTTGCTAAACTGATGAAGAATTCCCTTTGTGCTTTGCTTCAGCTTTTATACAATTTGGTATATTTCATCTTCATTTCACCCCTAGCAGATAGGTGCTAACCTTGTCCCCATTTTGCTCTTGAGAAACAGGCACATGTCAGGGAAGTGACTGGCCCTGGGTCATCAGAGAGTAAGTGGTGTGCCCAGCACACTAGGAGCACACAGTATGGCCCTTGGGGGTGTGAGTGTCTGTCCTCTGCCCAGCTCAGCCTTCAGTCTGCAGGTGCGCCAGGCTAATCTCTTCTCAGCTGCATTGAGCCTCACCAACCCCCACCCACCGCTTGAGGGGGTGGTCTTTTCTCCAGTGTTAACTGTTCAGTTGCTCCATTGTTTTTGAAAAGACATGACCATGTTGGTCAAGGAGGGGGTGCAGAAGAAAAAACCCACGAACGGAGCGTGAAGATGATGGGAAAGCGGGAATAGTTTATTAATCAATAACAGAAGAGCAGGAGGAAAATGAGAAAACAAGCCGTGGTTTTTGTATGTATTCATTTATTGGAAATCTAATGGAGTTTCAAGTCTTTGCCAGACTTGTGGTGGAGTGAACTCAGGATGCAGCTTTGTCAACATGACTGCCAGTGGGGAAGGAGATGGGGAAGAGTCACGGTGGACGCTCAGCCCACACTGGCTCCACTCAGAGTCTGGCGGCCCAGGAGGTGAGACCAAGGGCTCTATAGGAAATGGACACCTGCTGGGTGGCTGCTGGCAAGTGCCAGGAAGTGGGCAGAAAACAGAGAACAAGAAAGGCCAGACCCCGTCCTATGAACACACGTTGGGGGCGGCAGAAGGGGCTATACCAGAAGCAGCTTAGAACGGTTCACTGGCCAGTCACCCCACTCATGCTATTATGTTACTGTTCCTGGGGTTACTGGTCTTCTGGAGAGACTTGTTCCACTGTCACTAATAGGAGGGCATCACAAAGCAGGGAGGTCTGTGCACGCCTTCAGCTCTGGGATCTGTGTGCCAGATAGAGGTAGCAAAGAGCTTCTTCGAAGTTAGTGTCTTGTTGGGTGGGAAGTCAGGCAGCTCCAGAACACACAGTGCCGTGTTCAGGTGACCATTCCAAGGGCATGGCCATGCTCACCTGCAGGGAGAGGAAAGGGCAGGGGGCAGTGAGGAGATGGGGACAGCAGAGGGTGGGAGTGAGGTTGAGAAGAGAAACCCAGGGAGACACAGATCTTACTCCAGGAGCCAATCAGGACAGGCTGTGTGTGTGAGACAAGAGACAGAGGCAGGGAACGCTTCCCTGACCTCCCAGACAACTCACACACACACACATGCATACATGCACACACACGCACACATACACACACACATGCATACATGCACACACACATACACACACACATGCATACATGCACACACACATGCACACACATGCATACATGCGCACACACGCATGCACACGCACACATACACACACATGCATACATGCACACACACGCATGCACACACACGCATGCACACGCACAGTACACACACCTGCACATGCACTTGCGCGCCCATGTGGACACGTACGCACACATTCACTCACCGGTGCGCACACACATCGAACCAAACACAGCACCTTTCTCCACGGAACGTGCCACAGCCCAATTCCACATTTGTCGGCAAGACTATTAGATCATCGCGTTCCCTCCACTAGACAGTGCGCAGCTTTGGGAGAGCTGGAGTGCCTTCCCGACATCAGGCCCAGGGCCCAGCGCAGAGCAGTTGCTCAGAAAACAAGCATTTTCTGACTGAATGAAAGAAGAAGGGAGCAAGCCAAGAGAGAAGCGGCAAGGAGCGGGCTTGGTCCGGGCGGCTGGCACAACGCTGACAGCCGGTGAGAGAGACGGCCGTGTGCGTGGCTGGGGAATTTCTGAGCAACTTCCCAGAGAAGCCCTTCATCTCACTGTTGAGATCAAAGGCCCTACTTGACCCTGAAGCATCTTGTTTGTTCTACTTAAAAAAAAAAGTCAGTACGGGCTTTGGGACCTGGAACTCGGAGAGTGAAGGCTGGGAAAAGCCATCCCCATGAGGATGGATGCACGCTCGGGCTCCAGTTAGCAGCTCTCCTCAAGATTGCCCCTCCAGCTTAGATGAGGAATTTCCAGTGAGCCTAAAAGGAATGGGTATTTATTGAACGTTTGCTGCTGCTGCTGCTGCTAAGTCACTTCAGTCGTGTCTGACTCTGTGCGACTCCATAGATAGCAGCCACCAGGCTCCCCTATCTCTGGGATTCTCCAGGCAAGAGTACTGGAATGGGTTGCCAGTGTCTTCATATTGAGCGCTTCAGTTCAGTTCAGTTCAGTTCAGTCGCTCAGTTGTGTCCGACTCTTTGTGACCCCATGAATCACAGCACGCCAGGCCTCCCTGTCCATCACCAGCTCCCGGAGTTCACTCAGACTCACGTCCATCGAGTCAGTGATTCCATCCAGCCATCTCATTCTCTGTCGTCCCCTTCTCCTTGAGCGCTTGATATATTTCAAATCCAGCCCTGCAGATAGACTAACCTGTTTAACCTTCACATTAGCCCTTCCAGGGGAAGCCCTCGCCCCATTCCCGATGGGAGCCTGAGGCACAGAGAGGTATGGCCACTTTTCCAAAGCCTCACAGCTGGTGAGTGGAGATGGTGAATGCTGAGCTCCAGAATATCTCCACCCTGGCTTAACATCTTTCTGAGTGACACGGGCTGTCTCTTCAAGCCTGAGATCCCTCATCTGGAAAGTAGGGACACAGGAGGATCCCCAGAAGGACTGAGTGCTGTGAGCACTGAGGGAGACAATGAAGGCATTCAGCAGGTGCTCAATAAATGGTCCTCTTCTACACTCAGGCCTCCTGGTGACCCACGAGGATGGCTGAGACCAGCCCAAGCCAGAGAGAACCTGAGTATAGCACTGGAAGGGGTTTAGGGCATTGACTCCTAGAGCCCCATTCTACAGATGAGGAAACTGAGGCCTCGGAGGGGAGTGAGTGGTCCAGGCTGCTGGCCTTGGCGGTGTCACATCTTCTCATTCATGGGGACAGGGTTTCTTCCTCAACCCCATTGTGGTTCAGATACTGCTTCTGAGTTTAAAAATAGTAATAATAGTCAAAATAAAGGGATGAGCAAGAAACTCACTCCCAGCTGAACTCTGGGGCCAGGGCTGGGGCTCGCCCACTTGTCCTGAGAGCAAGGAGAGGAGAAAGGCTTTTCTGTAAGGGGATGAAGCCTGAGGGCAGGGCCTGTGGGTGGCCTGAGGCTGGTCTTTCTAGAGCAGAGCTGTGGGTGTAGCTTCCCGCTCAGCGCCCCTCACCACCAAGCACATGCCTCTCCTTGGACTTCTCAGCCCTTCCCAGCAACATCCAGCCCAGAAGATCATGCCCTTCTCCTAGTTTGCTTCACTTTCCATCAGGATTAGGGCACTTCACTGAAAACACATTTCTAGAGCCCAGCCACCGGAGGACTAAGTCTACAAAAACTTATCCACAGAAGGACTGATGTACCGAATAATAATTTACCAAAATCTATGAGTGCCTTTATCTTGGGTGCCCGTGTCCACGCTGTGTTCTCATCCACTCAGCAGCTGTCAACTGCGCACCGACTGTGCGCCAGGGCAGTGCAGCAGGTGTGCAGGTTCTGAAAGTTAAGCGTGAGAAAATTCAGTGTCCCTGCCAGGGTGTGGAAGGAGGCAAAAGACAGCAAAAACAGCCAAGGGAGAGAAGGAAGATCGCGCTGGGATTGTCAGTCGATCTCTTGTGACCTGGGCTGGCCTGGCAGAGCTGTTGGCTGCCCCACAGTCCCTCCCCCCACGTGCTGTCAGAGGATCATGCTGGCCTTGGACACGGCCCTGCATTCACCGCTAGAACCCTCTGCCTGTGCTCACCAGACCCAGACTCAGGACCCTCGCACAACCAGAAAGGGGCAGGCCCCGCTTTGGGCTCTTCAAGCTCAGTGGTTGTGGCCAGAGAGATGTGGAGCCCTGTCCCCCGCCCTCCTCACAATATGAAGATCTTCAGATCATAGGATTCTGCATCCTGCTTCTCCCACTAAAGAGTATCTATTACTTTAAACAAACAAAAATAGACATAGCTAAAGCAAACTGGAAAAATCAATAAGTAATAAAAGTTAACGTACAAGCAAATACATTGCTTCCATCACAGATCCCATTAGAGGGTGTCCAGAAATCAGCCCAGTTCTGCACCTGGAGAGTCATGAATCCTGGCGGGGTGGATAGGGGTGGTCTTGATTGGGGGTGGGGTGGAGCAAGCTCAGGGTCTCCACCCACATCATCCCTGACCCGGCATTTCCCTGAAATCTGAGAGAGCAGCAGAAGGGGCTGGAGTAAGATGCCACGTGTCCTTGAGCAAGTCGTGTTGTGTGTTCATTCCTCTTCGAACAACTGTTTATTTTACCAGGGCAGCAAAGCATGGTGGAACCTATCTGGTTTACAACCCACCTCTGCAAGGGCTGTGCATCCTAGGGAAAGTCACTTAACCTCTCTGTGCCCACGTTTTCTCATCCGGCATGTGATAACAACATTAAACACGGCACAGTGCTTTGGTGAGGATTATGATAGATAGTCCGTGCAAAGTGATTTCATCGATTCCTGGCACATGAAGTTCTTGATAAATGTTAGCAGTTGTTAGCATTGTATTGGTCATTCTCTGAACCAGATACTACCCCTGCCTTGTGGAAGGTACCTACCAGCTAGGGTTTGTTAACTCCATTGAATGGATGAAGAAACCACGCTTCACAAGTTAAGGGACTTGCCCAAGGCCACCCAGCTGGTCACTGACAGAACAAGGATCTGTCTTGATCCATTACTACTGGGTTTGGCTGCATGTAACAGAGATTCTGGCCAATAGTAGCTTAGTTTCCCACCCAAAGTGAGGCCTGGGGTGCAATTGCTGGCTCTGGGTGCTCTGAGGCCCTGCTCAGAGTAGGCAGTCAGGGCCTCCCTGGGAGGGATCGTTCCTGTGGAAATCAGGAGGCCCAGGGCAAGGTGGTCAGTGAAGAGGGAGGGAAGAGTTTGTGCAAAGGTCCAGGAGAGAACAAGTGACCAAGACATGTTAGCAGGATGGAAAGTGGGTCCATGTGGTCCAGGCATGTCAGGGGGTGGGGGTGGGGACGGCTGCATCCTGATGGATCCTCTCATGGATAAACTTGATCTTGACCCTGAGTGCAGTGGGAGCCCTGACAGGAAGCCCTGGAGAGATTCTGCAGGATGTGCATTTTAGAAAGATCACAATGCTGCTTAGAGGGTGGAGGGGGAGAGGTGTGAGAGAGAATGGGCAGGGGAGGTGGTGGGGAGAGTAGGGTATGGGAGGGGCAGTGAGAGAATTGGGGTGGGAAAGGTGATGGGGAGGGTGGGGGGAAGGGTGATGGGGAGGGTGGGGTAGGGGTGAGGGTTGATAGGGAAGGGTGATGGGGAGGCTGGGGTGGGGATGAGGGGTTATGGGGAGGGGTGATGGGAAGAGGTGATGGGAGGATGGTGTGGGGGAAGGGTGATGGGGAGGGTGGTGTGGGGTGGGGGAGGAGTGATGGGGAAAGTGGAGGGAAGGGTGATGGGGAGGGTGGGGTGGAGGAGGGGTGGTGGGGAGGGTGGGGTTTGGGAGGGGTGGTGGGGAGGGTGGGGTAGGGGAGGGGTGGTGGGGAGGGTGGGTGAGGGTGAGGGGTGATGGGGAGGGGTGATGGGAGGGTGGGGTGTGGCAGGAGTGGTGGGGAGGGTGAGGGGTGATGGGGAGGGGTGGTGGGGAGGGTGGTGTGGGGGAGGGGTGATGGGGAGGGTGGGGTGTGGGAAGGGTGATGGGGGGTGGAGGGAGCTGATGAAGAGGGCGGGGTGGGGGGAAGTGGTAGAGAGTGTGGCCTGCAGGCAGATGGAGCCTGAACCAGTTAGGAGGCCTTTGTGCTCCACAATTTCCTGGATGAAGGTCACAGGGATTAAGGGAAAGCCTTCCCTGGGAGAACCCTGGGAGGAGGCAGAGGAGAGAGGACTTGATCACAGAGATAGGGCAGAAGGGGTGGTGGGTCTTGATGACCAGATCTGCAGCCCATGTGGCACCCCGTGACCGGGATAAACACGGGATAAACACAGGAGAAGCACGTAGAGACCAGTTCCCCTAAGGCCGCTCATCTCCTCCAATGGCCTGTCTGCTTCTCACTGGTCTCAGGGTGACTTGCACTCAGGCTCCTAGACCTGTCATTGGGGTCCACTGGAGAGCGCCCAAGCTCGTACCCCCGGCCCTGCCAGGAGCCTTGGGCATCCCCAGGTGACAGCACTGTCCACACGTCAGGCCTCATCTCCAGGCTCCCAGGTCACAAGGGGGCCAAGGAAGGCCCTTATGCCTCCCGCCCCCCCACCCAGAGTAAGCAGGCTCTTTCCAGGCCTACTGCTGGACTGTTTCCTGGGAGCTTCCTGCAGATGTACTCCTCTGGGAGGGGTAGGGGCACAGGCCTGACTCCCAGGGAGGTTCTGGGTGCTTGGATGCCAAGACCCCACTCTCCCCTCCCATCCCTGATGACAGTCTGTCTCAGACCTCCGCTTTCTGCCCCGAGTTGGAGGTGGGGGCTTTCCTGGGGCTGTGATCCTCTCCAGATGTGTGCGTCTTCTTCCTGGGTACTCAGAGAAACTGCCGCTCCTAGCCTGGGACCCTGGGCTGCCCAAACAGAACCTGAGAGGGAGGGGAAGGGCACGAGACCCGGAGAGAGAGACAGTCACTTACCGTAGTTTAGCCCTCCAGTTCCTCTGGCTTTCTTTATCACTCCCTCCAGATCTCTTTATCAGGGTCCGATAACCATTCAAAAAATACCAGAGACGGGCCCGTGGGAGAATGACAAGAGCTGACCCTGACAAGGCTGTCAACTGAGAGCATCACGTTCATCGCCTGTCCCAGGCTCATCACAGCCGTGCCAGCCGGGCGCCGCCAGGTCCCCAGTGTACAGAAGACGAAGAGATATGAAGAGGCTCAGCCGCTTGCCCACGGCCACCCTGCTCTTAGGTTTTGGACCAACCTCTCCAGTGCCCCCACCCCTCACAGCTCCCTCCCCGCAGCTGCTGCAAAGGCCCTTCCTTATTATGCAAGAGGCCCCCCGAGAGGGCAAGCAGCTCTTCCACAACCACACGACCACACAGGGCATTTGTGGTTGAGCCTGTCAGGGGTTCCTCCAACCTTCTGGACACTCTGGCCACCTTCTCCTTGGGCACCAGGAGGGAGGTGACCCAGAGGAGGTAGGAGGCTGGATACGGGGAGGCCCAGGCAACTCTGGAGGGTGCCATAAAGATGGGCAGTGCCCACGCGGCCAGCAAGCTGCCCAGGGACCCTGGGCTCCCTTTTTCCTCCCACCCACGCACTGCAGAGAAATATAGGCATCGAAAATGAACGCTCACTTCAAGTAAACAGATTAGCAGTGGTCTTGTGCTAGCGCCTTATTAATTAAGTGTCCTAAATACATTGAAACCTGGGCATTTAATTTAGATTTATAGGGATAATTTAAATTTATAAGACCAGCCATTATGCATTAAGTACAGAAAATGCCAATTGATTTTCACAGGCGATATTTATTGAAGTGTTAAAAAAGAAAAACTATGTAAAATTTAATTACCCTGGTGTTGAGCGTAATTGCTGGCAGGGAGTTTAGGGCGATGGTGGGGGGAGGTGTGTCTTACTTCAGGAGCTGTTCTCTTATTTTCTGGATGGCAATTTCATCTTCCCCTTGCTAGTTATTGAAATGGAAGTAGGCATCGCACCACAAATAAGAAATGCGTATGATGTGTCACGATGCAAGATGCTGTCCGGGCTGCTTCGACAGCAGCTTCAGGATGGAGTCCAGAGCTTGGGTTCTTGTCCCAGCAGGCATGGCCTGACCTGTGACCTTGGGCACTCACCTCACCTTTGTGTGCTTGTCTCCAGAGCTCAGAACCAGGAGGGGCAGGAGCTGGTGATCTGGTTGCCCCTGCTGGCTCTGACATTGGATGACCTTAAAGATTTGGCCCCCCATCCTGAGGAAGCATTGGTTGTCGTCTCTATCTCTGTCTCTCCTTATACACACTGCAGTCTTGGAAGCTCCACTTTGATGATTCTGAAGTGTTAGGGTTAGGGTCAGGTTGAAAATATCAACAGGTAAAAATATGTGCCTTTTTAAAAAACCATTGTGCATCTGCCAGGTGGCAGGTGGTCAGGGTGATGGGCCAGCCTCCCCCCAGGTAGAGTCAGGCCAAGCCACAGAGTACTGTACTGAAGTGAGCCAGGTGGGCCCATGGAATACAGGGGCTGGCTGCAGACCCTGAAGGCAGGGCCGGGATTGGTCGTGCAGAAGCCATACCAGGTGTTTCAAATGGAGGGATTTAATAAAAGGACCTTTATGAGAAGCTTGGACGAGCAGAAGGAACCAAAGGGAAGTAGAGGTAACCTAGAGATTAGTTCCCACAAGGTGGTATAGCCAGAGCCCAGGATCACTTGCTGTGATTCTGGTGGAGACATAGCCACTGGGGCCACCCTGACCTCCACTGCCAGACCCACCAAGGTCCACCTGAGCCACACCCACTCACTGCTATGGCTGACAGAGCCTGTGAATGCTACTGGGACCGCCAAGAGCCACTTCTGTGCAGTGAGTGTTCCTGGGTGAGCATCTGTTGGGTCCTAATATCCTCACATTATATGCTGTTCTTGGACAGAAAGGAGATCCAACCAGTCTATCCTAAAGGAAATCAACCCTGAATATTCATTGGAAGGACCAATGCTGAAGCTGAAACTCTAATACTTTGGCCACCTGATGTGAAGAGCTGACTCACTGGAAAAGACCCTGATGCTGGGAAAGATTGAAGGTGGGAGAAGGGGACGACAGAGGATGAGGTGGTTGGATGGCATCACCGACTCAATGGACATGAGTTTGAGTGAGCTCTGGGAGCTGGTGATGGACAGGGAAGGCTGGTGTGCTGCAGTCCATGGGGTCACAGAGAGTCGGACACGACTGAGGGACTGAGCGGAACTGAACTGGCGCGCTGTTCTGGGAGATCCATCCACACACGTCTTCCCCCAACCCCCTGGCACCCCTCCTTTCATCTGGTTCTCTGCACGACCCTGATCATTTAGCCAAACTGTTAGCCATTTCCTGTGAACTGCTTAGATCTTTGCCCCTGGCCATTTCCCCATCCCAGTTCAATAGATGGAGATATGCTGCTTGTGAGCTTCAAGAGCTGTCCCCTGAGAGGTCTCCTCTTGTTTTCTGTCCTCAGGGTCATCAGTATGACTGCAAGAGGCCATTTGGGCCACTGCCGGCATATTTGGTGCAATGGGGTGAATTGTTCCATCTCCACTGGGAACCTCAGAACATGACCTTATTTGGTAAAAGGGTCTTTGCAGATGTAATTAATGTAAGGATCTTAAGATGAGATCATCTTGGATTAGGATGGGCCTGAAATCCAATAATGAATGTCCTTTAAAGAGGCAGAAAAGGAGATACAGGGACCTACAGGGTGCAGGAGGCCATGTGGAGATGGAGGCAGCTGGGAGAGGCCAGGAAGTTTCTCCCCCAGAGGGAGTATGGCTACCAAGTGTCTGGTAATTTGTTACAACAGGCACAGTAAATGAACATGGCCAGCAACGGAGAATGTTGCATAAGGTCAGTGGGGTAGGTTGAGAGAAGGCGGCCTTACAGCTGGAGAGGGTGCTGTGAGTCCTTTCCAAACCTGTCTCCAGGAAAAGCTTAAGCCCAAGTTGCAGAGGCCACTTTCCCCAGATGCCAGATGGATGCTGAGGCCAACTCTATAATCCAGTGCTCGGTGATGGCGCTAGTGGTTAAGAATCTGTCTCCCAGGGCAAGAGATGTAAGAGATGTGGGTTCGATTCCTGGGTTGGGAAGATCTCCTGGAGGAGGGCATGGCAACCCACTCCAGTTATTCTTGCCTGGAAAATTCCATGAACAGAGGAGACTGCGGTTGATAGTGTCACAAAGAGTCAGACAGACGCTACTGAAGCAGCTTAGCACAACACACAGCACAGTAACACCCAAGGGCAAGATGGGTCACTGGCTTTCATAGCCACTTGGCAGCGCAGTGCTCAGCAGTCACTCCCTCTCTTCCAGAGCCCAGTAAAAACCCAAGAGCTATTTTCAAATGGGAGACAGTTACCTGCAGGAGAAGATGTGGCTTTTTATTGAACATCTGGACAGCTGTGCTGAGTGGCCTAGTGGAGCCTGTTGCTGAGCATCGTGGCTTGCAGAGTTGAGGACCACTGGTGACTCTGGGTCCTGAGGCCTGGGTATCAGGGCAGCTGGTCCTGGAGACCGGAAGGGGTGCAGGTCCGGAAGGAGCCAGCCACTGGTGTGACAAAGGCCACATTCAGGTAGGCATGTCATCCCAGGACACCACAGGGGATGATTCCAGTGACTGAACACCCTGCCTGCCATGAAGAACCATGAGCATCTTTGCCCCAGCAGTGAGGTCTCCTTCACTGTACTCAAGCCTCATCCAGGCAGACAGCCCAGCCCCAAACCCATCAGCGAGGGCTTGTTTCTTGCTGTCACTGCTGATGTCAAATGCTGCCTCACTCCAGGTTCATTTAGGGGGAAAAACAAACAAACAAAAAGACAGAGACTCCACTAGGAATTGCAAACAGAGAGGATTCAATGCAGGGAGCTGATTATAAAGTGTTGAAAGGGCTGAAAGAGTGAAACAGAAAGATGAGGGTATCTAGGGCTGGAGGAAACAAAGGGAGTGGGAGGCGCTTCCAAGCTGGGGTCTGCAGTGCCTGCTGACTCTGGGGTGTGCAGCTGCTGCTGCTGCTTTGTTGTCACTGCTGACCCCACAGATTCCAGAGCGCCCCCAAGCCTTCTGCAGCCACTGTCTACTGTTGCTGTTGCCAGTGCAGGGAGGGGATTCAAACAGCTTCTCCCTGTCCCCCTTTCCTTCCTCCTCTAGCACCTTCCAGGGTCTGAGGCTAACCAGAGGCCAGCAGGCAAGAAGGAGGTCTGGGGAATAAACTTAGGCAAACTCCAGCATCATACGACCTGGTTAATGAAGCAGAATACACAGTGAATGGACCAAGGACCAGGTGACCTGCACAGCAGGATCCAGAGTTTGGACTTTGGTGCTGATCAGGTTTGACACTGTGCCCCGAGCACATCGCTTCACTTCTCAGAGCATTAATTTACCCGCAGGTAAATGGGGATAATGCCCCCCCCACACGCACACACAGGGTCCTTGTATAAGGATTAAATAAATATGTGCAGGTGTCCAGAACAGGGCCTGGCACAGAGATGCCCACCCTCCATGGGGCATGATGTCATCTGGCCTCACCCTTAACTTAATCTTTCACCTTAAGCAAGTCCATTTTCTCTTCTGCTATGTGAGTGGGGTTGGGCTACAGGTTCCCTCCGGCCCCCTGAGCTATACAGCTGTGAATCACTCCTTAAATGACATGGACAGGCTGGGACCAGCAGGAGGGATGGAGGGAAGGGGGAGACTTGGGGAGGCTCTGGCTATGTCAGAATGTTCGGAGCGGTGTGCTTCACTGGAGAATACGTTCACTCATCAAACGGCTCACACTTCAGCCTCCTCAATGCTTCTCATATCCCCCTGCTAATGTCGCCCCCGGCTACGCCGACCTGGTCTGTTCTCTTTGATGAGCCGCCTCTCAGCACTGCTTAATCGACAAGAAATTGCCAGGAGCAGCATTTTTCTGCACCCTGTGGTCTGGAAGGAAAGGGAGCCTCCAATTAAATCCTTCATGAAGATTAGATTTGTAAGCTCCAGGGCCTGAATGTCTGAGCTTTGAGGATCTTCCTGTTTGGACAGGAGTTAGGAGTTTAAACCTGTTGGAACTCAGGTTCAGGAGTGCTGGAGATGCTGCAGGAGCCAGGGTCTTTGGGAAGCACTTTAGCTTTGTTGTTAAAGCATTTACGTCCAACAGAGAGGGGTCTGAGATCCTGTGCTGCCATCTGCTAATTTATGCCAGTTACTGAAGTTTTTGGAGACTTGCTTTCTTCATTGATAGAAGGGAAACAGGAACTTCTTCTGTAACTGGCAGATGTGCTGTTTTGGCCTACGCAGCAACCCTCTACCCCTCTAGTTTCAGCAACCATCGCTCCCACCACTTTCCTTCAGGAAACTAAGCCTCTGCTCTCCCCAGGCCCTGAGTTTCTGGCAGATTTATCCATCAGTGACTCTCCCCACTCTCCTACTTAGAAATAGACACAAACCTAGACTGAAAGAATCACAGCCCTCCATTCCCCCAGGATATAGTGATTGGTCCAAAGAAAAACGTGACCAAAATCACGCCTATCAGAATCCTCAACCAGGGCTTTATATATGACTATCCCTCTTGAGTCGCTGCAATTGGTTAAGAGTCTACTTTGCCTTCTCACCTTCCCACCTCGTGAATAATTCCATACCAAAGCAAAAGATGCTCCCATATAGTCAGAAGAAAAACAGAGAAGTTGAGATAGATAGAATAAGATATGGAATTGGAGCCCCTGGATTCAGCTGTGTCTGAAGCTATTGCCTGCTAACTGCTTAGTCCCACAAACTACTCAATTCCTTCTTTGGTTAAAGCAGCCTGATTCTTTTGATTGAAAGGGCTGAAGACCCAATTCAAGCCGGAAGCCAGTAGCTCAGTCAATGCTGGTTTTACTCTAACAGGAGTCACTGAATGTCTTGTTGTTGTTCAGCCACCCTGTCATGTCCGACTCTTTGTGACCCTGTGGCCTGCAGCATGCCAGGCCTCCCTGTCCCTCACCTTCTCCTGAAGTTTGCCCAAGTTCATGTCTATTGCGTCGGTGATGCCATCCAGCCATCTCATCCTCTGATGCCCTCTTCTCCTTCTGTCCTCAATCTTTCCCAGAATCAGGAAATTTTCTAATGAGCTGTTCATATCAGATGACCAAAATGCTGGAGTTTTTGCATGACTTACCCTTGTGATTATCACCATGATTGCAGATGCCTGGGGAGTGCCTTCTGCTGGACTGAGAGCTCCGGGACAGATGCATTTGTCCAGCAAATGTTGTGACGTGTCCAGCATTTACTCTCATCTCAGGTCCTGAACAGAAAGTGTGTGAGTGTGTGGCATGTGAACACTGACCCAGGTCTTCCTCCTCCTTCGTGTCCATCATCCTGCTCAGGCTCCTCCTCCTTGGTGTCTCCTTAAGCATCTCTGTATCCATGGTTACTTGAGCATTTCTATCTCCCCTCTAATATCATCCTCTGGACTGGGAGCTCTGGATTTATTCATATTTCATGTTTACTTATTTGTATACTTTGGCCACCTGATGCAAAGAACTGACTCATTTGAAAAGACCCTGATGCTGGGAAAGATTGAGGGCAGGAGGAGAAAGGGACGACAGAGGATGAGATGGTTGGATGGCATGACCAACGCTATGGACATGAGTTTGAGCAAACTCCAGGAGTTGGTGATGGACGGGGAGGCCTGGTGTGCTGCTCCATGGGGTCGCAAAGAATCGGACACAACTGAGCGACTGAACTGAACTGAACTGAACATATCTTAACATAGATATTTATCGAGCACTTCTTATTAAGCATCTAGAGTCACTGTTCTGGACACTGGGAATACAAAAATGAACAAGATAGACTCAATTCTGCCCTCATGGCATTTATATTCTAGTGAGGGAAACTGATGAAAAACAGAGGTGTGCTCCGTAATGCAAGGTCCTGGGAAACATCCTGCAGGGGAGGGGAAGGGAGGTGGCAGATCAGAGAGGAGTTGGTGAGTAAAGGCGTCTTCATGTTTGTCACCACCTGTTCCCCACTGTGACTACCTGGTCCTTGCAAAATCCTGGGGATGAATGAGGTTGGGAAGAGGAGAGAAGTAAGGAGTGAAGTATAGGCAGGTTGGTCAGTTGCTTTCTGAGGCTTGGCCATGGGAAGCAGAGCCCTAGGAAAGTGGAGCTGAGGATGCAGGAACTGGAGAGACAGCGGAAGCCTAGAGCAGCTACCCAGGTGGGCCAGGGCCCCGCTATGGAGTGAGGAAGCCGGAGACCAGTCTGTGTTGCAGGCAGAGCCCAGGAAATATGGCAACTGGCAGTCAGAGTTGGCTTAGAATCTTGGGGACCCCTCTCTCAGGAACTGGCCTGGTCCCTGCCCCTGTCCCTGGAGACCCAAGAGTTGCAGACGCAAAGTCAGATCCAAGAGGGAGCAGGGAGAAATACCCCAACCTCTCTGGCCTCCCACACCTCATCTGCTGGCAGTGTTTCCCAAAGGCTGGACCCAACAGAAGCCAGATGGTCCACACGGGTCAGCCTCACTGGTATAGAGCTGAACAGAGGGGACTGGAGGACGACTGGGGTGTGGATAAAAGACAGCCAGAGAGGCTTAGAAGAATATTCTTCTAAAAACTGATGGTGTTCCTTCAGAGAACTCTCAAGAGTCTTTTTCTTTTGGTATCAATGACATTTTCCCCAAAGATTGTGAATCATCTGTTTTATTAAGCGGTTTTAAAGAGAAATCAGTTGACTTTAGGCTCAGGGGCAGAAACAAGGTAACCTGGATCTCATGAACCACCTCCTCCCTTGGAAATTGGGTCTGGTCACAGCTGACACTCAGCAGGTACAAACAGGCTGCAGTAAAAAAGCAAGGTCCAGGAGCCTAGAAAGCCAAATTCAAGTTCAACCTCAGCTCTTATCTGCAGTGTGAGCTCAGATAAGTTCCTGCTGTTCTGAGTGTCAGTTTTCCAGTTTTCCCAGTCTCCACCAGTGGGTTGCTCAGCTCACGTGGGCCAGGAGCCCTCTGAGAAGGAACAAGTCAACCACATCTAAAGCTTAGGGTTTTTCGATTATGGGAGATGGATAACCGAACCAATTTATATGGAGGAAAATAATGCAGACAACTGTCTCCTGCAAAACACCTGGGAGCATTTCCAAGATGATGAAAATGCAATGATGAGGGCTTATAATTAACGTCTGTTGGGATGGGAGAGAAAATCAAGGGCCAGGTGCTGGCACAGCAGTCTGGGAGGTGGAGGAAAGGCTCTGGGAGGAGGGACGAGGAGCCTGGCAGCTGGAAGTGGGGAAGAGCCGGCCAGGTTGCTGGGCCACACTCGCATATGTGTGTTCCTACTTCAGAGCGTGACCTTGAACAAGCACCTTTGCCTCTCAGGACCACAGTGTCCCCAGCCATAAAATGAAGGTGCTGAGCAGATAGTCTCTGTGGCCCCAGGCACCTCTGTCTCCACATCAATCAGGGATTTTATCAGGAGGGGAAAAGCTGAAGAATAAAAGTTTCCAGGGACTTTAGGGCTGGGGACATATTCCTTGTGAGGTTGGGAGAACAGGTCTGCAGACTTAATTAAAGACTTGCCCAGTTCCTTCCTGGCTCTGTAACTCCTAGCTCCTTTCCTTTTTTGTGCCTTGGTTTACTTCCCTGGAGAAAGGTGATCATAGCAGTGATGTCTTGGGGTTGAAATCTACCTTCTTCCTATTTATTTTCTATTTGTTCTTCCTTTGTGTATCTTCTCCCTTTTCTTTGCCTTCTTTCAGATTGATTATCATTTATGATTCTACTCTGTCTCCTGCGTTGTCTTGTTAGCTGTTTAACTCTTTGTTATTTTAGTAATTGCTGACTCTAACACAGTCTACCTACATGACATTATACCATTTTACATACAGTTTAAGAACCTTAAAGAAGTCAGGCTCTTCTACAGTTGTGCCATCGTTGTCATGCACTTTACTTATACATATATTATAATCACACACTAAATTTTTCTTTTTGTTTAAAGGGCCAATATTCTCATGTACATGTGTGTATGAGAATACAATAGCTGGTTCATGAGTTGAACGTGAGTACAATAGCTGGTTCATCTGCATAGCTGAGTAGTATTCCATAGAATGGATGTACTACCATTTGTCTCTCCGTTCATCTGCTCAAAGACATCTTGGTACTTTCCAGTTTGGAGCAGTTATGAATACAGCATCACCAGCTCGACGGACATGAGTTTGAGCAAGCTCCGGGAGACGAGGAAGGACAGGGAAGCCTGGTGTGCTACAGTAAATGGGGTGGCAAAGAGTCAGACGCGACAGAGTGACTGAACCACATTGAATAGAGCAGATATAAATATTTGTGTACAGATTTCTGTGTGAACACACATTTTCAATTCACTTGTGTGCATATCTAGAAAGGTGATTTCTAGGTTATATAGAAACTGTATGTTTTACAAGCAACTCAAAGGCCCTTGTGTATATAATTTTTATGTGAATTTTTATTTCTATTTGTTCTGTGATAACTTTCATAAGAGTTGGCCAATTTTGCTAGAATTCAAAAAACTAAGATCATGGCATCTGATCCCATCACTTCATGGCAAATAGATGGGGAAAAAGTGGAAACAGTGGCAGATGTTACCTTCTTGGGCTCCAAAATCACTGTGGATGGTGACTGCAGCCACTAAATTAATAGGCATTTGATCCTTGAAAGAAAAGCTATGAGAAACCTCGACAGCATATTAAAAAGCAGAGACATCATTTTCCCGACAAAGGTTCATCTAGTCAAAGCTATGGTTTTTCCAGTAATCACGTACGGATGTGAGACTTGGACCATAAAGAAGGCTGAGTGTCAAAGGACTGATATCTTTGAACTGTGGCGCTGGAGAAGATTCTTGAGAATCCCTTGGACAGCAAGCAGATCAAACCAGGCAATCCTAAAGAAATCAATCCTCAGTATTCATTGGAAGGACCAATGCTCAAGCTAGAGCTCCAATCCTTCGGCCATCTGACTCGAACAGCCGACTTATTGGAAAAGACCCCGATGCTGGCAAAGAAGCAAAGGAGGAGGAGGGGAAGACAGAGGATGAGGTGGCTGGATGGCATCATCTACCCAATGGACACGGTCTTGAGCAAACTGCGGGAGATAGTGACGGGGAAGTGTGGCATGCTGCAGTCCACGGGGTGAAACACTACTTAGTGGCTGAGAAACAAGGAGAGTAATACAGAACGAAAGGATAACAAGTGTTAAAATTAACATTAAGTTTGATTTGAGATTTCACCATGGCTCTATGAGACAAAATGTTAACTGTTGCAAATTTGAATCTTATTTTACATCTCCCACGTTTCTATTTGTCCTGCTAAATCTTTCTTGCAGCTTTTTGAAAATATGGAATAGCCTTTTGTTAATTATTATTTTTGGCTGTGCTGGGTCTTCACTGTACACGTTTGACATGTGGCTTTAGTTGCCCTGCGTCACGTGGTACCTTAGTTCCCTCAAGGACTGAGCCCATGTACACTGCATTGGAAGGTGGATTCCCAACCTCTGGACCACCAGGGAAGTCCCTGGAGTGAGCTTACAATTGTTCTGAGGTTGTGTGAAAGTCGCTCAGTCGTTTCAACTCTTTGCGACCCCATGGACTATACAGTCCATGGAATTTTCCAGGCCAGAATACTGGAGTGGGTAACCTTTCCCTTCTCCAGGGGATCTTCCTCAACCCAGGAATCGAACCGGGTCTCCTGCATTGCTGGTGGATTCTTTACCAACTGAGCTATCAGGGGACTCTTTTCTGCTAATTCTAAAGTCCGTCAGTTCTGGGTTGGTTGAATTTTTTATTTTCCCCCTCATTGCAGGTCATGTTGTCCTATCTCTTTGCATTCCTGATAATTTTGGAGGGTATCAGACATTGTGAATTTTACTTTGTTGCATGCTGGATATTTTTGTTTTTCTATGAATACTCATGAGCTTTGTTCTGGAATGTAGTTAAATTCTTTAAAAATGGTTTTATCCTTTTGGTTGTTGCTTTTAAGATGTTAGGCAGATCAGAGCATCATTTAATTTAGGGCTAGTTTTTCTCAGTGCTGAGGCAAGAGCCTTCTGAGTATTATACTCAGTTCCTTGTGAATTATGAAGTTTCCCAAGCTGACTGGTTGGAGCAGGTAACATTCCCAGTCCTGTGTGAGTCCCAGGGATTGTTTCCTAGTCCAGTCTTCTCAGATGGTTCTTTCCCCACACACATGCCCTGATCACTACTTGGCTGAAGGATCCTTCTTAGATATTCTGGGGCTCTCTGTGTGCAGCTCTCCCCTCTCCTTTGCTCTGTTTTGGGAGCTCTCCCCACACTTTCAGCTCCATCTTCTCAACCCAGAGAGTCCTCCAGGCTCCATCTGGATTCCCCTGCCCTTCACCAAGTGTTGGAAACTCTCTCAAGACTTAAGCTGGGCAACACAGGGCTCACTTTATTTGTTTTCTATTTCCCAGGGATCGCTATCTTTCACTGCATAATGTCAAATGTCTTACAAACCATTGTTTCATATTTTGTGTGTGTGTGTATTTTAATTGTTTCAGGCAGGAGAGTAATTCAGTTCCTATTACTTTATCTTACATATAAGCTGAAGTCTAGAGAAATGTGCATTTTTCTCACGTACTTCAGTTCTGAATCTAGGAAGATACTATTATAATGCCTATTTTGCAGATGAGAAAACTGAAGCTGAGTTAAGTTTAAGTGACATCAGTTTAGTTCAGTCACTCAGCATGTCTGACTCTCTGCGACCCCTTGGACTGTAGCACACCAGGCTTCCCTGTCCATCATCAACTCCTGGAGCTTGCTCAAACTCATGTCCATCGAGTTGGTGATGCCATCCAACCATCTCATCCTCTGTCGTTCCCTTCTCCTCCCGCCTCCAATCTTTCCCAGCACCAGAGTCTTTTCCAATGAGTCAGTTCTATAAGTGACATACTCCAAGTCAAACAGCTTGAATGTTAAGTGTGAGTCACAAACCCAAGACTATCTAAGTCCTGAATCTTTCCTAGCTGTAAACTTCCCTTCTGCCATCACTCAGATCTCTACTCAAGGACAACACATTGGAAGAGACAGAGTAAAGGGGCAAAGCAGGTGATTAAACAGTTAATCCCACTAGGGGATTGTAAGTAGAAAAAATATGTGAGATCCCTGTAAGTTAATGATTACTCAAGAAAGCAAGTTTGCTTAACCACAAAAGCAAGCAGGCTTGCTTAGCAACAAAACCGTGCAATAGAAACACAAGATATGACCCATAATTAAAAAAAAACAACAAAAAAACAACGGTGGCATAAGACCCACACCCTGCCAGTGAGCTCAGTAAGTTAGTAAGTTCTGTACACGTGAAAAACAATGATATGAGGACCTAACTTGACCATGTGGGGACAAATAAACTCCCCTGCCTAACCTGGAGGAGGAACTGATGATGGAAACGTGACATCTGCTCAAAAATGACAAAGAAGGTCTTGCCCGTCTCCCTACTTTTCCTTTGATTATAAAACTGTAGCCCAGTAAGTTCTCGGGGCATAGCGCTCTCTCACTCACCCACTCGTAAACCTCACAAGAATTTATTAGAAGAATGTCCTAGTCTAATAAATCACTTTTTATCGCTTTGCCTCTTACTGAATTCTTTTCTATGCTGAGACATAAAGGAGAGGAGCTCTTCGGAACCCCCTCCCCCCAGAAATGGCACCTCACAGTTTCAGCATGACCAGTTACTTAAGGAATTTTGTTTTTGATGGAGTGCTCTGCAGAGGTTTTGGAGAAACACTGAACAGGCCAGGCTTTTATGACTGCCTTTTCCGAGCACAGAGGCTGGAGGGTCAGAGTGACCTGCTCACTTGTGCTGAGGTATTGCTTCACAGTCCCTCTGTGAGGGGACATTGCCCTGACGCGTCCTGGTGAGAGAGGCAAAGCGGGCGTGAGAGTGAGAAGTGGGTTTGCACACACGGCCAATTCAGAGGCAAGTCGAATGTGAAAGGAGAGTTTTGTGAAAGCAAAATGTGTATTAACCGAATCCTTGTTCTCACCCCAGCAGAGACCAGAGGGCACGCACAGGTGTGGGGCTTGCAGAGCACAGGGGTTCCTGCAGAAAGCATGGGCAGGGGCCACGTGGGGCAGCAGGAATGACATGTGTGAGCAGAGAAGGAACACCTGCTCCTGGGACCTCACAGTGCTCATCTGGGGGCAGCTCTGGAGACCCCAGGGGCCATGGGTCCACTGCCAAGTGACCCGTGTGAAAAAGCCCAGCACAGACGCTGGACTTGGGCCGCAGTCAGGCAATGCCCTCACCCTCCTCTTCCACCAGGGGCGTTCATCACGGACCTTCCATGATGTGGGAACCAGTTCTATTTGTTCGGCACTGGGTGGTTCCTTTTTGCGTTTTAAGTGTAAGGGATGGGTGGTGGTGGTGGGCGTGGAAGTGGGACCACCCCTCTGCCTCAGAAACCCTCTCTGGGCCATGACATGCTTGCGCCCCCAACTCCTCCTTCATGGGTCCATTTATTAAACATTGCTCATCCTGACTTCACAGGGCGTATCTGTGAATCGGTCCAGTTGTTGCCCTTTAGAACTCCCAGATGGGGGCAGGAGCAGTCAGAGAAACAGACAACTGGCCCCAGCATGAGGAGGACATTCCAGAACCAGCCGACATTGTGGGGCACACGCTGTGTGCCAGCAGGGGCTGTGAGCTTTCCACGCAGCACTTCCTGTCACCCTCCCAGCGACTCAGGTGAGGTGGAGGACACCCTTATTCTGGTCTGTCACATAAAACTGTTACCTTTATTGAAATGGATAGCCTTTTAACCACGTATATACGTGAGAATACAACACAAGCATGAGAATGTGTTCATGCATGACTTGGCCAACACAAAAGAGAAGAAACGGATTGCGTTGCAATAATGGATGTTAAAAGTCCCTCCTGGCCCTGACTGTCTCTGGATCTTTGATTCTGGACTTCCTAAGAGTGGACAAAGTGATGCTGAGAAGTGAGGCTATTGGCGAAGACTCTGGGGGATGCCCACTGTCAGAGGTAGAAGCTGCTGAGTACATTGTCTTCGGCCCCCACCTTGGTCCTTACCCTTGGCTCAACTTCCTGGACCCTCAGATTGTGCTTGATACAAAGACACTCCTCTTGCCTCCTTCATCACACTTCAGACCCACAGGCATTATTTGGGGTCTTTGAATAGACTGTGACTCTTTATCTTCAGGCACTTTCCATATGCGGTTCCCTTTGCCAATAGTGTGTTTTGTCTTTCAAGACAGTTTCAGTTCCAGAAACATAAATCCGACTCCAATAGGTTTAAACAAAACAGAGCACAAAATGAGGCATCTCCTGGCTCATTCATCTCCAACGTCCAAGGGTTGATATCTTTAAGCGCAGCTGAGTCCAGTAGCTCAAGTGGTATGATCTTATAATCTCATTTTGTCATCTCCCCCTCCCTCCCTCGTCCTCTCACCCCTCCCACACACAACTTCTGTCCCCCTGCTTCTCTCTAATGTCATCTCTTTCTCCCTATCCCGCCCCATCCCCAGCTAATTAAATGATACCGTGCTCTGCGTTTCATTTGCATTTGACTCAGCGGCCATGGAGGGCCCGAAGCTGCATGTTCATTAAACGGCTCTGTGTAGAAGGATGTAATGAAGCGGTTTTTATTGCAACTGTCATCTCGGCCCATCCTGGGAGGAGATTATGTATTCCCTGGAAAGGAAGAGGGCGACAGGGCTCAGCTGCCACTGCTGGAGGCTGGGGGGCGAAGGAGGATCGGGGAGGGGGAGGACTCCTGTCTCTCAGGATCAGGACCCGGTCTGAACTGTGTGGGGCCCAGAGCTCACGTCCGAAGGGGTGGGGTAGGAAGGGAGGGGAGGCCAGGTCCAGGTGGCCTCTGCACTGCACTGTGAATGGCGGGAATCCTCCCTGGCTTTGGCTAGAGCTGTCTTTGAGATTCTTAACCTCAGCCCCCAGACTCCTGGAGGTACTTATCAGGAAGGACCCCTGACTTTACCCTGGTACCAAGACTGTCTGTCGATGGAATACTCTGCATGTAACACAGTGCCACTGTGTGATACGAGTGCCATTGGGGTTACAGTGGCAGGGAATATTATCTGGAAGCATTTCCACATTCTCAGTACCCTCGGTGCATAGTGCCTGTCCTCTGCCTCTGGGATCTAGTAGTGGTGGTTGGGGGCAGAAATAGAGCAGTAGCAGGCACCATCTCTTGAGCACCTACTGTGTGCTGGGCACTGAGCTTAGTGATGTCCCTAGATTCAGTTCAGTTCAGTTCAGTCGCTCAGTTGTGTCTGACCCTTTGTGACCCCATGGACTGCAGCACACCAGGCCTCCCTGTCCAAAACCAATAACCAACTCCCAGAATTTACTCAAACTCATGTCCATTGAGTCAGTGATGTCATCCAACCATCTTATTCTCTGTCGTCCCCTTCTCCTCCTGCCTTCAATCTTTCCCAGCATCAGGGTCTTTTCTAATGTGTCGATTCTTCGCATCAGGTGGCCAAAGTATTGGAGTTTCAGCTTCAGCATCAGTCCTTCCAATGAATATTCAGGACTGATACCCTTTAGGATGGACTGATTGGATCTTCTTGCAGTCCAAGGGACGCTCAAGAGTCTTCTCCAACACCACAGTTCAAAAGCATCAATTCTTCAGTGCTCAGCTTTCTTTACAGTCCAACTCTCACATCCATACATGACTACTGGAAAAACCATAGCTTTTACTAGATGGATCCTAGTTGGTAAAGTAATGTCTCTGCTTTTTAATATGCTGTCTAGGATGGTCATAGCTTTTCTTCAAAGCAGCAAACATCTTTCAATTTCATGGCTGCAGTCACCATCTGCAGTGATTTTGGAGGCCCCCCCCCACCAAATAAATAAATTCTCTCACTGTTTCCACATCTATTTGCCATGAAGTGATGGGACTGGATGCCATGATCTTAGTTTTCTGAAAGTTGTGTTTTAAGCCAACTTTTTCACTCTCCTCTTTCACTTTCATCAGGAGACTTTTTAGTCCCTGGATTATTTTATTTAATACTTACAGCACCCCCTGGAGGTTGGTGCTGTATTATCCCCATTTTATGGGTGAGGAAACAGGCTCAGAGAGTTAAGTGCTGCGTCCGAAGAGCCAGAATGTAGTGCACTGAGGATTTGATCTCAGGTCTGCCCAACACCATGGCCTCACCACTGCTCTCCACCCCTCCTACTCAAATGGACAGCTCATAGCTTACGCGTGTCCCACACTTTTTAAAGTGTTAAACAGTCTTGTACTCAGCAAAGTGGCCACAGGACTGGAAGAGGTCAGTTTTCATTCCAGTCCCAAAGAAAGGCAATGCCAAAGAATGCTCAAACTACCACACAATTGCACTCATCTCACACGCTGGTAACATAATGCTTAAAGTCCTCCAAGTCAGGCTTCAGCAATACATGAACTGTGGACTTCAGATGTTCAATCTGGTTTTAGAAAAGGCAGAGGAACCAGAGATCAAATTTCCAACATCTGTTGGATCATCAAAAAAGCAAGAGAGTTCCAGAAAAACATCTATTTCTGCTTTATTGACTATGCCAAAGCCTTCAACTGTGTGGATCACAATAAACTGTGGAAAATTCTGAAAGAGATGGGAATACCAGACCACCCGACCTGCCTCTTGAGAAACCTGTATGCAGGTCAGGAAGCAACAGTTAGAACTGGACATGGAGCAACAGACTGGTTCCAAATAGAAGAAGGAGTACATCAAGGCTGTGTATTGTCACCCTGCTTATTTAACTTATATGCAGAGTACATCATGAGGATTGCTGGGCTGGAAGAAGCATAGGCTGAAATCAAGATTGTCGGGAGAAATATCAGTAACCTCAGATATGCAGATGAGGCTATGAGATATACCACCCTTATGGCAGAAAGTGAAGAACTAAAGAGCCTCTTGATGAAAGTGAAAGAGGAGAGTGAAAAAGTTGGCTTGAAGCTCAACATTCAGAAAACTAAGATCATGGCATCTGGTCCCATCACTTCATGGAAAATAGATGGGGAAACAGTGGAAACAGTGGCTGACTTTATTTTTCTGGACTCCAAAATCATTGCAGATGGTGACTGCAGCCATGAAATTAAAAGATGCTTACTCCTTGGAAGGAAATGATGACCAACCTAGACAGCATATTAAAAAGCAGAGAGATTACTTTGCAAACAAAGTTCCGTCTAGTCAAGGCTATGGTTTTGCCAGTGGTCATGTATGGATGTGAGAGTTGGACTATAAAGAAAGCTGAGTGCTGAAGAATTGATGCTTTTGAACTGTGGTGTTGGAGAAGACTCTTGAGGGTCCTTTGGAGACTAACCAGTCCATCCTAAAAGAGATCAGTCCTGGGTGTTCATTGGAAGGACTGATTTTGAAGCTGAAACTCTTCAATACTTTGGCCACCTGATGCGAAGAGCTGACTCATTTGAAAAGACCCTGATGCTGGGAAAGATTGAGGGTAGGAGAAGAAGGGGACGACAGAGGATGGGATGGTTGGATGGCATCACTGACTTGATGGACATGGGTTTGGGTGGACTCTGGGAGTTGGTGATGGACAGGGAGGCCTGGTGTGCTGCGGTTCATGGGGTTGCAAAGAGTCAGACATAACTGAGCGACTGAATTGAACTGAACTCAACAAAGATGGTGATAAGTGATGGCTTCTGGAGACCCCTTCCTGTCCAAGGTTAACTTGGAATAGGCTATAAGTCATCTGAGTGGACTGAGGCAAAGGCTGAGTATGTACCTGTGATTGAGAGTGGGGGCATTTGGGGGTTGAAGCCCTCTTGTGGGGCCTGGTAGTCATGGGATAAACCACCGGGCCTGAGGAGGCTCCTGGCTGATTCACTGAGTCAACAAATCCAACAAATGTTAACTGAGCACCTACTATGTGTCAGACACTGTTTCTGGCACTGGGGATTCAGCAGTGGACACAGCGGTTCTTGCCAGTAAGCATGAGGGCACTCTAGGGTGGGGTGGATAGCAGCACAGCCTCAGGGGTCTTCAGGGACAAGCAGGCCTCACAAGTGACTCACATAGGCTGGAGGAACCATGGGTACCAAGGCCAGTTCTTGGTTCCTGCTGTCTGTTACTGGGACAGTGTCTGCCTTCTGATTTAAAAAAAACAACAACACAGGACTCTAGATTATTTTTCATGAAATCTTCAGATTTTACATACTAGCGAATCGATAAAAGGACAAACATTTTATGTTACTAAAATCCCACCTGTTTGTGTGGGTCTGGTCTGCAGCCTTTTATTTTTCAGAGATGGTTCCTCCATGACAGATAAGAAGGTCCACAGAAACGTCAGTTCCTGGAGGGAGGGAACAGTTGTGAGCCCTCTCCACCTGCACAGGGGCTCTCACTAGGCAGTCAGAGTCCAAGTTTTCAAGAAGACATGGTCAGCCTGGGAGCAGGAGGCCCAGGAGCCCCTTCGTGATGTCCACATGGCTGCGAGGATGGGACCCTCCCTGGGCAGAGAAAGGTCTCCTTGAACCTGTCACACGAGAGAACTGAAATGGCCCTGGGTGCCCTGTCATCGATTTGGGGGAGAAGTGCTTGCACGTGTGTGTGTCTGTGCGTGTGTAAAAGAGGGACAGAGAAACAGAGATGGCCAGGGTCTGGAGGAAGGAGGGCAGGGCAGACCCCAGTGGAAACCAAAGGACTTTGCACAGACCAGAGGGGACACGAAGACAGCCCGTGCAGGTCTGGAGTGGCCACGAAAAGACTGGACAGTGACTATTGTAACAGGAACAAAAAACAACCGCAAAGAAGCTGCTTTTCCTAAGGCTTTCTGTGAGCCCAACTCTGTTCTAAGCACTTCAGGTGTGTTATCTCATTTAATCCTCACACAGCTTTGTGATGGGGACAATATTATTCCCCATTTTCCATATGGAAATCCAGATGCTTTGAGGCTAATGTGTCAAGGCCACAGGGTGGTATGTGGGCGAGGAGAGCTCTGAACCCTTATAGTATGGCTTCCAAACACGCACTTTACTAAAGCTTGGTTCATGGAACTTTGATAGAGTCACATGTCTTTGCTGAGGACCTACTGTGTGTTGGGCACTGTGCAGGGCCCTTCCTCACAGTAGTTAACACATACCACCAAGTGAGAAAGAGTTCCACTCCCACTTCACAAGTGAGAAGCCCAAGATCTAAGAGACAGAAGGGCTTCTGGGGTTGCAGGGCCAGCCCAGATCTTGGTGGTCCCTCTGGGTCTGCATGGGCCTGACTCCAGAGCCCCCTCCTCCAGACCCTGTACCCTGCTGGCTGACTTCCTGCAGGGGCTATCCTTAGACTCAGACTCTCAGCCTGATAGTTTTAAGAGGCCTGGACACACCTTCAGGAGGCTGTGAATTCAGGCTGAGGTCTCTGTGTCCAGAGTAGAAGATCCCCACTCCCTTTCCCCATGGGAGTCTAGATGGACCCAGGTCACCTGAGCTAAGTAGGGCAGCCACTCGGCCAGTCCCTCCTTGCTTTATTAGAATTCAGGCAGGTAAAGAGTTCTGTTGACTCCTTGGATCACAGCACAACTTTGGCCCCAGAGGCCCCTTCCTCTGCCAGGGGTCCTTTGTAGACAAGATGTGTTAACTCATCAGCAGGGAAACAGCCGCACTGCTAACCATCCCTGGGCGTGTGAACCATCTGTGCCCGGAGTCCTGGCATGCAGCTGGCCCCATCCTGCCCATGGGCCTCGTCCTTCTTCCTGAGCCACAGCAACCTGGAACCTGTGAGACCAACAGGGTCTGCTCTCCCAAAGGACAGAGATGAGTGCAGGAGGGCACTTAGAGGAATGTTAGTGGGGAAACCTGGAGGAGGAGATCTGGTGAGGAAAGGGAAACCTCAAGCAGGCTAGAGGGCAGAATTCAACTTTCCCAAGCACCTACTTTGTGCTCAATATTTATACACACATCCTTGTCTAAGCCCCATCATCTTGGAGAGCAGATGTTGTTGCCAGCTCCATTTTGTGATTATGCCCATTTTGCAGATGAGGAAATGGCGGTCTGCTGAAGGTCACACAGCTTGGCAGTGGTGAGGCAGGGACTCAGACCCAGGCTCTTGGTGACCCTTCTTCCTACCACACTGTCTAGGTTTGCTCCCCACTGCATGGGAGTCCCTGTGGCTACTCAACCTCTGCTGCCCCCACCCCGAAGTTTCCAGGAGGGTCCTTGGGAAAGAGAAGCCTCAGTAAATCTCAGACTTCAACCAGGAGGGACTGAGATCATCCCTTGGGAGGAGCCAGCATCTCCCAGCAGAGTAAATCACCAGCCTCTGAGTTACTGCAGGTGCAGCTACCACCCTCCTTCCCCAGGAAGTTGGTAAATCAAACCTTAGACCTAGATTTGCAGTCTGCTGTGGGTTGAGTGAGGCAGGAAGCAGAGGGAGGGGTGCTGGGAGAAGAGCAGCACCCAAACCAGGCCCTGGGGGGCTTCATGGGGAGAGGGACACAGTGTTGTGCTGAGGGACCACTGCTCCCTCCTGGACCCCCAGGGGTGGACCAGATGATCCTGGGACCCCTGCCAGCCCTGACCTTCTGTGGGTCCCTGACCCAGTGTCTGGGTATCTGGGGGCAGCTGGAGAAAAGGGTCTGGGGCTCAGGGCTGGAGGCTGGAGAGGGGGCTTGGGAGGGGGCAGCAGCTCTGAGCTGAGCTCTGGGTAGGGTGTGATTGATGGGAAGAAGAGGCTGATGGTCACAGAGGACAGGTCAGGAGAGGGGTTGCCCAGCAGGGTCCAGGGCTAGGGCAGCCCAGAGGAAACCAGAGGGGCAGGACTCAGCACCCTGGGCTGGGAATCAGGGCCTGACTCAGTTCTGGTGCTGCTGACTGGCTGTGCGACCTTGGGCAAGTCACTTGGCCTTTCTGAGCCTTAGCTACCTCACCTGCAAAGTGAAGGTGATTATTCCTTCCCTGGATGTGGGGCTATTGGGAGAACTCAAGGAGCAAAAAGCCAATCAGGAGGGATTATCTTGAACACAGGGCATGGGGTGGGGCCTGGGTCTGTTTCACTTTCCTCTGCTCCCAGCCTCCTGGTGATCGCCTTGGAGGTGGCCACTCTGGATGCCTCCATCCTGGGAGGTGGGAGGCCAGGTTCCCAGCTTCACCTGCCAGAGACTTTCTGTATCATCATGGACCAGTCCCTGTTCCTCTCTGGGCTCATGTCACCGTTGGGCTGGGGCTGGATGGCATGCAGTGTTCTCTCCAGCTCCACGCTGGACTGTGCCCCTTTTCTTCTTGCCCCGTCCCTTACTCAGCACTGTACTGGTAGATGTTTCTCCATTGGCTCTCCAAGAATCAAAGCCCTGATCTGTGGCGTTGGCCAGTGTCTGCGGTGTGAATGCTCCCACCACAGTCAACGTCAAGTGATTGATGAGCCGTCACTCAACGGGAGGTTTGGAAGGGACATGGAATAGCACACGGACATATAGTGTTTCTGTTCCATAGATGGAACGAAGCCCAAGCGCATGCGATAGTACAATATTATGCAGTAACTAAGGATTGGGGGCCTTTGAGTGTTTATTGACTTTAGTTTTAATATAATCCATTTCATTGTGAGTTAATACAGTTCAACTGTTCATTGTGTCTGTATTTAAGAACTGGCTGACAAAATTCCTGAAATTCTAACCATTGGTTTTGTGAGCTGTTTTGGGTTGGTTCTGACACACCTCTGCCCCGACTCCTCTCATCCCATCATCCTTGCTTCTTGATCCTATAATCACGGAAATAAAACTTTGCCTAATTTCAAGGATCTGTAAAAGAGTCCAAAGCAGCGCTCTTGGAGGCCAGGTGGTCAGCCCCCAACATTATGCAGTACCTGACACATTCTATTTGTTTTTCCATATCTTTATCATCAGGAATGATGATTATATCACTTTATTCAACTGAATTAACCGTGGGGTAGGGGAGTAGGGAGAATCCCTAGGGCTTTATCTGAGTACCAGGAGCAGTTAACCCTTTAGTCTCACTGAAGCCACCAGAGGGGCTACATCAGGCTCCGGGGTCTCTCCTTGGAAGACCCTGTTCGGAACTTCTTTGGAGGTCACTGACCCAGGCCCCTTGGACCTCCTGCAGCCTCACTCTTGCTGTGGGGAGTCTGAGAGGAGCGAACTCATTTCATGGATAAAGCTTCAAGCTGGAAAGGACTTTCTCATTTTGCTAATGGAGAAACTGAGGCTCAGAGATGGGCAGGGTCTTACTCAAGATGACTCACCCCATCAGGAAAGATTCAGAGGGAGACCCCTGGCTCTCCAGCTCCTCCTGGGACACCCTCCCTCATGTCCCAGCTGCATCAGGGGTAACATTTCTAGCTGAGGGAAAGCATGGAGACTATCCAGAGTTTGGAAACAGAGCTTTTTAAGGCATGATGTTGGGGAGCCTTGACCACCACAGAGCCTGGGCCACCAGCTCCTGTGTTCTAAGGGACAGTCCCCCAGACCCATTTCCATCAGCCCCAAGTGGCTGCTCAATCCTCCCAAGCTGGCCTCTGAGGCTGCCTCTTTCAGGAAGCCCCCCATGGTTCACCCCGAGCCTGAATCTCAGTCTTCTCTCCAGTGCTCATGGGCTCTGTGGCCAGAGCCCGAGTCCTGCCTCCACCAACATTGTAGAGGCTCCAGACAAGTCTCCTCCCTTCCCCAGGCCTCAGTTTATACATCTGACAAGTGGGCATGATCATCTCTGCCTGATGCACCTCGAGGGGTTTAGTGAAGAACAGATGAATGGGCGGTTGGGTGGGAACCGCTCTGAGATGCTGGGAATTATCTGAGGATGCTGGTTGCTGTAAGCTCTCATGTGACTGAAGGTCTTGCTCTGGCCTCTGGTCCTGTGGACAGACGTGGGTTGAGACTGTGTGGGTCAAGCCTCAGGTAGGTCTGATATGCATCCTGGCCCTGGCACAAGAGCTGTGAGACCTTGGGGGGTCATGTCCACACCTCTGGGAGTCCAGTTTTCACCTGTGCGGTGGGGAGCCCTTTGCCCACTGCTCAGGCCAGGTGAGGGGGGAATGGGAGGAATGCGGCAGGGGTGGAGGGTCAGGGTCCCAGGGTGAGCCTGGGGGGCCTCATCCATCATAGTGTTGACAGAGCTGGGGGTGGCATGGTGTCTGTCCAGAGAGTGCCAGGTCACCCCTGCCCCAACAGTCATCTTTTCCCAGCCCATCCCACCCTGTCTGGGCATCTGTGCCCACCCAGGCTGCCTCTCAGCCCCTCTCCCTGAGCCCCTGACGCCCTCCTGTGTTTTACAGCGATCTCCTCCAGTCTCCTCCACATTTTGTCAAAGCACCAGCTTTGATTTCTGACAGGCAGGAAACAATCTGGAAGATGACTGACAGCCACCAAATGCTGTCAGGATGCGGTGGAGGCAGGAGGGAGGGTGTGAGGATGCTGGAGGAGCAGGAGCACACGTGGGCCCAGGGACAAGGGTCGATGGTGCCACAGCTTTCCAGTGCATCGGGGATTGGCCCCTGGGCGGATGCAGAGGGGCAAGGCCCCGGAGCAGAGGTGAGGTGACCGCCTTGCAGTCTGACAGCACCTCAGCCCTCAGAGCGGCCCTGATAGCAGTACTGGGGGCCTGTGTACTGAGCACTTAACCTTGTCGCTTTACATCACCTCTTCTATTCATCCTGTACCAACACCTGGAGGGAGGCTCTCTTTTCGTTCTGTTACAAGTATGGAGGGGCTTTTCTGGTGGCTCAGCTGGTAAAGAACCCTCCTGCAATGCAGGAGACCTGGGTTTGATCCCTGGGTTGGGAAGATTCCCTGGAGGAGGGCATGGCAACCCACTCCAGTATTCTTGCCTGGAGAATGCCCATGGACAGAGGAGCCTGGCGGGCTACAGTCCACTGGACCGCAAAGAGCTGGACACGACAGAGCGACTAAGCACAGCGGTGGAGATGAAGACTCAGAGAGGTTGAGAAACGCGTCTAAAGACACAGAGCTGGAGAAGGATAGAAGTAACCGCATTGTTGAACTCCTAAGCAAACCTCCAGGGGACCAAGATGCTAAGAAGTGAAGAATCTCTTCAATAGGAAGGTGGTTCTGGAAGTGCAGAGGAGACCATGGTACCAAAGCCCAGGGCTATATCCTGTGTATATTCATGGAGATGTGCCTGGGGCACTAGAGAGGAATACTAATGAGGAATTCCAATAAGCATAAGGAATAAATACCCGACCTTCTGTGCAAAGTTGTGGCTAGAATGGGTCCTTCAAAGGGTTCCTAGTAAGACCGAGCCCGGATTACTCACATCCTTCCTGTCTCAGCCCCTTCTCACCTGTGATCCCTAGGAACCCTTCCCAAGCTCTTGTCTGGGGATCTGCTTTCTGGTGAACCCAGTCAGGGACACATGGTCAAACCCCTTCAAAGAACGTGGGATCCAAGCTTGCCTCTTAGACACATCAATGGAAAGCCAGTGTGGACTCTGTGAGCCTGGGAAAGGGCAGGAGAGCTTGTGGACAGCAGAGCCAGAGCTCTGGGGCAACACAGCAGAGTGTCCCAGGGAGCAGCTGGAGGGAAGGCCAGACAGCCGGTCTGCCCCGCAGGTTGGTCTGAAGGGACATAGTGGACGTTGAAATGGGCTGAATCGCCAAGGCAGCTGAGGATGCACAGTGATGTGGAGCAAAAGGAACTGAAGCTGCAAGGGCTCCCTAAGGACTGGGATCAGCCTGGAGGATCTGTCCGTGAGAAACCTCAGCCTCTGCTCAGGCTAATGAGGGACTTCAAGGGGCGGAGAGAGCCTGTCTGGGAAGTGGACACAGAGGATTATATAAACGAACATTTTCTTTCTTCACTTTGGCGACTAGGAAACTCAAGGTCAGGTCTACAGATGACCTCCAGCAAGGGCGCAGGAATGAATGGCAAGCATCCCCGTGTACCTAATCTGCATCACAATCTTCTCCTTCTACTCCTCTTCTTCCATCTCCCCCTTCCTCCCTCCTCTCCTCCTCCCTCCCCCCTGCCCTCTATTCCTCTCCCCTTCTCCTCCTTTTCCTCCCTCTCCTCTCTCTCCTTCCTCTGCTTTCTGTCTACATCTCTCCTCCAACTTCCACCTGTCTATATTAGAGCTTTGCATTTGTATATTTTTAGGCAGTTACTTCAGTTCCTTAGACAAATAAAGTGGGGCATTGATGTTCCGTTGCTAAGTCTTGTCTGACTCTTTGTGACCCCATGGACTGCTGCAGGCCAGGCTTCCCTATCCTTCACCAACTCCCAGATCTTGCTCAAACTCATGTCCATTGAGTCAGTGATGCCATCCAGCCATCTCATCCTCTGTTGCCCCCTTCTCCTCCTGCCTTCAATATTTCCCAGCATCAGGGTTTTTTCCAATGAGTCAGGTCTTCACATCATGTGACCAAAGTATTTGAGCTTCAGCTTCAGCATCAGTATTTCTAAAGAATATTCAGGGTTGATTTCCTTTAGGATTGACTGGTTTGATCTCTTTGCTGTCCAAGGGACTTTCAAGTGGGACATAAATAAACACAAAACATAAACTTCATAGGTATGCAACTGTTAACACTTTGCTTTCTATCTTAATAAAGGATAAAGACTTTTCCTGTAAAAAAGGCAAATATGCCTTGCAAAAAATAATTCAAGAAATACTAGACAAAACAAAAAAGAATGTAAAACAAACATTTCTGTTACTCAGAAACGTCTGCGATAAACTTTTAATGGACTATTTCCAGGCATATCTCCATGAACCTACACAGGATGTGACAGAAGAGACAGACAGGAGGAAAAATAGGATCATAATGGCATCATTATGTTTCCTTGAATTTAAAGGAAGAAATGGAAATTGTGGTAAAATTGAAGGAATTTTGTACTTCAGATACATTTTGATTTATAAAAGATGTATCCTCCTACAGTCAAAAAGAAAAAAAATTAAAAAATATTGAGATGTTGCTGATTTTAAAATAACTGCTGATTAAATTTTATACCATATGTGATACCTCCCTAGTAAGAAAGATTAGGAAATTAGCACTTTCATCCCACCACCTCCTGATTTTGTCATACTGTGTCAAGGTTATGCTCTTTCACGTTGTTTGGAAACAGCATTGCTGTTGGAGGCTTGGGCTTTGTTCTGTGTCTGTACAGATTCAGTGCTCAGCATCTGTTTACTCTCCTCCTCTCCTAAGACCCCACCACGCTCACTCCTGGTCTTGCCTTTCAGGAGTTCAGCTCAGTTCAGTCGCTCAGTCATGTCTGACTCTTTGCGACACCATGGACTGCAGCACACCAGGCCTCCCTGTCCATCACCAACTCCCAGGGATGCTCAAACTCATGCCCATGGAGTCAGTGATACCATCCAACCATCTCATCCTCTGTCGTCCCCTTGTCCGCCCACCTTCAATCTTTCCCAGCATCAGGGTCTTTTCCAGTGAGTAAGTTCTTCACATCAGGTGGCCAAAGTATTGGAGTTTCAGCTTCAACATCAGTCCTTCCAATGAATATTCAGGACTGATCTCCTTTAAGATGGACTCGTTGGATCTCCTTGCAGTCCAAAGGACTCTCAAGAGTCTTCTCCAACACCACAGTTCAAAGGCATCAATTCTTCGGCTGTCAGCTTTTCTTTCATGAGTTTTTCATTTTTAAAATATATTTATTAATGGTATTTTTCTTTCAAGAAAGGCTCATGAAGTTTGTTTCCTGAGTTCCTACATTCTTGAGATAGAGTATCATTGCCTTGGGATCTGGAAAATCAACTGGGTATGAAACTCTGTGGTTCTATTTTCTTGTCCTCAGACCTTGCTAGATGGTCCATGGTCTTCTAGTGCTGCCTTGGAGAAGTTTGTGCCACCCTGATTTCTCCCCATCATTGTGAACTGGCCAATAGATTCTATTTTTGAATCTCAGTTGTGTCATTCAGATATGTTTTTATGTTGACATAAATTTTTTTTTTTTCTGAAAGGTGCTGCACATTTTTGATCTACAAATTTAAATTTTTTTTTTTTAACTTCAGAATTGTTTTCTGGCATTATTTCTTAGATTATGTTGCTGCCTCATTGATTGCCTGTATATTTGACAGTCTTTGTCTTGAGAACATTATTTTCTTCCTAATCTTTGAAAAAAGTTTTCTAATGAATTCTACCTATTACGCAATGTTCCTTAGACTATTTTCATCATGCTTCTTCTATTTTTGTTTTTGCTGTTTCTAAGGTGGTTCCATCTCTCCTGTTTCTTTTCATTTATTCCATTTCATTCCCATGCCAGACAGCTTGGCTTAATTTTGTGCTATTGTTTTATAAGCCTTTACTTGAATCCATTTGAAAATTTTAAAAAATGTCATGTTGTCTGCAATTTCCTGGTACTCCATAAAACCAGTTTTTCTGATGTCGTCCCTCTTTCTTTGGGCAATTCCTCTTGTGGTATATTTTCTTCACCTGCCTTTGTTTGTGTTCCTTTTTTCTTCCTTTTTGTGGCTCTGAGCATAGTTCCTGTGTTAGTTTCCTCCTAACTCATCTTTAGGTGGATCCAGCCCTTTGTGAACGTGAAGGTCTCTCAGTTGTGTCCAACTCTTTGCTACCCCATGGGCTAGTCCATGGAATTCTCCAGGCCAGAATACTGGAGTGGGCAGCCTTTCCCTTCTCTAGGGATTAGGGAAGCCCATAACTCAGTTGGTAAAGAATCCACCTGTTATTCAGGAGACCCCAGTTCGATTCCTGGGTTGGGAAGATCCACTGGAGAAGGGATAGGCTGCCCACTTCAGTATTCTGGCCTGGAGAATTCCGTGGACTGTATAGTCTATGGGGTCACAAAGAGTCGGACACGACTGAGCACCTTGCACTTTCACAGCCCTCTGTGGGAGGAGAGAGAGGAAGGGGTAGGTAGTGTGGGAAATGCCTTCCATGCTGATTTATTGTCTCAGCGTCTCTGTTCACATCAGTTATTTCTTTTCTGTGGGAGTGCAGCTCAGTATTTGCCATCTCAGTGATCAGTGTGGCCCAGTCATAGCTGCTCATGCAGGTTATCAGTTTGACGTACGTTCATGTAGGTCATCTGAGCGTGTTCACGTATCTTCATCAGTTTCTCCTTTTATCCTGATAGATTTTACAAAACCTGGCAGGTATGTTTCAGATTTTTGTAATTGAAGTTATAAACAGTTTATGGTGTAACTCACATTGAAAAAAGATCCCCCTTCAATTTTTTCATTTTTTGTTTTGTGATTATTGTTTTAGGTTGGTTTTGAGAAAAGGAAGTGAAATATATGTCTACTCCACTATTTTCACTTGGGCATCAAGTGCTTTCTCATCCACTGTCTTTCAGTCCCATTGGAAACCCAGGGAAATGGTGAGGTGGTTTCCTCTTGGAGAGGAGCAGAGAAGTGGGGAACCCAGAGCTTGAGAGGAGAACAAGACTGCAGGGCCATCATAGGCCAGAGTAGGCAACACTCACGTGTATGCTGTCCTACCTCAGGAACAAACACTGACGTGTGACCCCAAACTCTCTCACACATGCTTCTGGCATGTGCAAGGGCTCTGCACTCCTGTGGCAGACATCACTAATCCATCACAGCACTCTTTCTTCCTGAAGCTGAAAGTGAAATGTGTCACTCAGTCATGTCCAACTCTTTGCAACCCCATGGACTGTAGCCCACCAGGCTCCTCTGTCCATGGGATTTCCGAGGCAAGAGTACTGGAATGCTTTGCCATTTCCTTCTCCAGGGGATCTTCCCAATCTAGAGACTGAACCCAGATCTCCTGCATTGCAGGCAGATGTTTTTTTTTTTTTTTTTTTTTTAACCACCTGAGCCATCAGGGAAGCCCTCCTGCACCTGAATTCAGCCCCAAATTCCTTCTCAAGACAACAGATCAGGAAAATAAAACCAACCAACTGGCATGGGCTTGTGAAATGAAATTTGTCTGCCTACCCCATATTTGAGATTTTCCAGGTACACTGAATAGTTGTGGAGTTAGGAAGCCCTGTACTTCCCTTGTGGCTCAACTGATGAAGACTCTGCCTGCAATGCAAGAGACCTGGGTTCAATCCCTGGGTTGGGAAGGTCCCCTGAAGAAGGGACAGGCTACTCACTCCAGTATTCTGGCCTGGAGAATTCCGTGGGCTGTATAGTCCATACGGTCGCAAAGAGTCAGACATGACTGAGTGACTTTCACTTCACTAGGAAGCCCTGCGTTTGAATTCCAGTTCTGTGAATGACTCACAGAGCTGCTGCTGCTGCTAAGTCACTTCAGTCATGTCCAACTCTGTGTGACCCCATAGACGGCAGCCCATCAGGCTCCCCCGTCCCTGGGATTCTCCAGGCAAGAACACTGGAGTGGGTTGCCATTTCCTTCTCCACAGAGCAGACTTCGACAAATATCTTCTCAGCTCTGAATCTCAGCTTTCCTTTGTGTTAAATAAAGATCACTTACTTTGGTTGGAGGATTACATGAGGTTATGGTGGTAAAGCTCCTAACCAAGCAGAAGGTACGTTTAGATGTTCAATAGTACTTTTAGAAAGAAATGAAAAAAATATTGTTTTTCTCCTGATGCAGCTTTAAAATGAGAGAAGAGAGAGAGATTTCATTCCATGTGTGAACTCTAGTATTGAATACAATCGTGAGGTTTGGTCCAGACTCAGCAGGGCAGTTGCTATCATTGATTAGCAATGCCTGCTGTGTGCCTGTGATGAGAAGTTGGGATCTGTGTGCTTGGAAGTAGGAAGTGAAAGAGAGGTTGGGAGGTTCAGGCCCTTCTCCATCACCCATAACCCTCTGTTTCTTATGGACCACGCAGGTTATGAAGAGAAGGCTCTGCTTTTACTGCCGTGGTGTTCCCTGCTACTCTGATGACCATCCGGTAACTTTCATTATCAAAGCTGAGGGGAAATTAAGACTAAGCAATGCAGTGAGAAGGTCACGGGGAGCTGTCAGAAAGTCTATGTTCTAGTTCCAGGTTCCCATAAGCTGGCTGCTTGTACTTGAGCAAGTCTCTGCTTCCTGAGAGCAGGGAGTAGGAGGGAATAGGTCGTGGTAGTGGATGAATGTTATACAACCTGGAAAAAGAAATTGGTCTGCTAAGTTGCTTCAGTCATATCCAACTCTTTGTGACCCCATGGGCTGTAGCCCGCCAGGCTGCTCTGTCCAAGGGGATTCTCCAGGAAAGAATACTGGAGTGGGTTGCCATTTTCTTCTCCAAGAATTCTTCCAGCATTCACAATTAATAAATCTGGGTTTTTCTGTTTTGTATTTGTTAAAATGTAAGCTTCTATATGTATTTTACATTTTAATTGTGGTACATATAACATAGGATTTACCATTTTAATCATTTTAAATTACAAGTAAAGGCATTAAGTATATTCATATCACCACCATCCACTGCCAGAATTTCATCATTCCACACTGAAACTCTGTACCCATTAAACATTAACTCTTCATTCCCCAACCCCTATCCCTAGTACCTGGTCACCACTATTCTAGTTTCTGTCTCTAAGAATTTAACTATTCCAGGTACTTCATATAGGTGGAATCATACAATATTTGTCCTTTTGTGCCTGGTTTATTTTATAGAGCATAATGTCTTCAAGGTTCATTCACATCATAGCAATTTCAGAATTTCACTACTTTTTAAGGCTGAGTTGTATTTCATTGTGTATACACACTGCATTTTGTTTGTCCGTTCATCTGAACCAAGGACACCTGCACTGAGCTCTTTTGTCTTCTGACTCCACTCTATATCCACTTCTATCCAGTACTGTACTAGAGGCTCCAGCCAGGATAATAAGGGGGGAAAAAAAAGGCAACTATATTGGAAAGGGAGGAGTTAAAATATTTTTAATTGCAGATAACATGATTTTGTGTACAGAAAGCCCTAAGTCATCCACCAAGTTTACTAGAACTAATAAAAAACTTAAATCCACTAAAAACCTGTTCAGCTCAGGTCAGTTCAGTCGCTCAGTCATGTCTGACTCTTTGCGACCCCATGAATCACAGCACGCCAGGCCTCCCGGTCCATCACAAACTCCCGGAGTACACTCAAACTCATGTCCATCGAGTCGGTGATGCCATCCAGCCATCTCATTCTCTGTCGTCCCCTTCTCCTCCTGCCCCCAATCCCTCCCAGCATCAGAGTCTCCTCCAGTGAGTCAACTCTTCGCATGAGGTGGCCAAAGTACTGGAGTTTCAGCTTTAGCATCAGTCCTTCCAATGAACACCCAGGACTGGTCTCCTTTAGAATGGACTGGTTGGATCTCCTTGCAGTCCAAGGGACTCTCAAGAGTCTTCTCCAGCACCACAGTTCAAAAGCATCAATTCTTCTGTGCTCAACTTTCTTAGCAGTCCAACTCTCACACCCATACATGACCACTGGAAAAACCATAGCCTTGACTAGATGGACCTTGATTGGCAAAGTAATGTCTCTGCTTTTTAATATGCTATCTAGGTTGGTCATAACTTTCCTTCCAAGGAGTAAGTGTCTTAATTACATGGCTGCAATCAGCATGTGCAGTTATTTTGGAGCCCAAAAAAATAAAGTCTGACACTTTTTCCCCATCTATTTCCCATGAAGTGATGGGACCAGATGCCATGATCTTAGTTTTCTGAATGTTGAGCTTTAAGCCAACTTTTTCACTCTCCTCTTTCACTTTCATCAAGAGGCTTTTTAGTTCCTCTTCACTTTCTGCCATGAAGACTGAATTCAGCAATGCTATAGGATTCAAGATTAATATACAAAAACAATTACATTTCTATACACTGGCTTCCCAGGTGGCTCAACTGGTAAAGAATCTGCCTGCAATGCAGGAGACCTAGATTCAACCCCTGGGTTGGGAAGACACCCTGGAGTAAGGAACGGCTACCCACTCTAGTATTCTGGCCTGGAGAATTCCACGGACTATTCCATGGGATTGCAAAGGGTCGGACCTGACTGAGTAACTTTCACTCACACTGGCAATGAACAGACCAAAAATGAAATAAAACATTTATAATAGTGTCAAATAAATAAATTACTAAGGAATAGATTTAACCAAAAAAGTGCAAAAACTATATTCTGAAAACTTTTGTTGCTGTTATTTAGTCACTAACTCCTGTCTGACTCTTTTGTGACCCCATGAGTTGTAGCCCACCAGGTTCTTCTGTCCGTGGGATTTCCCAGGCAAGAATGCTGAACTAGGTAGCCATTTCCTTCTCCAGGGGATCTTCGAGACCCAGGGATCAAACACATGTCTCCTGCATTGCAGGTGGATTCTTTAATTAAAGATGATGTAAATAAAGGGACAAATATTCCATGTTCATGGATTGGAAGACCCAGTATTGTTAAGATGGCAATACTCCCAAAATTGACCTACAGAATCCAATACAATCCTTATTAACATCTCAGATAATTTGGTTTAGAAGTTGACAAACTGACCCTGAAATACAGGTAGCATTGCAAGTGACCCTGAACAGCCAGAACAATTTTGGAAAAGAGAAACAAAGTAGGTTAATTCACATTTTTTTACTTCAAAACTTACTAGAATGCAGTAGTAATAAAGACAACATGCAACTAGTATACAGACAGACATATAATCAATGAAATATAATTGAGAGTTCAAAAATGAACCCATAGTTCTGTGGTCAATTGATTTGCAACAAAAGTGCCAGAGAAGTCAGTGGAAAAAAACAGTCTTTTCAAAAAATGGTACTGCAACAACTGGATTGCTACATGCAAAAAATTAAGTTGTACTTTCCCTTAAATTATATGCAGAAAGAACTCAAAATTGTTCAGACATAAATGTAAGACTAGAATCTCCAAAACTCTTAGAAGAAACCATGGGGATATAACTGCATGGTCTTGGTTTGGCAACAATACCTAAAGCCCAAGTAAGCAAAAAAAAAAAAAAAAAAAGAATGGTAAATGGACTTCAACAAAAGTTTTAAAAACTTTTGTTCTTCAAAGACCACTATCAAGAAAGTGAAAAGGCAAGCCAAAGATTGGGGGGAAAATGTATTTGAAACTCCCATAGACTATGTTTTAAAAACTCCTACAACTCAGCAACCAAGAGACAAATAATACAATTAAAGTGGACAGATTATTTAAACGTATATTTTTCAAGAGATGATGTATGAATGGTGAATAAACACAGTAAAAGATGCTTCATATCATTAGTTATCAAGGGAATACAAGTCAAAACCACTTCATATCCACTGGAATAAAGGAAAAATTGGAACCCTTACACACTGCTGGTGGGAATGTAGAAAGTGTAGTCATTTGGAAAACAGTCTGGCATTTACTCAAAATGTTAAACATAGAGTTATCATGTGGTGGTAGTGATTTAGCCACCAAGTTGTGTCAGACTCCTGTGACCCCATGGACTATAGCCCACCAGGCTTCTCTGTCCATGGGATTTCCCAGGCAAAAATATTGGAGTGGGTTGCTAATTTCTTCTCTAGGAGATCTTCCCAACTGAGGGATTGAATCCAGGTCTCCTGCATTGCAGGTAGTCTCCTGCATTGCAGGCAGATTCTTTACCAATTGAGCCATCAGGGAAGCCCAGATTTATCATATGACCTACCAATTCTATTCCTCAGTATATACCCAAGAGAAATAAGGGCATATGTTCACACAAAACTTGTACAAAATATTTACAACAGTATTATTCATAATAGCCAAAAAGTTGAAAAATAAAAACCCCCAAATATCCATCAATTGATAAATGGATAAACCAAATGTAGTTTATCCAAAGAACAGGATATTATTGGATCATAAAAAATAATAAATACTAATATATGTTATCACATGGGCTTTCCTCATAGCTCAGTTGGTAAAGAATCTGCCTGCAATGCAGGAGACCCCAGTTCAATTCCTGGGTTGGGAAGATCCACTGGGCCAAGAGAAGGGATAGGCTACCCACTCCAGTATTCTTGGGCCTCCATGGTGACTCAGCTGGTAAAAAATCTGCTTGCAATACAGGAGACCTGGGTTTGATTCTTGGGTTGGGAAGATCTCCTGGAGAAGGGAAAGGTTACCCACTCCAGTATTTGGGCCTGGGGTCACAAAGAGTCGGACATGACTGAGCAACTTTCACATGTTACAACACAAATGCACTTTGAAAATATGCTAACTGAAAGAAGACAGTCACAAAAGACTGCGATTCTATTAAATAAAATGACCAGAAGATTAAAATCTATAGCGGTTGCTTAAGGCTTAATTGACTATGCCAAACCCTTTGACTGTGTGGATCACAACAAACTGTGGAAAATTCTTAAATAGATGGGACTACCAGACAACCTGACCTGCCTCTTGAGAAATCTGCATGCAAGTCAGGAAGCAACAGTTAGAACTGGACATGGAACAACAGACTGGTTCCAAATAGGAAAAGGAGTACATCAAGGCTGTATATTGTCACGCTACTTATTTAACTTCTATGCTGAGTACATCATGAGAAATGCTGGGCTGGATGAAGCACAGGCTGGAATCAAGAATGCCGGGAGAAATATCAGTAACCTCAGATATGCAGATGACACCACCCTTATGGCAGAAAGTGAAGAGGAACTAAAGAGCTTCTTGATGAAAATGAAAGAGGAGAGTGAAAAAGTTGGCTTAAAGCTTAACATTCAGAAAACTAAGATCATGGCATCTGGTCCCATCATTTCATGGCAAATAGATGGGTAAACAGTGGCAGACTTTATTTTTGGGGGCTCCAAAATCACTGCAGATGGTGACTGCAGCCATGAAATTAAAAGATGCTTACTCCTTGGAAGGAAAGTTATAAGCAACCTAGATGGCATATTGAAAAGCAGAGACATTACTCTGTCAAAAAAGGTCCATCTAGTCAAGGCTATGGTTTTTCCAGTAGCCATGTATGGATGTGAGAGTTGGACTATAAAGAAAGCTGAGCACCGAAGAATTTATGTTTTTGGACTGTTGTGTTGGAGAAGACTCTTGAGATTCCCTTGGACTCCATCCTAAAGGAGATCAGTCCTGAGTGTTCATTGGAAGGACTGATGATGAAGCTGAAACTCCAATACTTTGGCCACCTGATGCAAAGAACTGACTCATTTGAAAAGACCCTGATGTTGGGAAAGATTGAGGGCAGGAGGAGAAGGGGATGACAGCGGGTAAGATGGTTGGATGGCATCATTGACTCAATGAACATGAGTTTGATTAAGCTCTGGGAGTTGGTGATGGACAAGGAAGCCTGGGGTACTGCAATCCATGGGGTCACAATGAGTCAGACATGACTGAGTGGCTGAACTGAACCGTACTGAAATTATTGGGCAGAGACTTCAGTGACCACATATAATAGGAGATACAGACTTTATTGAATTAGTGTAGTAAATTCACTAAGCAAGGAAGCAGCAGCAGGAATATTAATAAAAACAACAACAATAACAAAACTAATGACAACATCAAACTCAAAGGAGGGCAGGGGGAATCTAATTTGTTAAGTTGTCCTATCAGATATTTCAAATGTCTAATGTTTTACAAAAACATTACAAGACTTGCAGAAAACAGAAATGTATGGCCCATACACAGGGGAGAAGAAAAGCAGTCAGAAAACTACTGTTTTACTCTTTAACTACTGTTCTTGAGGGAGTAGTAGTTAGTCTTAATATACAAAGACTTTAAATTAGCTCTTATAAACATGACTAAAGGCAATCAGGACTGAAAAAGTAAAGGAGAGTACACGCAGATTATGTCTCACCAAATAGTGAATAGCAATGGAGAAGAAACATTCAAAAAGAATCAAGCGAAAAACTGAATTTGAAAACTATAATAACTATTGAAATAAAAAAATTCAGTAATGACAAAAAAGATACGGCAGAAAAAAATCAATGAAATTTAAGATAGATCAATTGGGGTTGTCTAGTCAAAGGAACAGCTAGAAAAGAGAATGAAGAAAAAAGCATCAGAGACTTACAGAACACTATCAAGTATATCAACATATACATGATGGACCTCTAGAAGGAGAGGAAAGAGAAAGGGCATAAAGAACATTTGAAGAAGCAATGTCTGAAAATTTTCCAAACCTGATAGAAAACATTAATCTACACATTCAGGAAGCACAACAAACTCCAAGTAAGGCAAATTCAAAAAGATACACACAAGACACTCACACAAGACACACAATAGCCAAATTACCAAAAAGCCAAAGACAAAGAGTATCTTGAAAGCATCAAGAGAAAAGCGACTCATTACAGCTGAGGAAATACCAGTAATATTAACAGCTGACTCCTCATCAGCAGCCATGGAAACCCAAAGGCAGTGGCATGACATATTCAAAGGGAAGGGCTCAAAAAAAAAACTGTCAACCAAGAAATTTATATGGATGCAAAATATTCTTCAAAACTGAAGGAGCAATTAAGATATTATCAGATCAGATATGCAAAAGAAAAAAACAAACCCAAACTGAATATCTATTACTAGTAGAGCTGCCCTACAAGGAATGCTGAAAACAGGCTTCAGGTTGAGATGAAAAGACATTGGATGACAGCTTTAACCCAAATGAAGAAATTAAGGGCACTGTCAAGGTATCTAAACAGGTAAATAGTAGAAAGCAGCATAAATGCAATTTTTGTAATCATTTTCTTCTCATATCTGACTCAAAAGACAACTGCACAAGGGAATTATAAATCTGTGCTGATGAACTTAGAACATATAAAAGTAATTTGCATAACAATAATAGCACAGGGAGGGGGAGGTAACAGAACTTTATTGGAACAAAAATTTTTTATACTTTTGAAATTAAATTGGCATTATTTTGAACAATGCTGCTGCGCTGCTGCATCACTTCAGTCGTGTCCGACTCTGTGTGACCCCATAGATGGCAGCCAGCCAGGCTCCGCCGTCCCCAGGATTCTCCAGGCAAGAACACTGGAGTGGGTTGCCATTTCCTTCTCCAATTTTGGAACAATAGATTGTTTTAAATTAACATTAATGGTAATCCTTGGGGCAACCACTTAGAAAATAATTTTAAAATATAGTAAAGGAGACAATTAGGAAAACAACAGGAAAATTAGAGATACCAAGGGAAAATTTTATGCAAAGATGGGCTCAATAAAGGACAGAAATGGTAGAGAACTAACAGAAGCAGAAGATATTAAAAAGAGGTGGCAAGAATACACAGAAGAACAGTACAAAAAAGACCTTCATGACCCAGATAATCACAATGGTGTGATAACTCACCTAGAGCCAGACATCCTGAAATGTGAAGTCAAGTGGGCTTTAGGAAGCATCACTGCAAACAAAGCTAGTGGAGGTGATGGAATTCCAGTGGAGCTATTTCAAATCCTGAAAGATGATGCTGTGAAAGTGCTGCACTCAATATGCCAGCAAACTTGGAAAACTCAGCAGTGGCCTCAGGACTGGAAAAGGTCAGTTTTCATTCCAATCCCAAAGAAAGGCAATGCCAAAGAATGCTCAAACTACCACACAATCGTACTCATCTCACACACTAGTATAGTAATGCTTAAAATTCTCCAAGCCAGGCTTCAGCAATACGTGAACTGTAAACTTCCAGATGGTCATGCTGGATTTAGAAAAGGCAGAGGAACCAGAGATCAATTTGCCAACATCCGCTGGATCATGGAGAAAGCAAGAGAGTTCCAGAAAAACATCTATTTCTGCTTCATTGACTATGCCAAAGCCTTTGACTGTGTAGATCACAATAAACTGGAAAATTCTGAAAGAGATGGGAATACCAGGCCACCTGACCTGCCTCTTGGGAAATCTGTATGCAGGTCAGGAAGCAACAGTTAGAACTGGACATGGAACAACAGACTGGTTCCAAATAGGAAAAGGAGTACATCAAGGCTGTATATTGTCACCCTGCTTATTTAACTTCTATGCAGAGTACATCATGAGAAACACTGGGCTGGATGAAGCACAAGCTGGAATCAAGATTGCCAGGAGAAATATCAATAACCTCAGATATGCAGATGATACCACCTTTATGGCTGAAAGTGAAGAAGAACTAAAGAGCCTCTTGATGAACGTGAAAGAGGAGAGTGAAAAAGTTGGCTTAAAGCTCAACATTCAGAAAATTAAGATCATGGCATCTGGTCCCATCACTTCATGGAAAATAGATGAGGAAACAGTGGAAACAGTGGCTGACTTTATTTTTCTGGGCTCCAAAATCACTGCAGATGGTGACTGCAGCCAGGTAATTAAAAGACGCTTACTCCTTGGAAGAAAAGTTGTGACCAACCTAGACAGCATATTAAAAAGCAGAGACATTACTTTGCCAACCAAGATCCATCTAGTCAAGGCTATGGTTTTTCCAGTGGTCATGTATGGATGTGAGAGTTGGACCATAAAGAAAGCTGAGCGCAGAAGAATTGATGCTTTTGTACTCTGGTGTTGGAGAAGACTTTTGAGAGTCCCTAGGACTGCAAGGAGATCCAACCAGTCCATCCTAAAGGAGATCAGTCGTGGGTGTTCATTAGAAGGACTGATGTTGAAGCTGAAACTCCAATATTTTGGCCACCTGATGCGAAGAGCTGACTCATCGGAAAAGACCCTGATGCTGGGAGGGATTGGGGACATGAGAAGAAGAGGATGACAGAGAATGAGATGGTTGGATGGCATCACCAACTCAATGGACATGGGTTTGGGTGGACTCTGGGTATTGGTGATGGACAGGGAGGCCTGGCATACTGCGGTTCATGGGGTTGCAAAGAGTCAGACATAACCGAGCGACTGAACTGAACTGAAGGAAATTAAAATGACATCACTGGCAGAGCTAGGAGTTGATCGTGGGGCAGGCAGTATGACTCTTATCCTGCCTGCTTTACTACAAGCTGTCTCTGCAGTCACCATCCCTTCATGCTCACACGGATCCCCTGAGGTGGGCAGCATGGGTTCAAGGATATTGGTTAAATATATGGGGAACCTGAGACAAAAAACTGACTCATCTGAGGTACAGTGGCTTGTCTGTGCCAGGGCTTTTGGTCTAGAATATAGGGCTTTAGATCTTTAGTTTTAAAACGTGTGAAATAAATTCATAGCTGCTTTAATGGCACAGTTCATCCCTGACGCTAATTCTTTATGGGGCCTAAGAATTACCTGGTTAGGAGCAGAGCTGTCTGTTCAAAATGCTGATCCCAGTCCCCAGTGATTCTGACTCAGTAGCAGTGATTCTGACTCAGTAAGTATCAGATAAGGCTAGAGAATCTGTAATTCAAACAGGTACCCTCACTTACGCCTGGTCTCCTCTTCCCAGCCCAAGGTGATCCTGATGCAAGTTTGCATGCAGAGCAAACCAGGAGAAGTCCTGGTTTTAGGAATTTCCAGGCCTTGTTCTAAGAACTTGTTCTAAGGACTTCACATTCATTTTCACCTAGCTTTTCAGAGCATAGATTCTGGATCCAGCGTAACTGCATTGCAACCCAGACTTCAGCACTTTGGGTTAAAGCATTCAGAATAGTCTCCGGCCCAAAATACATATTTTATAATATTAGCTCTGTTTGTTATTATTTTCTTATAATAGTCAAAACAATCTTAAAACCTAGCTATCCTCAGTCCCATTTCAATTCAGTTCAGTTCAGTTGCTCAGTCGTGTCCGACTCTTTGCAACCCTATGGACGGCAACACGCCAGGCCTCCCTGTTCATCGCCAACTCCCGGAGTTTACTCAAACTCATGTCCATTGAGTCAGTGATGCCATCCAACCATCTCATACTCTGTTGTCCCCTTTTCCTCCCACCTTCAATCTTTCCCAGCATCAGGGTCTTTTCCATTGAGTCAGTCGCATCAGGTGGCCAAAGTATTGGAGTTTCAGCTTCAACATCAGTCCTTCCAATGAATATTCAGGATTGATTTCCTTTAGGATAGACTGGTTGGATCCCCTTACAGTCCAAGGGACTCTCAAGAGTCTTCTCCAACACCACAGTTCAAAAGCATCAATTCTTTGGTGCTCAGCTTTCTTTATAGTCCAACTCTTATATCCATACATGACCACTGGAAAAACCATAGCCATGACTAGATACACCTTTGTTGGCAAAGTAATGTCTCTGCTTTTTAATATGCTGTCTAGGTTGGTCACAACTTTTCTTCCAAGGAGTAAGCATCTTTTAATTTCATGGCTGCAGTCACCATCCACAGTGATTTTGGAGACCAAGAAAATAAATTCTCTCACTGTTTCCATTGTCTTCCCATTTCACAGGTGAACAAAGGTGGGTACAGAGAGGTAATTTGTTTAAGGACACACAGCTAGTGAGCAGCAGAGCTGGGGCTCAAACTACACTCCATGTGACCCTAATGTCAGTGGTCCTGACTGCTAGGCTACCCTGAACTAGTGGCATATGCTCTAGACCCTGCCTGTCACACTAGCACCTGCATGATAGGGTCACACAGGGCTGCCAGGAGAGGCCGCCTCAGGTGTTGGGCTTAGCTCCTGCCCCTTAAAGATGGAAGTAGAGCTTCTGGGGGCTGGGGGAAGGTATAGAGAAGGGGAGGATCCCTGACCTGTTCATCCCTTCTGACCCATCTCATATCATTGTTAAGACTTAGACAATCCTCACCAGAAGACAAGTGTCCTCCAAGGGGACTCTAGGTTCAATTTGCTGGTCCTCACCCTGAGAGATTTCAACTTGGCATCTCGCTTGTTGGATGAAGAGCTGAGAAGGTGACAGAGCAGCTTCAGGATGACAGACTGGGCTTCAATCCCAGCTTTCGTGTACTGGAGACCTGAGGCAGCCTCAGGTTCCTCATCTATTGTGCTGTGCTTCAGTCACTCAGTCCTGTCTGGCTCTTTGCGACCCCATAGACTATAGCCACCAGGCTCCTCTGTCCATGGGATTCTCCAGGGAAGAAAACTGGAGTGGGTTGCCATGCCCTCTTCCAGGAGATCTTCCCAACCTAAGGATTGAACCTAGGTCTCCTGAATTACAGGCGAATTCTTTACCGTCTGAGCCACCAGGGAAACCCCCTCATCTGTTAAATGAGTATAGCCCACTTCAGTTAGCTGTCACAGCAGAATGCTAGATGCTGAGTATTCAGCAGAGCAGCTGGCACACAGAGCACCGACTTTATAGAAGTTAGCACCTGGTGATAGCATCATTCTCAACACACAGGCAGAGTCATGTTGGTTCTCCCTGGTGTGGTTTCTTCCTGGCTTTTGCACTGAAAAGACATCTGGAGCCTAGAGTTACCCTAGTTATTTGTGTCCCAAAAGCCTGTCCTCTGGAAGCATGTTAAGGTTCAAGGACAGATGTGAGAGACAGGCCAGGGCTAGGTCTCAACTTGGAGTCCTTGGAGGCTTCTCAAGCCACCTGGACCCCCTGCGCCTCATCCAAGCCCAGCTCCCTCCTGGCTTGCAGCAGGTCCACCTGCTCTGATGGGGCCAGGCCCTGACTATAAGTTTCCCTTGCTGATGTGTGACTTCAGGAACATTTGTCAAATGCCACAGGAGAAGAAAATGCTGAAAACTACTGAGAGGTAGCAGGCTTTCTCAGAATGGGGGAAACTGGCAATTCTGAGTGGGATGGTGTCAGCCTGAGGCTGAAATCTCTGTCTTTTGCCATGTCATTGTGTGTGGCCTCAGGCAACTTCATTCTCCACTCCAAGAAGCCTGGATTCCTCATTTGTCAGCTGGGGTGTTGCCATCTACTCACAGAGTTGTTGAGATTATCATGGAAGAGGGATCTGGGGCAGGAGTAGAGCTGTGAGGCTATTTACAGCAAAGATGAGCATTAATTAAGTGCTAGATGAAACACTGTCCAGGCATTGTCTCATTCCATCTGGACAACAATCCACTGGAGTAGGCACCATCACGACTTCCTCTACCAGACGAAGCAACAAGCTCAGAGAGTTTGAGTATCTTAACTGAAGTCACACAGCTGGTCGAAGGAGAAGCTGGCCTTGAATCTGGAGCAATGGAAGCCCACCCAGGACCCTCGCCCCGAGCCTCTGCCCTCACAGCAGGGCCTGTCAGGGAGTGCAGCATTCTGCTTTTCTCCACACAGCCTATGAATCCCCACTCTAAGACCCTCCCTATCCTTCCCCTGCCATGCCTCAAAGCAGCAATCTGCATGGGGGTCTAGTGGGTGCTGGCCCATCTATAAGTATAGAAGTGAGTTTTGCACCACGTGGGGCTGGGCCAGAGGCAGCTGGAGGACTCCATGACCTTGAGAAGGGGAGTCACTGAACCTCTAAATGCAGGCAGCATGAGTTGTTGAAAGTGATAAGTTAGAAGCTGGAGCTTTACCACTGCAGGGCTTGGTGAGCCTTTGCCCAAGATTCTCTGTTGTTCCTTCACTGACCCTCCCCAGTCAGCGACAGGGAAGCTCAGAGATTTAGTGTTTTTAATAATGAAGCGAGTGGCCAGTATAAGAGAAACTTTCAGTTGGGTCATCCTCCCAGAGGCTGGAGACAGCTCTGGCTGAGTCCAGGGAAGTCAGAGGTCAGCTCCTCACCTTGTTTTATATCCTTGGCGGGGGTGGGGTGGTATCATCAACCCCAGCACTGGTCACCACAGAATCCACAAACAGGAGCAGGCCTCCTTCCTCTTGCCTGGCCAGTGCCCCTGGGACCTTCCTAACTTCCTTCATGGGCAACCTCTGGAGTGAAACGTTTTCAAATCAGAGGGCTATGAGATGCCTGTCCTCTCCAGCTGACCTGCTTTCCTCTGTCTACACCCTCCATCCTGCTAGGCTGGGAAATCACCTATATCCTAGCATCGTGTGTGAGGGCAGTCCTTATTTAAATTCAAGACTCATACCAGTTTTAGCCGACTTTGCCGCTGAGCAGTGGAGATACAGAATACACGTGTGGCTGGGAGAGCACTGTTGGACCTTGCACTGTAGACTCTTCTCCTCTTCGGGGATAAGAGGGACTGCCTCCAGCTCCAGTACCCCAAACCACATCCCCAGAGGGTGTACTTGTCTGGCAGTTTTCAGTGTCAGGGCATGTTAAGACTAGAAGCAGTGTTCAAAAATGTTCTAAACACACCCATTATGGCCAGTTTTCTTTTTGCCACTGTTATGTAATTCTGCCAGGGGAATAGGATTGGAAAACCAGCGCTGACTTAATTCGCCAGAATGCAGTAGACAAATAAGATAGGAACTCAGAGTAACGAAGCTCCAGGAGGACATGGTTCACATCCTCTGAAACCTGGGGCTCCTTCCATCATGATAGCCTTCCCTGTGTTTGGAGCTGATTTCTTTTCTGTTGCTGGAGTCAGGCTGGATCCTCTAGGTGGGTAGCAGACAGGACAGGCTTGGACTGGTTCACAAGAGTCCACTGAGAACTGAATGTTAAATAGTCAGGAATTTTGTGAGCTGTTGTTAAACCACCAGTAACTTGAAATTGCTCATGGTGGGAATATTTGCACCACAGAAATAAGCAGGTCAGGGCTTTCTTTTCCTTCCTTTTCTTTTTTGGTTTTTGTGTAGGAGTTGTGGAGCTAGGCCTCCTCTCTATTATGGTCTTTGTGAATGGGCAAATAAGATTAAGAGGAAGAAGAGGCAAAACTCTTGTCTTGCTGGTTCCTACAGAACCCCACTGTTGGTGGTGGGGGGAGACCTGAAAAATGTATTTATGAGTGAGCATTTCACCAAAAGCACCTCTGGACATGGAACAGGGTCTCTCAGAAGAGGGTTCACAGGTTTGCTGAATGAGTTTACCACTGAGCTGGCAACAAGCAGCCCAGCGAGGCTAGAGGCAGAACACGTGGGGCTCAGGGGCCACTCTGCGGGAGAAAGGCATCAGTGGTGTACACAGGTATATACATCCATGTACACACGAAGGTCTGTTGTCAGTGCACAAGGTATATGTGTTTATTATGGAAACAAAGGCTGTGTTTGTAGTGTCCACAGGGGATCCTCTTTTGTCCATAGATGATCCTCACAGGAGCATCTATGCAACCCCCAGTGATGTGATTAAGAGTACTTGAAGGTGTTCCAAATTAGTTCCACAGGGAAAGAGCTTGGAAGTCCTGAATCGATCCCAACAATAAGTTGAAAACTGAACAGACTGAAAAATCAGTGATTTTCCTTAAGAGAGAGGAGGACCCAGGGGAAACAAGTGTTTGCTACCCTGTGATTAGATAGGGTAGCTACCTCTCTAAGCCAAAATTAGAGAGACATGTAAACACAGGGAGTATGGCTTATCAGAGCAGAGACTCACAGGTGGACACTACATTATAACCAGTGCCAGATTAAGAAGCCCTGAGCCATAATTGAAGAATTACTGGAAGTTTAGTGTTGATAAATCTGAGTTTAAAAATATAGAGGGCCCAGTCATATGGCATCCCTGCTATTTTCTAAGATTTACCTTCAGGAGCTTGATTAGGTTCCCACAGTAAATATTGCAGAAAAATCCCCTCTTTCTTCCAGTGAGGAGAAAGGAAAAGGAATTATACTGAAATATCCAGAGCACTCTATCTATTCTACATAACAAGGTTTTCCCTCTGGGGAAACTAGTTAACAGGTCTCTAACCTTCTAGTGTATTACCAGAGACTAACTGACCTGGGAAAGGGAAATTCAGTCTAGCCATCCTGTCCCACTTAAGAGGGGAGAAAAAATACCTAGAAACACTTGTGAAGTTGATAGTCCAGAGGCATAGGCTTACTAAAAGACTGATATCTAATCACAAGTCTATAGAACCTTCTCTTCCCCATAATGCTCACATCCCACAATTGCATTAGTAAAGGCCTATCATTGGTAGTTTCTTTTATCCATACATCATGACTGACCACCAAGAAAAACTTACAAGGTATACTAAAAGGCAAAAAAAAAAAAAAAAAAATAAGAAGAAGAAGAAAGAAAGAAAAGAAATCCTACAATGTGAAGAGACAGAGAAAGTATCAAAAACATGCATGGCAAATTTGTTGAAATTATCAAACTGGGAATTGAATTATGATTAACATGTTAAGGGATCCAAAGGATAAAGTAGACAGCATACAACCACACAGGACAATGTAAGCAGAGAGTTGGAAATCCTAAGAAAGAAGCAAACAGAAATGCCAGAGATAGAAAACAGTGAACCAAAATGAAGAATGCCTTTGATGGACTCATCCGTAGGTGGACACAGATTGAGAAAGAATCTCTGAGCTGGATGATCTATCAACAGAATCCTCAAAAAACAAAAAGGAAGGAGAACAATGACTCAAAAAAAATAAAATAGAAGAGCGATCCAAGGACTGAGAGGCAGTTACAGAACGTGTGCCATAAACATGATGGGAACATCAGAAGAAGGGGGAGAGAAAGGAAGAGGGAATATTTGAGATATTGCGACTAAGGGTTTCTCTAAATCAAAGTCAGACACCAAACTGCAAACATAGGAAGCTCACAGAACACCATGTATTGAATGTAAAAGCCAAAACAAACAAACAAACAAACTACACCTCTACATGTCATATTCAAATTATGGGAAATGAAAGATAAACAAAAATTCTTGAAAGGAACCAGAGGGAAGAAAAATCACTTTACCTATGGAGGAACCAAGGCAAGAATTACATACAACTTCTCAGAAACCAGGCAAGCAAGAAGAGAGCAGAGCCAAATAGAAAGTGTTGAGGGGGAAAAAAAAAGCACCAACCTAGAATTCTATACCTCGAAAAAGAAATACAGAATTTTTCAGATGAACAAAAATTGAAGGAATGTGTTGTCACTGGACTTGCCTTGCAAGAAGTGTTAAAAAGAAGTTCTTTAGAAAGAGGGAAAATAATAGAGGTCAGAAATTGACCTACATAAAGAAAGGAAAAGCATCAAGGAATAAGTGAAGGCAAGATAAAAACTTTTATTATTCCCATTTTCATTGATCTAACAGATAAGAGTTTGTCCAAAATAATAATAGCAAGAAAGTATTAGATTATATATGTTTATGTATATATCTCATGTGTACACTCCTCCTTCAGTATCCGAGGGCGATTTGTTTCGGGACACACAGTTCAGTTCAGTTCACTTCAGTCGCTCAGTGTGTCCAACTCTTTACAACCCCATGAATCACAGCACACCAGGCCTCCCTGTCCATCACCAACTCCCGGAGTTCAACTCATGTCCATCGAGTCAGTGATGCCATCCAGCCATCTCATTCTCTGTCGTCCCCTTCTCCTCCCACCCCCAATCCCTCCCAGCATCAGAGTCTTTTCCAGTGAGACAACTTGTCGCTTGAGGTGGCCAAAGTATTGCAGTTTCAGCTTTAGCATCAGTCTTTCCAATGAACACCCAGGACTGATCTCCTTTAGAATGGACTGGTTGGATCTCCTTGCAGTCCAAGGGACTCTCAAGAGTCTTCTCCAATACCACAGTTCAAAAGCATCAATTCTTCAGCACTCAGCTTTCTTCACAGTCCAATTCTCACATCCATACATGACCACTGGAAAAACCATAGCCTTGACTAGATTGACCTTTGTTGGCAAAGTAATGTCTCTACTTCTTAATATACTGTCAAGGTTGGTTATAACTTTCCTTCCAAGGAGTAAGCGTCTTTTAATTTCATGGCTGCTATCACCATCTGCAGTGATTTTGGAGCCCCCAAAAATAAAGTCTGACACTGTTTCCACTGTTTCCCCGTCTATTTCCCATGAAGTGATGGGGCCAGATGCCATGATCTCAGTTTTCTGAATTTTGAGCTTTAAGCCAACTTTCTCACTCTCCTCTTTCACTTTCATCAAGAGGCTTTTTAGTTCCTCTTCACTTTCTGCCATAAGGGTGGTGTCATCTGCATATCTGAGGTTATTGATATTTCTCCCAGCAATCTTGATTCCACCTTGTGCTTCTTCCAGCCCAGCGTTTTTCATGATGTACTCTGCATAGAAGTTAAATAAGTAGGGTGACAATATATAACCTTGATGTACTCCTTTTCCTATTTGGAACCAGTCTGTTGTTCCATGTCCAGTTCTAACTGTTGCTTCCTGATCTGCATACAGATTCCTCAGGAGGCAGGTCAGGTGGTCTGGTATTCCCATCTCTTTCAGAATTTTCCACAGTTTATTGTGATCCACACAGTTAAAGGCTTTGGCATACTAGCAAAGTAATGCTCAAAATTCTCCAAGCCAGGCTTCAATAGTACATGAACCATGATGATCAAGCCGGATTTAGAAAAGACAGAGGAACCAGAGATCAAATTGCCAACATTCGTTGGATCATCTAAAAAGCAAGAGAGTTCCAGAAAAACATCTACTTCTGCTTTATTGACTATGCCAAAAACATATACTTCTGCTTTATTGACTATGCCAAAGCCTTTGCCTGTGTGGATCACAACAAACTGTGGAAAATTCTGAAAGAGATGGGAATACAAGACCACCTGACCTGTGTCCTGAGAAATCTGTATGCAGGTCAAGAAACAACAGCTACATCTGGACGTGGAAAAACAGCCTGGTTCCAAATCTGGAAAGAATTATGTCAAGGCTGAATATTGTCACTCTGGTTATTTAACTGACATGCAGAGTACATCCTGAGAAATGCTGGGCTGGAGGAAGCACAAGCTGGAATCAAAATTGTTGGGAGAAATATCAATAACCTTAGATAGGCAGATGACACCACCCTTATGGCAGAAAGCTAAAAGATCTAAAGAGCCTCTTGATGAAAGTGAAAGAGAAGAGTGAAAAGTTGGCTTAAAACTCAACATTCAGAAAACTAAGATAATGGCATCCAGTTACATCACTTCATGGCAAATAGATGGGGAAACAGTGGAAACAGTGGCAGACTTTATTTTTCTGGGCTCCAAAGTCACTTCAAATGGTGACTGCAGCTAAGGAATTAAAAGATGCTTGCTTCTTGAAAGAAAAGCTATGACCAACCTAGACAGCCTATTAAAAAGCAGAGACATTACTTTGCCAACACAGGTCCATCTTGTCAAAGGTACGGTTTTTCCAGTAGTCATGCATGGATGTGAGAGTTGGACTATAAAGAAAGCTAACTGCCAAAGAATTGATGCTTTTGAACTGTGGTGTTGGAGAAGACTCTTGAGAGTCCCTTGGACTGCAAGGAGATCCAACCTGTCCATCCTAAAGGAGATCAGTCTTGGGTGTTCATTGGAAGGACTGATGGTGAAGCTGAAACCCCAATACTTTGGCCACCTGATGTGAAGAACTGACTCAATGGAAAAGACCCTGATGCTGGGCAAGATTGAAGGCGGGAGGAGAAAGGACTACAGGGGATGAGATGGTTGGATGGCATCACCAACTCTATGGACATTAGTCTGAGGAAGCTCTGGGAGTTGGTGATGGACAGGGAGGCCTGGCATGCTACAGTCCATGGGGTCACAAAGAGTTGGACATATCTGAGTGACTGAACTGAACTGAATGGTATTTATTGAAAAAATCCACATATAAGTGGACCTGCATGGTTCAAATAAACCTGTGTTTTTCAAGGGTCAACTGTACATACATGTAAATATATCTGTTTATGCATGCTTGTGTGTAAGTGGAATGAATTACAGCACTAATTCAAGGAACAAGAGGATGGAATTGGGGTTATTTTATTATTATAGGTACTCACACTATCCAAGGAGTGATACAGTGTTATTTAAAAGTAGGCATGGACTATCTGTAAATATAAGTGTAAACTCTAGGGAAGCCATTTTCAAAAGTACAAAGAGAAGTATAGCTGATAAGTAAAAAAAAGGAAGTGGAATTACATAAAATGTTCAATTAAAAGCACAAACATAATGAGATGGATGAAACTGGAGCCTATTATACAGAGTGAAGTAAGCCAGAAAGAAAAACACCAATACAGTATACTAACACATATATATGGAATTTAGAAAGATGCAAATGATAACCCTGTATACGAGACAGCAAAAGAGACACAGATTTATAGAACAGTCTTTGGGACTCTATGGGAGAGGGTGAGGGTGGGATGATTTGGGAGAATGGCATTGAAACACGTATGTTGTCATATGTGAAACGAATCACTAGTTCAGGGTCAATGCATGTTATAGGATGCTCGGGGCTGGCATGCGGGGATGACCCAGAGGGAGGATAAAGGGAGGAAGGAGGTGGGAGAGGGGTTCAGGAGGGGGAACTTATGTAAACCCGGGGCGAATTCATATCAATGTATGGCAAAACCAACCAATATAATATTGTAAAATAATTTGCAAAAAAAAAAAAAAAGCACAAACAGCAGAAATAGTCCTTACTGATTTTTTTCAACTATATGACATTCTAGAATAGACAATACTGTTGCAGGAAAGGGGACCCGTTCCAGGGCCCGAAACTGGGCTCTTGTCTAATACTCAGAAAAGAATTGTCTGAGGAGACAAATGCTGACAAAGCAAGATATTTTATTGGGAAGGGCACCCAGGTGGAGAGCAGTATGGTAAGGGAACCCAGGAGAACAGCTCTGCCGCGTGGCTCGCAGTCTCGGGTTTTATGGTGATGGGATTAGTTTTTGGGTGGTATTTGGCCAATCATTCTAATTCAGAGTCTTTCCTGGTGGCACACGCATCGCTCAGCCAAGATGGATGCTAGCGAGAGGGACTCTGGGAAGTGGACGGACACCCGGTGTCTCCTTTTGACCTTTCCCGAACTCTTCCGGTTGGTGGTGGCTTATTAGCTCCATATTCCTTATCAGGATCTCCTGTCATAAAACAACTCAAGCAAATGGTTGCTATGGTGCCTGGCCAGGGTAGGCAGTTTCAATCAGTGTGCTTCCCCTAACAACACTACAGACAATAAAAAATAATCAGTAGTTGAAAGTGATTGGGTGGAGAACTGGTAGAGATGAAAAGGCAGAGCACAGAGAATTTTTAGGGCAATGAATAATACTGTGTATGATATTACAATGATGGATATGCCATTACACATTTGTCCAAATCCATAGAATGTACAACACCAAGGGTGAACCCTAAAGTAAACTATGGACTTTGGGTGACTATCATGTCCACTTAGGTCCAACCTTGGTAACAAACGTACCATTCTGTTAAATGATGTTGATAATGATGGAGTAGGGGAATGTATAGGAGTAGGGGACAAATCTTTATTCCTCCCTCCCAATTTTTTGTATGCCTAAAATTGCTCTTAAAAAATAAAGTATTTTAAAAAACCAACAAATTTATTATCTTAATGTTCTGGCGATCAGAAGTCCAAAATAGTGAGTAGAGTTCCTAGAGTGTCTAGAACTTTCCTTTTTTATTTACTTTTTCCTGAGAAATGGAATATTTCCTGCCATATCAGTAAACAAGTATGCCATAGTCTTCAGTGATTCTGGTCCTCCAAAAGTGAATTCCTGAGCCCTAGTATATTAAAAAGCAGAGACATTACTTTGCCAATCAAGATCCGTCTAGTCAAGGCTATGGTTTTTCCAGTGGTCATGTATGGATGTGAGAGTTGGACTGTGAAGAAGGCTGATCGCCGAAGAATTGATGCTTTTGAACTGTAGTGCTGGTGAAGACTCTTGAGAGTCCCTTGGACTGCAAGGAGATCCAACCAGTCCATTCTAAGAGAGATCAATCCTGTGTGCTCATTGGAAGGACTGATGATAAAGCTGAAACTCCAATATTTTGGCCAACTCATGCAAAGAGTTGACTCACTGGAAAAGACTCTGATGCTGGGAGGGATTGGGGGCAGGAGGAGAAGGGAACGCCAGAGAATGAGATGGCTGGATGGCATTACCGACTCTGTGGACATGAGTTTGAGTGAACTCTGGGAGTTGGTGATAGACAGGGAGGCCTGGCGTGCTGTGATTCATGGGGTCGCAAAGAGTCGGACACGACTGAGCAACTGAACTGAACTGAAGGACACTCAAGAAGAAGAAAAGTGCCTGCACAATCTGGTAGCCATTAGGCTGCAGCCACTCCCTATGGTGAGCATTGAGGAACTCAGGATGAGAAAAATGCGGGATACTGGCCCCAGATAGCCGAGATGCATATGAAACTAAGGATTTCAGTGAGCCTGGACTTTTGCATCTTCCCATTCATAGAAAAGCACTAAATTCCTTAACATGAGATATCTGGTTTTCTTTACTTAACAATAACCTTTTGATGATCAGATTATCTGATCTTTGTTATAAAGCTTCTGTATAACCTGTCTGCTCCCCTGGATTCCTCGGAGGAGTTCTCTCAGGGCTACTTGAGACGCTGCCTCCCAGGCTTAAGTCCTAAAATTTTCTGCCAAGTAAAGTGTAACTTTCAGCTTTTAGGTTATGACTATTTTTAAGTTGACCTTTCCTTGCTATTTCCATCTTTTACAGGCTTCTCACATGTCTTGACTCATGGCCCTGCATCATTCAATCTAATTCTCTCGTCACGTCTCCTCTGACTCACTTGCCTCTCTCTTTCTCCCTCTCTCTCACTTGTAAAGACCTTTGTGATTACTTTGGGCCAAGCTTGAAAATCCTGGATAGTCACCCCATCCCAAGATCCCTAATTTAATAACATCTGCAAAGTCCTTTTAGGCACATAAGGTAGCATATTTACAGGTTCCGGGCATTTGAATGAGGATATCTTTGGCCAGCTCTTATTCTGCCTACTGCAGTCTGTCCCCTGGCCCCCAAAGATTCATGTCTACTCTATATGCTAAAGCAATTCACTTCATCCCAACATCCCCCAAAGTCTCAATCAATTTATAATATTAACAAAGAGTGACAAATCTCATCTAAATCTCATCAACTCAAAAGCCCCAAATCTCAGGATCAAAATAATTGAAATCAGATATCTGGTGAGATTCTGAGTATGATACACTTTGGGGCAAACTTCCTCTCCATCTGTGGACCTGTGAAGCTAGAATTAAATGCCTCAGTGTCACCATCTGTAGAACAGGGATATTAATAGTTGCCACTGAGAAATGGAATATTTCCTGCCATATCAATAAACAAGGATGTTACAGTCATCAGTGATTGCAGCCCTCCAGTGTGAGCCAGTGAGCCCTAAGGGAACTCAGGAAGGAGAAGAATACTTGCTATCTAGCAGCCATCAGACTATAGCCACTCCCTAGGGTGAGCCCTGAGGAACTCAGGAAATTGGCCCCAGATAACTGAGGTGCCTATCAAAGGAATGAATTCAGAGATTCCAGATTCTTGCATCTTCCCATACATAGAAAAGCCCTACATACCTGCTCTTTGTTGCAAAACTACTATATAATATGGCTCCTCCCTGGCCTCCTCAGAGCAGTTCTCTGGGGGTTATTTGTGACACCATCTTGAAGTCCTAATAAAACATAACTCTCAACTTTTAGGTTGTGAATATTTTTTAAGTCAATACCACTTTGTATCAGAGTTCACCCAGTGAATCAGTGTGTGTGAGTCCCTCCAGTAGTGTCCAACTCTTTGCAGCCCCAAGGACTGTAGCCCACTAGGCTCCTCTGCCCATGGAATTCTCCAGGCAAGAATACTGGAGTGGATTGCCATTTCCTTCTCCAGGGCATCTTCCCAACCTAGTGATTGAATCTGGGTTTCTCACATTGCAGGCATTGCAGGTATTGAAGGCAGGGAAGGAGAACCAGTAGCCAATTACATATGTAGTGTGTGTGTGTGTACATGTATGTGTGTGTGTACTAAAAAGTTATCAGAGGGAAGCAACTTCTGCAGTAACAGTGAAGCTGGCTAAGAAAGGCTATCTGCACATCTGATTCTGGAGCCCAGGGTCCAGAAGCAGGCAGTTAGAAGGGAAAAATCAGAAGCAGGATGGAAGCCCATGAGGATGGGCTGAAACCATGATTATTTTTGTTGACTCTGATCTTGGTGACAAGCATATCTACAGAAACTGGGACCCTTTGTCATCGAGCTGAACACACACATACACCTGACCCATGAGTCAGAGAACTGAAGGAACATCTGAGCAGAATAGAAATCGCAGGTTCAACTCGCTTCTCACTGACTATTAGCAAATTGGCAGCAACGTGTGTGGTGCTACAGTGTGGCTCCTGTCCCTGCTCTGCCAGCTTTCATGAGGGAACCTCCTTTGTACCCATCCTAACAGGAAATTCAGGTGGAAGGGAATTCTGGGAGCAAAGCTGTGCCCAGGTTGGCACACTAGAAAGTCATCACACACCGCCTATAGCCGTTGGAAGAAGCAGACAGTGTCTGAACAGAAGTCAGCTCAGTGGCCAGACCCAGTGATGTTATTACTCATCACTGTTACTATAATGGTTAACATACAACCTCAGCCACCAGTCCACATGAGGAGTATGTTTATGGCAAGTGGGCCACTGTTGTTGACCAAAATGGTGGCTTTCTCTGCCCACCAAAGCCAAATAAAAAATATGGAAACAGAGTTTGAAGGAAATAGAAATGTGGGTTTAATTCTCAGACAGCAGAGAGGGGAACACAATAGGCTAATGCTGAAAGACACCCCCCCCGCCCCCCGCCGCCAATGAGGGAACTAGGGGAATATATAAGATGAGGGCTTGCAGTCAGGGGTCTGTGATGAGGAAATGCTGCTGCTGCTGCTAAGTCACTTCAGTCGTGTCCAACTCTGTGTGACCCCATAGACGGAAGCCCACCAGGCTCCCCCGTCCCTGGGATTCTCCAGGCAAGAACACTGGAGTGGGTTGCCATTTCCTTCTCCAATGTGTGAAAGTGAAAAGTGAAAATGAAGTCGCTCAGTCGTGTCTGACCCCTAGCGACCCCACGGACTGCAGCCTACCAGGCTCCTCCATCCATGGGATTTTCTAGGCAAGAGTACTGGAGTGGCTTGCCATTGCCTTCTCCGGTGATGAGGAACAATGGTATAAGAATCTTGCGTTCGTCTTCCTGTTGCATTGTTTCAAAAGCAGTCATAGGCTGGTGTCAGTAGCCCAGTAATTGAGTCTGGCAGCCCGGTGGCCCTTCTCCTTCTTTCTGATATGTAAAGAGGAAAAAAAAAAAGCTACAAGAGATGATTTACAGAGAGAGTGTTGTTAAGTAAGCACCAGATATAGGATGTAATTAGCATAGAGTCAAAGGATAATGGATGCAAAATGTAGCTCATGCAGAGTTTGGGGACAGAAAAGCATTTTTTAGTTATAGATTACAGATTAGGAACAGTTAAAGTAAAAACCAGGAATGTTCAGGCCTATTCACTGTTCTCTTTATCTTCTTTGTTTTCAGGAAAGGAAAAGGAAAACAAATTCCTCTTTTTTTTTTTTTTTCATTTCAATACCCCCTTTCATGGAGAACCATGCTGATGATGAGAAATGGAATGTTTCTTGCCATATTAATAAACAAGAATGGGACAGTTCAGTTCAGTTCAGTTGCTCAGTCGTGTCCAACTCTGCGACCCCATGAATCACAGCACACCAGGCCTCCCTGTCCATCACCAACTCCCAGAGTTCACTCAAACTCACGTCCATTGAGTCGGTGATGCCATCCAGCCATCTCATTCTCTGTCGTCCCCTTCTCCTCCTGCCCCCAATCCCTTCCAGCATCAGAGCCTTTTCCAGTGAGTCAACTCGTCGCATGAGGTGGCCAAAGTATTGGAGCTTCAGCTTTAGCATCAGTCCTTCCAATGAACACCCAGGACTGATCTCCTTTAGAATGGACTGGTTGGATCTCCTTGCAGTCCAAGGTACTCTCAAGAGTCTTCTCCAACTCCACAGTTCAAAAGCATCAATTCTTTGGTGATCAGCTTTCTTCACATTTCAACTCTCACATCCATACATGACCACGGGAAAAACCATAGCCTTGACTAGATGGACCTTGGTTGGCAAAGTAATGTCTCTGCTTTTTAATATGCTATCTAGGTATGTCATAACTTTCCTTCCAAGAAACCTCTTGAGAAACCTGTATGCAGGTCAGGAAGCAACAGTTAGAACTGGACATGGAACAACAGACTGGTTCCAAATAGGAAAAGAATGTGACAGTCACCAGCAATTGCAGCTACCACAGAGGGTGAGATGGTGAACAGAGAGGAAATTCAGGATGTGAAAACACAGGATTCAGGCCCCAGATAGCTGAGGCACATATGAAAGGAGTGATGTCAGTGAGCCCACACTCTTGTATCTCCCCTTACATAGAACAGGGCTTCCCCGATGGCTCAGCAGATAAAGAATCCACCCTCAATGCATGAGAGGCAAGAGATATGGGCTTGATTTCTGAGTCAGGAAGATCCTCTGGAGGAAGGCATGGCAACTCATTCCAGCATTCTTGCCTGGAGATCCCATCAACAGAGGAGCCTGGCACACTACAATCCAAAGGATCTCAAAGAGCCAGACAGGGAACAATGGACAGGTTCAATATTGGGAAAGGAGGACATCAAGGCTATACACTGTCACCCTGTTTTTCTTAGAATGAAGGAGAACGTGGTCCTGGGGTTCAGGTTTGAGAAGGAGAGGTAGTTTTCTTAGAATGAAGGAGAACGTGGAGCTGAGTCAGCACCAAAGGTGGGAAGGACTAGAGATGCAAGAAGCTGAACAGGTAAGATAGCAGTGAGTGGGTGGGCGAGTCAGAGCCAAGAGGGAGGGCAGATGGGCCCATCAGGGCAGGAGGCTTTGGACAGGTAAGACAGCAGTGAGTGGGTGGGCGAGTCACAGCCAAGAGGGAGGGCAGATGGGCCCATCAGGGCGGGAGGCTTTGGAGGATGAAACTGTAAGTGGGGAGGGGCAAGTATGAGGTGCTCCCTGTGTAAGTGGATGGGGGACGGTGACAGTGCTGGCACCTCAAAAGCACAGGAGCCTGGATTGGTTTGTTCCCTGGGCTCCAAGTTCTGCTGCTGTAACGAGTTATCATAGACTGGATGGCTTATAAACAGCATTTATTCCTCACAGTTTTGGAGATTGGCAAGTTCAAGGTCAAGGCACCAGGAGACCCAGTGTCTGGTTCATGGAGTTTCCTTCTTGCTATAACCTCACATGATTGAAGGGGTGAGGGAGATCTTGGGTCCCTTCTATAAGGGCACTAATCCTATGAATAGGGCCCCACCCTCATGACCTAAGCACCTCCCAAAGGCCTCACTACCTAATACCACCACAAGGGATGCTAGGTTTCAGCATATGAATTTGGGGGGAACATTTAGTCTCTAGCAGTGGTAATAGTATCCACCTAAGGACTGATGCTAAAGCTGAAACTCCAATACTTTGGCCACCTCATGTGAAGAGTTGACTCACTGGAAAAGACTCTGATGCTCGGAGGGATTGGGGGCAGGAGAAGAAGGGGACGACAGAGAATGAGAGGGCTGGATGGCATCACCGACTCGACGGACATGAGTTTGAGTGAACTCCGGGAGTTGGTGATGGACAGGAGGTCTGGCGTGCTGTGATTCATGGGGTCGCAAAGAGTCGGGCACGACTGAGCAACTGAACTGAACTGAAGACTGAAGTGGGGAGTGATAATAATCTGAGATAGGCAACAGATCAAGCCGAGTCTGGCAGGTGGAAGATCCCTGATAGAGCTCCTTCCCCACTCACTCCAGACTAGGACAACACCATCACTCAGGACACGTGTCCTGCTTGACTGGCTCCCGGCTCTGACCTTGGGCAAGCCCTCCTGAGCCTCAGCTTCTTCAGCTGCAAAATATGGATAATAATAGCACCTTCCTTCAAGTTGAGATGAGGACTCAGTGAGATAGTGCCTGGCTCAGGGCCTGCACAGAAGGCATCCTCGATTAAAGGCAGTTAGTGTCATCCTGAGCTGGGGGCTCTGCAGGGACCTCTTAGTGAAGCCCTGAACCCACAGGAGAGTTGTTGCTCCTACAATGATCATTTGCTCCAGGCGTTCTTTCTAGAATCCTTTTGGGACCCGTGGATGTCCTTCTTCTGCCCCTTCTTTCTGTCCAGGTGTGGCAGGGCCAGTCTAGCCTGAACTTCATCTCTGATGATGGGTGTTCACAAAACCATCCGTTTTCCCTAAGTATGCCACTGAGATTACAAGTCTCTTCCACCTCGTTAATGGCCACAGCACAGCGTTGTTGGGGGCAACCATGAACCATTCAGACTGTACACACTCTCTGCCACTCCCTCCTTACCAGCAATTTGGGAAAATGCAGCCGATTCTTTAAGACACTTCATGCAAAAAGCAGAATTTATACCGTATGAACTATTTCTTTTTTTCCTTCCTTTTGTTTTCTGTTAAATGAGTCTATCTTGCTCATTTTTCTGTCTCATGGAAGATCTCAAAAGAGTGATGATTCTAGGAAATTCATGAACTCCTGGGAAGCTGAGGCTCCTAAAAGCATACTCATTTAAAGCATGAAATATGGCTCTGCATGTGTGTAAACCCAGGCAATTTAATGGGGCCAGGAAGGTGGGGGTTTGAATTGCTTTGCTGTAGAGCTGCCTATAATTACCTGCCTCTTACCTGCCATTGCCCATGGTCTCAGTTTCAAATGGAGAAATCAGAGAAAGTGATGCAGCAGGTGTGATCTTTCCACTCTGCCTCAGCCCCACGATAGAGCCACGTAGGGCCCCACCTGCACCTCTCACCTGTACAGCCCCCTTGAGCCCAGACCCCTTCTCCAGCCAACTCCACTTTGGGGTTCCAGACCTTAGCTCTGGACTTTTGTCTGTGACCTTGGCATGAGGTCTGTGTGCGTCGCTCTTCCTACCGTCTGGCTCAAGCCTCCTGGGTCCTTCCCACTGCAGAACTAAACAGATGACCTGGCAGATGAAACAGAGTTGGACTTTATACCATCCTCAGGCCTGGGCAAGAGTTTGTGCCGTGGGTCCCTGCTCTGTCCATGCCCTCCCTGTGGCATCAGCAATCACTGGAACCAAAAGGGTGGTGGGCCCATCTGGATGTTGCCTGACACGTCACCAGTCTAGACCACGTTTTGGTGTCTGGGACCCTAGAAGTCCCTGCCCAGGTGGCTTGAAGCCCATTCCCTGACCCAGATTAACTATCAGAGATAGAGTCACAGGGAAGAGGAAGCAGGATCCACGTCCCTCATAAGAGGGCTCATTGGCTGAGACCCTTCTGTTGCAGGTGGGTTTCTGCCATGCCAGGGGTGAAAGTGTCCGGAGGCCGCTGGAATCATTAGGAAACTGAGAGTCACCAGGAGGATACTGTCCCTGATCCCTCGAAGTCTGACCAGTATCAAGTTACAAATTTCAGAGTTCATTGACTCACTGTATCTCAGAAACATTGGTCTAGGCATTGGTTGAGAATCTGCTGTGATAAGAATGAAGTTTATCATCATGCCTGTGTTCTCAGCCATCCCCTCCACTCTGCTTTCAAGAATAGTTTAGTCTCTGCCCAATCAGCAGGAATCTGAGACCTTGGCCCACAAAAGCTACGTTTAAGGACAATTTTCTTATCCTGGATCCTAGGGCCTCTGTGTCCTCCACACAGAATGATTTTGGCTACCATTCCTTCAGAAATGCTCAGGCCTGGCCAATCCCAGCCAGGGAGAGCAGAAAGGCCTTCCCAAGGCTGGCCAAACTCCTGGAGTTTATGGTGGTGCCAAGAAAATTCCAGAGCTTCTCCAAGTGTGGGCTCTGTATTAGAATCAGCCAGCATAGCACCAAATCTACTGAACCCAGGTTCCCCCTGAGTGGTCAGCCTGCAGCCAACCTTCAGGGCCTCCCTTGGGGCAGGTGGACCCAGTTCTGAGGACCTGGCTCTGGGCATACTGTCCACACTTGTGTCAGTGTGAGAGAACTCCACAGGACTCAAGAGTCACACTCAGCATCTCTGTGAGGGGGAATGTTTCGGCAGCCACCACCTGCCAGACCCCTGGGTCTCCACCATGAGCATGGGAGGGTCATGAAGGAAGCATTACTCTTGTCAGAGAACTCTTCTGAAATGCATATTCCCCATGAAAGAAAGCACATCATACTCAGTGTTCTCCAACTTCCCTCCCAACCACCTGGGTGCTGAGCCCTGGAGTCACGGGGATCAGGACCTGATGTCACTGACAGAACAGACTCTGGATTCAGCTGGGCCTGAGTTCCAGTCCTATCTCTGCCTCTCTCACCTTGAGCGACCCTTGATCACTCTGAACCTCTGCCTCCTGTCTGTTCTTAGGGCAAAAGATGTGAGCAAAAAGATGCAGCGAAAAAGTCGTCACCTAGGAGACTTCCCTGCTAGCACAGTGGATGAGTCTGCCTACCAATGCAGGGGACACGGGTTTGATCCCTGGTCTGGGAAGAGTCCATATGCTGTGGAGTAACTAAGCCTGTGTGCCACAACTACTGAGCCCGTGCTCTAGACCCCGGGAGCCGAAACTACTGAGCCTGTGAGCCACAACTGCTGAAGCCTGCACGCTCTTGGGCCTTTGAGTCATAACTGATAAGCCCCTTTGCAGCAACTACTGAAGTCTTCACCCCTTAGAGTTAGTAAGTTGCAACTACTGAGCCCACTTGCTACAACCACTGAAGCCCGCATGCCTAGAGCCTGTGCTCCACAAGAGAAGTGTGCATGCAGCAGTGAAGACCCAGAACAGCCAAAAATAAATAAATAAAAACAAATATAGCAGTTTGTACATGTAAAAAAATTTTTTTTTGGAAACAGTAGTCAGCTAGGAGTGTGGAGGAGAAGATTTGATGAGATCAGACCTGTAAGCACTTGGCCTCGCCCGTCCCTCCGTGTAGGAGGAGCTCAGCATGTGTTAGCTGTTGTCACTATCACAGGAGCAGCAGCGTGGGGGCGGTGACAGGTTTGGAGCCAGGAGTTAGCCTGGCCGGGCATGAATCTGGGGTCCACCCCTGCCCTATATATGACCAGGCAAGCTTCTTAACCACACTGGACCTCAGTTTCTGCATCCGTAATATGGGGAGGGTGGTTGTGCCTTCCTCGCAGGGTTGTTTTGAAGATTCAGTGAGTTCATGTGGGTAAAGCACCTGCTCAGGGTGCCTCCATCTGAGCCATCCCCAAACAACCTGCCCCAAATCACCCAGGAGGAAGTCAGAGCCAAGACTGAACCCAGGACCTCCTGATCCCTTCCTTGGACACACTGTCAATCCCAGCAGCCCTAGGGGCTGGTTTCCCAGGCTCTGCTCCACCCCTTCACAGCAGTGTGTTCACTACCTCCTGCATCAGCCAGCACATCTCAGGGTGGTTCTGTGTTGAAAGAAACAGGCCTACACACCAAGTTCTCCAGGCCCCAGGACAGGCCCTGCCCATCCCCTGAGCCACTGCCTGAAGGTGGGAAGGATGGGTCACTGGGCAGAGACCTGGTCCTGCATCCCTACCCTACCTGCCACTCCCGCCAGCCCCCACTATCATCCCGTCACTACCCTGGGGCTGCTTCCCCCTCTGGCCTCACTCTTCTCATTGTACAATGGGATTGTTGCCCCTATGTCTTGGGCTTGCTGGGGGACACATACACGTAAAAGATGCCTGCAACCCCCTGCACTGTGCCCCCTGCCACGTTCTGTGATTGCTGTCAGCCTTGTTAGTTTTGACCCCACCGTCTCCTCTGGAGGTTCTCTTGGAGCCGGGAGTTCGTCCTCTGGAAGTAGGTCCTTGTTCTCACGATGCTCCCCTGACTGGACCCTGAGTCCCCCTCAACAAGGTTTTGTCCTTCTCTGATTGAGGTTCATTCTTTTCTATTCAAGTTGGAACATGGACAGCTCAGTGTTGTGTCCCATCAAGGGAGAGATTCAGGGTAGAAACACCTCTGAACACCTTCCAAATCTCCCTCATATCAGAGCTGGGGGTAGGGGTGCAGCAAAGCCCAGTGGAAGCCACTGTGAGCTTAAGCTTCCCACCTGGACTCTGCCTCTGACCTCCTGTGTGACCTCAGGCAGGTCACTGCCTCTGTTTGAGCCATGGATTTTTCTTATCAGTGAAGAGGGACAGAATTATATCTTTGGTTACCTCCTAGGGAGGGTTGTAAAAACAAATGGGAAGAAAGAGGAAAGGAGGGCTCTGCTGATTAGCATGACTGGCATATAAATACTGACCATAACTATGATGTGGTTGGGCCAAGGGTTAGCATTTTACTACTGGCTTTATGTGCATCTCTTCTAGGTTTACTGTCGTTTGTCCCTCGATTTCTCCTTTCCTGTCTTCTTTTGACTTAGTTAAATCTATCTTTCAGAATTTCATCTTTGTTTATCTATTGACATTTTGGGGCTTCCCAGGCAGCACTGCAATGCAGAAGACCTGAGTTCGATCCCTGGGTCAGGAAGATCCCCTGGAGGAGGGCACAGAAATCCACTCCAGTATTCTTGCCTGGAGAGTCCCATGGACAGAGGAGCCTGACAGGCTACAGTACACAGGGTCACAAAGGGTCAGACATGACTGAAATGATTTAACCTGCACACACTTTGATATTTTTAACATGTACACATACTGACATTTTAACTATACCTATTTGTATTTTTTTAAGTGATTGATCTAAAGATTACAAAACACATCTTTAACTTCTAGCCTTGCATCTCTGTAAGTCCATTTTCTGTCCTTCCTCATCCTTTGTGAAATACTTGCCATATGTATTACATCTACATACATTATAAATTCCACAATGCAGTATGATGTATTTTTGCTTTAAATAATCTAATGTATTTTAAGAAAATAAAATGAAAAAAAAAATAGTCTTTTATACTCACACATTTCTCTTTTCTGCTGTTCTTCAATATTTTCTTGAATATTTAAATTTCCATCTGGCACCACTTTCCTTCAGCTTAAAGAACTTTATTTAGTATTTCTCATAATTCAGTTCTGCTGGTAACAAATTCCCTTAGTTTTCTTTTATCTGAAAACGTCCTTATTTCACTTTTGTTCGTGAATGATATTTGTGCTGGATATACAATTCTGGATTGACCATGCCCTAAAGACGTAATTGTTCGTGAATGATATTTGTGCTGGACATACAATTCTGGATTGACCACGCCTTAAAGACGTAATTGTTCATGAATGACACTTGTGCTGGATATACAATTCTGGATGGACCGCTCCTTAAAGACGTAATTGTTCGTGAATGATATTTGTGCTGGATATACAATTCTGGATTGACCACGCCTTAAAGACGTAATTGTTCGTGAATGATATTTGTGCTGGACATACAATTCTGGATGGACCACGCCTTAAAGACGTAATTGGATTGTCATATGGTCTCCATTGCTTCTCACTAGAAATCAGCAGCCAGTAAAATTGTTTTTCTCTATGTAATGTGTCCTTTTTTCTCTACCTGCTTTCAAATTTTTCTCAACTTTGACTTTCAGAAGTTTGACTATGATACACTTAGATGTAATTACCTTTGAGTTCATTCTGTTTGGGGTTTGTTAAGCTTCACAAATCTGTAAATATTTGTCTTTCACCAAATGTGAGGAAATTCCAGCCAACATTTATTCAAATAGTTTCTTCTGCCTCTCAAACACACGTATATGTGTGCATACACATACATCTTGCTAAGGCTGAAGTTCCATGTACATTATGTTTTTCTTTCAATATTATTCTATAGATTCCTGAGTCTTTAAAAAAAATCCTATTTCTGTATCCTTTAGATTAGAAATTTCTATTGACGCATTTTTAATTTCTTGGTTCTTTCTTCTGTCTTCACTTTTCCATTAATCCACCTACTGATTTTTTTAAAATATTGCATATTTTAGTTCTGTAATTTCCACTTAGTTCATTTTTATAGTTTTATGTCCCTGCTTGGGTTAAAAAAATCATTTTATTCATTATTCTGAACATTTATTTTTACCACCATGAGTTTAATTATAATATTTGTTTATAGTTCTAACATCTGGATCATCCTGAGATTATTCTCCACTATCTGCCCTTTCCCTGATTTTAGTTTGCACTGCTATATTTCTAGTAATTGTGGATTTTATCTTAGAAAATATTTTATTTTTTATTTTGGGCTGTACCACACTTGTGACTTGTGGGTTCTTAATTCTCTAACCAAGGATTGAACCTGGGCCCTCAGCGGTGAAAGTGTGGAGCCCTAACCTCTGGATCTCCAGAAAATTTCCTATATCTTGGACATTATTAAAATCTCTTTTATAGACATTTTGAATTCTTCCAAACAATAGTGGTTTTGTCTGCTGGCTCTGGGAGCAAATGCAGCCAGTGCAGACAGGAGCTTCTCATTTACCTTGGGAGTTTATCCAGTAGCAACTGTTCCTAGCAAGAGCTCCCAGGTTCCATTACTTCCCTACTGCAATGTTTTCCCAACATGGTAGAAGAGGAATGTTCTCAGAATACAAGACTGGTCACTTTCTTTCCTTCCTCTGGCCCTCCTTGCATTGCTCCATTGCTCCCCTTCTTTTAAGAAAAAGAACAGACCCACTCTGTTGGCCTGAGAGATGCTGATCAGCCAGACCCCTCCCTTCCTGGGATGGTGCCTAGCAGCTTCCCTCCCCTCATGTCTTGGGGCATCTTCATCCCCTGTGAGTGATACTCTTCCTCCTGCCACAGACCTGTTCACAGGCTTTTCCTTGTGCTGGCAGTGCTGTCTTGGTCCCCACTTTCCACAACAGAGCCTTCCTCCTTCAATCCCAGCTCACCCATCAGCCCCCAGGGATGCCCTCTCTGACTTTGTGTGACAAGGTCAAACTCCGTATCTATGTGTTTTCATAGCACATCATCTCTCCACTGATCACTCCTATGGTATCTATTATAGCTGTGAACACACATTAATTTATGACATAATTAGTATCTGTTTGCCAAACTAGACTATGAGCTCCATAAGGTCAGAGACTGTGGTAACCTGGGATTACATTGTAGTCCCTGGGTCCTAGGACAAAGTAAGAGCTTAATAGAAAAGTGTCACAAGGTTGTATGCTTAGGAGGTTGGCCTTGGCAATCACACTGCATATCTCAGTTCTAGGGCTCACTTCCCATTAGGAATATGGTTTTGACCCTTGAGTGTGATTTATTTCAGGGAGAAGTTTTCTTAAATATATATATATATAATTGGAGTATAGTTGATTTCTGTTTCCCCAGTGGCTCAGTGGTTAAAAAAAAAAAAAAATCACCTGCAATGAAGGAGGTGCAGGTTTGATCCCTCGGTCAGGATGATCCCTTGGAGCAGAGCATGGCAACACACTCCAGTATTCTTGCCAGGAAAATTCCATGGACAGCGCAGTCCAGTGGGCCATGGTCCATGGGATCAACAAGGGTCAGACATGTCTGAAGTGACTGAACACATAGCTGGTTTATGGCATCCGGTCCCATCATTTCATGGCAAACAGAAGAGGAAAAAGTGGAAGCAGTGACAGATTTTCTTTTCTTGGGCTCCAAAATCACTGCAGATGCCGACTGCAGCCATGAAATTAAAAGATGCTTGCTCTTTGCAAGGAAAGCTATGACAAACCCAGATAGCATGTTAAAAAGCAGAGACCTCAATTTTCTGACAAAGGCCCCTATAGTAAAAGCTATGGTTTTTTCCAGTGGTCATGATCAAATGTTCCCAAGAATTGATTCTTTCGAATTGTGGTGCTAGAAAAGACTCCTGAGAGTTCCTTGGACTGCAAAGAGAACAAACCAGTCAAACCTAAAAGAAATCAACGTTGAATATTCATTGGAAGGACTGATACTGTAGCTCCAATACTTCGGCCGCCTGCTGTGAAGAGCAAATCATTGGAAACGACTCTGATGTTGGAAAAGACCGAAGGTAAAAGGAGAAGAAGAGGGCAGCAGAGGATGAGATGGTTAGATAGCATCATGGACCCAATGGACATGAATTTGAACAAACTCTGGGAGACCGTAGAGGACAGGGAGGCCTGGCATGCTGTAGTCCATGGGGTCACAAAGAATCCGACATAACTTAGTGACTCAACAACAACAACAATTGGTGTACAGTGTTGTGCTTAGGCAGAACATTTCATTGCAAAGGCCAAATGGCTTAAGCCATTTTCCCCACAGGTTGCAGAAAGCCTGCTTGAAAATGAGGTCAGCGCAAATGACACAGAGATAGGAGAAGACAGAAGGCAGGAGACAGCCCCAGATCCAGTCACCAATGAAATGAGCTCTTCCTCTATATTTTCTGGTTCTGCAGACCAATAAATACTAATGACTTTACCTTAAAACTTATAACATTATTTTACAGAAAGAAATGTATGAGATCATTATTTAAAGTTTCCAAGGTAACCAAAAGAAGGACTAAAAATATAATAATGTTGGCAGAAGGGGAGACCGGCTGGTAGAATGAGCTAGAGCCCCACTCATCATAGCAGGAAGCCAGAAGATGGTGGTACAAACATATCATTTAGCTTTATGAGGAAACCGGTAAGAGAAACAGCTAAACAAGTTAAAATTGGCTTACCTCTGACAAGCAGAACTCAGGGTGAGAAGTTCAAGAGGCCACTACTTTTCATTATGAGCCTCTCTATACTATTTTTTTTTCAACCATATGCATGAACCATTCTGCAAAATGAAATATACAAAAATAAGTTTGGCACATTACATAATTGCAGTTCCTTAAGCTGATTCGGCTGAAAGAGCCCATTCACTTTTTGTTTTATAAAAATAAACTCTCACACTTATAGCTAAGAAAGTAAACATTAAAAACCCCATCATTTATTTTGTACTTCAACAATCACTTCAGATTGTGTAATTAAGTTTTAAAAATAGAACCTGGGATAACTTTCTCTATAGCGTGTAAAGAAAAGATGGCTTGGACAGAGGTGGACTCAGTCATCTTCCTGGAGAAAACAGGATGGGCAGGAGGGGCTGCGCTTGGCCCCCATGAGGATCATCCAAGACATCCACTGCCTGGAGTCTCCTTCCATGACTCATAGAGACCCATAGAGACCCATCAGGGCCCAAACCTGGGTGACTTGAACTCACAGGTGAGTGTCCCAGAGGTGGAGGAGGCAGCAGTGGTGAGTGGGGCAGTGGCCAGACCCCTCATTGCCTGGGGAAGTCTGTTCCCAGCATCAATGGTAGGGTTCATCCTATTCCCTCCTCCCTCCTTCCAAAGTGGCCTTTGGGTAGCAACTCATACTGGGGCAGATGCCTGAGGCAAAGGCAGATAGTGAGAAGGATATGGGGACCACAGTCTTGCAGTGGAGGATGGACCATGCTCTCTCCTGTGCCCCAATTTCTTCCCAGGATCAAAACAATTTTCTAAGTTCACCTACCTTCTAACTTCTCCTCCCAGATCAGTCCCTCCATAACCCTGAACTTTCTTTTCTCCTCTCAGAAGTTAAAAAGATGAAACTAAGAAATTCAAGTGAGTCCCTTTAACTCTGAGTTTCTGTAATTCCAGAATGGACCATCCATGAAGGTAGAAATCACACATGCCTTGCTCAGCCCTGTATTTCTAATACCCAGCTCAGTGCCCAGCACAAAGAGGACATTAGGGAAATATTTATTGAATGAAGTAATGAATTCTAAGATCCTATAATTCCAAGTGTCTAAGATTATGATTCTAGGATTGAATGTCTCTATGATCCTAGAATTCTGAATTGCTATTACATTTTACCACAGATCTCCCACAACAAATGCCAACAGGGGCTGGTCAGGTTACCTGTATAAGAGAAATAGCTGGATTAGCCAGATGCAGGTGCAAGCACTCAGTTCCTTAGGCCCACTGGGGCAGGGATCATGCAGGCCTCACAGACTGGCCCAGCCGGGGTCTTGCATCTGGCCTCGCTGGGAGCCAGCAGCCCCCACTGGTGATACTGTTCTGGCATTTCAGCTTTGATCCTTCTCCATCCCAGTCCTCGCTTCCCTTCTGGAGGTTGGTTCTTCTCCTTTGTTGCAGCTTGTTTTAAGCAGAAACTTTTCTTGCAAGGAGCAGAGCACAAAAGACTCCGAGCAAAAGATGCAATGATCTGTTGACCCACAGAACTGGAAACTACAGGGAGGGGGACCTGGCATCAGGGACTGGTGGAGACAGGGGCTCAAGCCATCTGCTCGGGGCTCTATGTTCCTTCCTCTCCTATTTTTTTTTAGATTATTTGTTTATTCACTTTTTAAATTTTTGACTGCACTAGGCCTCTGTTGCTGTGTGTAGGCTTTCTCTACTTGTGGCGAATGAGGGCTCTTCTCTAGCTGTAGAAGGAAGGCTTTTCTTTGCAGTAGCTTCTCTTGCTGCCAAGCATAGGCTCTAGGGCACATGGACTTCAGCAGTTGTGGTGCACAGACTTAGTTGCCCAGCGGCTTGTGGCATCTTCCTGGAGTAGGGATTGAACCCATGTCCCCTGCGCCAGCAGGCAGATTCCTAACCACTGGTGCACCAGGGAAGTCCGTTTCTCTTTTCTTCACTCTGCCTCCATCTGTATTGACCCCCTTCTCAGGCAGGCTTCCACCTCATTGCAGAGAAGATGCAGTCAGCCCAGGACTCCATGGTCCTTACAGCTTAGGATCCTAGGGAAAGAACAACCTTCTCTCTCTCTAAGTGTCCACATGTCCAATCTCAGGGAACACTCTGATTGGCTGAAACTGGGTCCTGTGCCCTATGTGGGCAGGGCCAGCTCCACCAGCAGAATTGTTTCCTCTTCACACAGAGGATTCTGCCCCAGGGCTGCAGGTAGGGATAGTAGAAAGTCAAACGCTCAGATGTCCTCTACATGATATGGAGGAAGCAAAGGTCTCCCTGGTGTGACTGCAGTCCTTCCAAGTCACAGAGGGTGACAGTGAGATCCTTGAGCTGTTGGATCCGCTCTCCTCTGTCCAAGCACCTTTGGCAAAGATGGAAAAGACCTTAAAGGGCTGGAAGACAGGCCCTTCAGAAAAGCCTGAATCTGCCTCATCAGCTTCTTGGGCTCTCTGTGCGGTGGTGGGAAGAGAAGGAGGGACCAGTGGCCAGGGCCAGACTGGGTCAGATCACCCAGGGTCCGATCACCCACCACAGCTGCCAGGCCTCCTGAAAGAGGTAAACACCCCAGCCATTGTCTAAGTCTCTGTGTCTCTACTAGGCTGCCTCGCGGGCTGCAGACACATGAATAAACAATAAGACGGTGGATGCCATGGAATAACCTAGATTTGAAAATGAAGGCGTTTGTCAGGTCAGTCAGTCAGGCGGCTGTCTGTAGTTGCAGCAGGTAAATCATAGGAGGAACCAATCAGCAGCTGCCTCCAGTGAGCTGGACCAATCAGATGAATTTGTTCAGCCAATCACACACTGAACGGCAATAAATACACCTGTTAAGAGTCAGGGTGGGCAGAATTGGTGGTGGTCCAGGTTCTCCATTACCTCCAGGGATCTCCCCACCTTTCTACGTGGGGAACAGCTTCTCCAACACGCTAAGGACAAAATGGCTTCCCGTAGTACCCCCAGCTCAAGGCACACAGGTGGGATCCTGCTGGCATCTCTGTGTCACTTTGATACATTCTTGAGTCATCAAGCTCATCAGAGGTGTCAAAATGTTATGATCAGAAAGAGAAGGGATGAGTGGAATCAGGTGGGGTTAAATATTTGTCAGGTTCCTGAGTGACATACTCAGGAGACATCCCCACCCTTTTCACAGGGTCATCAACAGGTGACACATGGGTTGGGAAAAAGGAGCCTGTCCTGAACTGTCAGGCTCTTTCAGGGCCTCTAGGGGAACTTGACTGTTTTTTAACAGCTTTATTGCACTAAAATTACTGTACACAAATCTGGACATATTGTAAATTTACAGTCTGGAGAGTTTGGGCCAATGTCTACACCTATGAAACCATCACCACAATCAAAGCATGTTTCCCTCTTCAGGATTTGTCAGCCTCCCATCCCACCCTCCAGCAGCCACCAAACCGCTTCCTGTCATGACAGGCTAGTGTGCCTTTTCTAGAATCATATATAGAGTCCTAGCCACTTAGCATAATAATTTGGAAATTTGTCCGTGTTGGTGTGCATGTGTGTCAGTAGTTTGCTCCTTTTTATGGCTGAGTAATATTCCACAGTATAGACACACCTCGTTTTTCTTTTATCTGTTCACCTGTTGATGGACATGTGGGGGGGACTATTACAAATAAAGATGTATTGAACATTTGTGTACACAACTTTGCATAAGCAAATGCTTCCTTTTATCTTGGGGAAACACCTAGGATAGGAATGACTAGGTCAAATGGCAGGTATATATCTGACTTTCAAGGTAACTGTCAAAATGTTCTTCAAAGTGATTGCATAGTTTTACATCCCACCTGAAGAATGTGAGAGATCTTGTTCTCCACAGCCTTGCCTGAACTTGGCATTGTTAGACTCAGGCTTTAGCCACTTAATGGGTGTTCAGCTGTAATTTCTATTTCCCTAATGATTACTGATGTGGAGAAGTATTCCATGAACTTATTTGCTACTAATACATCTTTTAAAGTAAAATATTCAAATCTTGTGACCATTTTTTAAACTGAAATGTTTTACTTTATATTATCAAGTTTTAGGATTTCTTGATATGTTCTACGTAATAATCTTTTACCAGATATTTGTTTTGGACATATTTTCTCAGTTCATAGTCCACCTTTCCATTTAGGAAAGTATCTTTTGTGTGGTAACATTTTTAATTTTGATGAAGTCTAATTTATTGATTTGTTCTTATCATAACTTGCATCATAATAAAAACTTTCAATTTTGTTCATCCATTTTTTTTTCAGAGGAAAAATCTTTTCAGGATAACAGGTCAACATCTTTTGACTTGTATAATGCTAATACATAAAACACAATTTATCCCCCTAAATAGTCTGTGGAAAGCTTGGCAGCCAGGGTAGAATGTCTGGAGTTAAGAAGTTCAGCCATTCTTTCACTCATTCATCAGATACTATTTACTTAGTGCCTGCTATGTTCTAGACACAAAAAACACAGCAGCATGCTCCCACCCTCCTTTGATATCCAGGGGAGTGGCAAGCATAAACAGATAACCAAACAAATGAATACATCTTTTTATTTTATTAATGCTTTAATTTTGTTTTTCAATTTTTAAATTTTTTAAACCTAATTTTTAATAATTTTTATTGGGGTATAGTCCTTTTACAGTATTATGTTAGTTTCTGCTAACCAATGGAGTGAATCAGCTATATGTGTACATATAAATGGATATATTCTGAAAGCTGGAATACTTCTTAGACAGGGAGAGAATGAGACAACATCAGGAAAAAAATCTAGAGCCTCAT